>NC_056725.1:739298438-739473438 GCF_019279795.1 Protopterus annectens
TGCACCTAATGTGCAGTAGCACCTCCCAAAATAAATGTCATGCATTACAGGTGAAGTAGGATACCCTCTTGAGCTGTGACTGATGACACTAGTGCAGTATTTACATACATTAACAGAGCATAATTATAATATTACCAATGGCCAAACCTACATTGGTACTGAATATGTAACCCTGCATCTCAAGACATATTTCAGTTGCCTTGACACCGCAAGAAGGGCACTGTGATACATAAGTAGCAATGATGCCAAGATCTTTGCTGTGTGCTTTATTATGCAAAACATGACTGCAAGGAACAAGCCAGATAACTGGCACCAGTGCCATCCAGATCACCAGCACCACAACTACCTTCAGCCAGGAATATTAGTAATAGAACTGACAAGGAGGATGGTGTAAATGGAGAGTACCTCCACCCCCATTGAGGGTAAGCTCAGAACAGATTAGCACAGGAAAAGCAGCAAGAGTAGACCTAAGCATGATGATAACACAGAAGTGGAAAAGCACACAGAACACAATGATGTATGGTCTGTTCATGTTCTGCCTCTGATATTACCATACAACATCACAAGTAGAAAACTGTTAGGCTGGCTGGTTAGCATCACATGCACAAGTAACAAAAGCTTGACTACAAAACAACAGGGATCTTAGAGTCAATGAAGACCACAGGACTGTTACACCACTTTACAAATAAATACATGGATGGTAGATTAGCAGGGATGCTAGCTGATCTGCATTGCCTTTTTTTTGTCTGAGTTGCCTTGCACATAATAATTCAGCTTATCTGAATTGAATGCTTCTGAATAATTTAATTTGGGAACTCTGTAATTACAGTATTCCGTGGCAACACATACATCTGTAACAAAATGATAACACGCACATGCATTCATAAAAGGGGTAGTATATGTCAGACTCCATCTTATACTTCCAGTTAGCTTTGTCATTCACTTTGCCCATATTATATCATTACATGTCTTCAGAGTGTGAGTTCCCAGTCACAGCTGCCTGTTACTGATGGCTTTGAGTGCAGGGTCTGTTACTGGATGGAAGAAGGTACCCGCAGTACCTATTACTGATGCAGGGAGGAAGGGAGGGGCAAACATAGCGCTGCGTACTCACAAATGTACTTAGTATGCCTGAAGCTGTACAGCAAGCATGTGAATGACTTGGTGATAAGCATCTGAAGATATCAGTATTATCGTTATCTGTGCTGCTGCAAACATGCCGCTGGTTGTGAAACAGAACATAGCTTACACAGCAGTGAGCAAAATAAAAAAGACATATTTATGCAGTGCCTAGTTATGCAAATGCAATGTGGTGCTATGTAAAATAAATAACTGTAATGCAAGGTGGTAGCAGCAGAGGAACAATAAAGTCAAGGAGACAATACTAATACCGCAAAAGGAGACCTTGCCGTAGTGATTGAAGCAGATCGATTAGTAAGGTAGGTCAAAGCAGTTACACAGGAATGTAATAGAAGTCTACCAGGCGAATAATGAGAGCGAGGATATTCCAGCCATTATCCCACACTAATAATAGTCAGGAGAATACACTGCTTAAATAAGCTTGTTTAAAACAGTGAAAAATCTATCTTATGCTTCCTAGACCAGTATTCCAGGTATCAGGGCATATCACTGGAATCAGCAAGGGGTAAGGGTGCTCCTTAGAGATAAAAGGGTTATAGTAAAGAAGAAGACAGACCTTAAACTTTATTATATATTAAGGGTGCCATTGTCAAACATTATTAAACAGATTTACAAAGGCGCTGTGGTGTTACCTTGGACTGATGAGGCTAATACTTTTGACACATCTTGTTTAGGGCTCATTGAAGGACTATTGTGTTACTGATATATCAGAATATAGATAGGATAAGTCCTTATTTTAACTTGGGATCAATACATTCCTTGCAATAGCTTGTCAAGACTCTTGTAAGAACAGGATGTAAAGTTAGTAGCATAACTTAGGATCATAGGATCATAGGAAGTTACTAGGATAATGGCGCTAAGGTCCTTACAAACCTAGCCAAGTTCTACCCTTATTTCCATAATCAGCATCTATTGCCCCTGTTCAAGAAGGACACAGATAGAACCCCAGGATGAATTTATGGTTACCCATCCAAACGTCCAGATTGCATTTGAAGAGGGCCAATGAGGTTCTCTGTTTGATATGAAGTGAGAGTCTGTTCCAAAGATATGGTAACCTCTGGAAGACAAATCTGTCCCTCCAGCAGGTTCTATTAATGTCACATACCAGGTTAAGATCTTTAGAGTGAGTAACCCATGTACCATTTGACTTGCGGATATGCAGCATTTCCAATACAGCAGAGTCAGAGATTGCCTTATATGCAAGGCAGAGATCACCTCTGAATAGTCTGTATGAAACAGTAAATTGACAGTGATTTCAGATGATCCACACAGAATAAATTCTGAAAACCTTGAATTTTCCTTGTGAGGAACCTTTGTGGTCTCTCCAATTGCTGCAGATGCCTGGGTAACGTACACACCAAAAGGGGTGTTGTTCTCAATTATTGGCCTGATGAAGGAAGACTACAGGGAGGTTATAACTTTTTTTTTCTGGAGGCAATGCCCTTACATATGAGATGAGCAATATAAAATGCCCCTTCTTACCACTGATGGGATATGGTGATCAAAGGTAAGGTTGCTGTCAACCTGTGTGCCCAGGTCTGTCACCACTGAGTGCATAATTAAGGTATTACTATTGATGTGGTAGTTAGCAGGAATGTTGCTCTTACTGAAAGGGATGATAATACATTTTTTGCATTGAGTTTAAGGTCATGACTTTGGCACCAATCATTTGTTTGTGTAAGACCATCTTGTAGGATGTTGACATCACCTGGAGATTCTATACCTGCTCCCAGTTTGCAGTCATCAGCAACCTTTGTCAGCCACAGACCTTTAGTTTTTGCTTGTACTTCAGAGAAATAGATTCCAAACATTACAGGACCCAGGACTGATCCCTGTGGAACACCGCTGGTTACAGGTCTGCTGTTGGAGGTGGATTCCCCTATTTTGACTATACGTGTTTTATCAGTGAGCCAGTTAGTGACCCATCTAATGATACAAGGGTTGATACCTAGCTGGGTGAGTTTATCAATGATGCCTGAGTGGGGGATAGTGCCAAAAGCCTTCGTTAAGTCTAGGTAGGGCTGTATGCACAGATTTCCCCTCATCCAGGGCCTTGGTGGGTGTCTCAAAGAAGTCCACCAGGTTTAACAGGCATGATCTGCTTTGATAAATCCAAACTGAGTAGGGTCAAGTGCTTGGAGATTACCTATATCTTTGTTGATAAGGTCCATGATGATTCGCTCCATGGTCTTGCAGATAAGGCTAGTCAGGCTAATAAGTCTATAGTTCCCAGGGTCAGTGGAAGCACCACCTTTGTGCAAGGGAATAATGGCGACCGTTTTCCATTCAGCTGGAACAAAGCCGGTGCTTAGACTATAGTTGAAATCAGTATGCAATGGTGTTGCTAATTCTTGTTAGCGCCCATGTAGGACACAGCCTGGGATCTTATCAGGTCCCATAGATGCTGTGTATTTGGCCTTAGAGAGGGTTTATACTACCTGTTCTTTAGAGATACAAGGTAGGGGCAGGTGTTAGGGATGTCATGGAGTACCTGTGGCAGGGACAGGGGAGTGAAGTTTTCACAGAACCTAATGGCTACCAGGTTAGCTATGCCCACAGGCACATTACTTACAAAGACTACTGTTAGCCTTGTGTGGTAGTTAAAAGGGTGGGGTGAAACCAAAGATCTGATGTTTAAGGGAGAAGAGTTGGTAATGGACTGAATAAGTGAGTCAGTGATGCAAATAATCAGAGACTCTATAACATGCTCAGAATGACAAATGGTAACATAAGATTTGGCTAATGAGCATAGCCGGTGTTAACCCCGCTCCATGAGTGATGAACATCCTGGTGTAGAGCAGCTTGTATTGCACTGGTAGATTTGCTATGACATAGTAATATAAGCCCCTCTGTGTAAAGAATGGGACATAAGGTGGTGATATCTGTGATAATACCACTCAGAAACAAAGAAAAAAAATAGGGCTAATGCTGATGCTTAAGGACAAAAAATGCGGCATCTAAGAAAAGATAGTCATTGTTGGTACAGATCTGTCTGGGAGGTAGGCTGATTATCAGAGAAGATAACTGTCAGAAAAAAAGCACTGTTGATAACTTCTTGGTAAGGAATGAACGTGTGTTTTACGTCTACTAGATGTCATAGCTCTTAATGTCATTAGGTTATTTTTGCATCTTAAAGTCCAGTATGGTTTGGGTTACAAATTAAAGAAAGGGTACATCAGCAAACCCTACATCAATCTGCTGGTAGGATTTAATTGACCCCTTCCAAAAAATACCATTCTATGCTTCAAATCATTCAATCAGTCAGTCAGTCAGTCATTCAGTCTGTCAGTCACTTTGTTACCCCTGTCATCCTTTGGACTCCACTCATTTGTATCTTGCTTTTACTGCATGGCATGGTAACAGAAGTGGGCACTGCTTAGATAAACAGTATTACTTCTCTAAAGTGCTATATTTGAACTTCTTGTTTTAACACTTCAACAGATATGAGCAGTGCATTTTAGAACAGTATGAATTGTTCAGAGGAACACATACATACTTGAGAATAAACTTTCTTTTAGTGTTCATTTCTATTTTTGGAACATTCTTTCATGGACAATCTGTTGAATCTTGATAGCAGTGTGAAATATCACAAATTACACGTGCACACACACACACACACACACACACACACACACACACACACACACACACACACACACACACACACACACATGTATATATATGTAAATATATCTCCTGTCAGGAGTGATATACCTGTAAGAGGAATGCCTCATCCATAGAATGCTGCCTATAGAGACATTTCATTAGCAATTGCCCTTTTGCCCATATTCTTTTTAGTAACTTTGTTATAAGGAAAAAAAAAAAAAAAATATATATATATATATATATATATATATATATACATACACGTGTGTGTGTGTGTGCGTGTGTGTGTGTGTGTGTGTGTGTGTGTGTGTGTGTGTGTGTGTCATATGTATGAGTCTCAGACACTTGACTGAATGAACAGTGTGCCGACACACAGTAGATCAACGTTATAAAGTCTAAGCCACAAATGTTGACACATTCTGCGCATTCTCCAGGGATGATCCTGGAGTAGAATAAACCAATGGCAAGTGTTTTTACAGGGGGGGGGGGCAAGCCCCCTTGCACTTCCACATGTAGGGGCTGCTCCCCTCACACCTCCTGTTAATTATATATGCTAACTCTGAGATCACCCTATCCCTAAGGAAAGGAAATCTTCCTCTACCCAAAGACTGTCAATCTTATACACCTGCCGAAAACTTGCCTGTGTCAACCAAATGGTTTTGGTCTTCTAGGTGTCAGCATTCTGTCATTTCGACAGCATGTCCAACACTTATACACATATCTCTTCATATGCACCTTCCTCATATAACTTTCTATATCTGTCTAATATTTTCAACTCCTAGCTCCCTTCATCCTTGTGCTATAACTTTCCTAACTGTGACGTCAGTAGTTTGCAGTACTACTCTCTCCTCCCCCACTGGGACTCTTTCTGGTCAGTCCCCCAAAAATAGCCCTTCACTTTCTTCCTATGCATTTTGGACCAAATGTATACCATTTGTCTCCACAAACTCCACCCTTTGCAATAATGTCACTGCATGTGCAAACCATCTACCCTTTCCTGTCCACATTTCCAACATGTTACCTATTTGCACTATCCCTACTTTTTAATTATCCTGGGTGTCCTATACTATTGATGCATAAGTCTTAACTGCATATTATATTCATACTCTCAAGAATACCTCTCAATTGTCTGTATTTTCACAGAATGTTCAGATTTTTTCCCATATTTTTGGTCTGTTCCTCATGAGATTTGTGGTTTCCTGGATTTTTATGGCAAATCAGTGAGGACTGAATTCACTAAATAATGACAGGCATTTAAGTTTCAGGCTTCACATCCATCAGAAAATGCATGGCAACGCACGACCTTTTATTATTATATCAATTAATCAATATTATAATTCCTATTATATTATTATAAGTTTATAAGGGCAATAATTAAATTTTGTTCCTCTTTTTGGGATTTTGTCCCCCCATTATTTTTGGCTTTGTCCAGATTTTTTGTGCGGTTGAGAGGTATGCTTCTAAGTGTACCTTATTATGGAGACCATTCCTCATTTTGAGTCTTAAAAGTCCATGTTCCACACTGTTTCACATTGAAAGGGTCTGCCACACATTCATTGTTAAGGATTTATTTAACTAATATCAAGAGTATATATTACTGTATCATAGAAAGTCATCAAAAGAACTTTTCATAAGTATAAAGTAACACATTTTAAACATGCTGAGAGCTTCTTAGCTGAAGTCCTTAGTAAGTTTTTAGTAAGTGTTCCACATTTTTCCCATTTGTTCATGTTTCAAGAGGTGGTATTCCACATTCTGTAGACGGAAGGGGGAGAACTGTGATTATATCCCAGTCTCACCAGCTTCAACTTCTTTACCATAATCCTCCTTTCTTCCCTTCTTCCTAATAAATAAATAAATAAATAAATATATATATATATATATATATATATATATATATATATATATATATATATATACACACACACACACACACACACACACACACACACACACACACACACACACACACACACACACACACACACACACACACACACACACACACACACACACACACACACACACACACATACATGCACGCACACACATATATATGTATATACATACACACACACACTCTAAAGCTCATACTCTTCAACCCATATATTTCAAAGTTTATCCATTTTTCCAGATCCCACCCTTTCACCAAAGCCTTGTATATGACCCATTTCTACCCTTTTAAGCTTTAAACCCCCATTTACCTGTCAGTAAAAGACTCATCTCCATTCTTAATTTTCCTCTTGTTTCATAATCATTCACTATAAGCCAGTCACCTCCTCACATCCAGATTTATTCCGTACATATTAAAACTCCAAAAAATGTCTCTCTCATCACCTCTCTTATAAAATCCGTAATAAGTTGGATGCCTTTCCCTTCCCATTCCGTTTATTTTCATGGATATATCTGGTGCATCTCCCCCAACACACTCTTTATTATATATTATTCTAGTTCTATTAATTTCATATCTCTCAGCTGCCTCTGAATGTTTCAGTTTGTATACTGCTCAGCCCTTCTAATCCATTCTGGCCACTTATCATCCATCCTGTCTTCATATATCTGCCACAGGCACCTGTCCTTTAAACTCCTCACTCCTTGGGCTATATACATACATTCTAAAATGTGGCATGCCCCATCCTTCATACATCTTATAAAGCTAATCTCCCAAAAATCTCCTCCTTTTTTAACCCTTTGCTTTCTCACTCATTAAGTATCTCTCACTCTCAAAATGGTGGAGTTGGAAAAAAACAGAGAGTTTTAAAGTGAGAATTACTTATTGCAAATAGTTATTTGATTTTTTTTTCTGATACCTTTTCTCTTTTGGCTAGTTAAAGTGTGTTTTTTTTTCATTAAGAAGACTGGAACTATAAGCACTTACACGGTTGCATGGATCGTGCTATCCCAAACAGAACCAAAAAAAAAAGAAGCCAATCTGGTGGTCCCCTGCCATAAACAAACTGTATAACAGAAGGAAGAAACTGTTGCAAAAGAGAGTAAAATCCCATGAGTGGAGGAGCTCCCTGGTCAGCCTCAGTAAGAAGCTGAGATCCCTTATAAGATCCTCCAATGCTAGCTATGAAAACAAAATTGCCACTAAATCCAAGGACAACCACAAAGCATTCTATAGCTATGTCAAGAATCTAGATGGCAACATCCAGATCTGCTCTGAGTTACAGCACAAAGGCACGAAAATTACAGAACCAACTGATATTGCCAACATCCTGGCAGATAGGTTCAGTGCTAACTTTACCCCCCTTTCACCCCCTAAAGGACCCATATCTATACAGGAAGAATGCAGAGTCCCTGTAATCACAACTACGCAGGTAAAAGCTGCACTCTCTAAAGCCAAAAACACAGCATCCATGGGACCGAACAACATCCCTGGCTGGTTTTACACGAACTTCAGAACGAACTGGCTCCCCACTTGAGCACCATGTTCAATAATAGCCTTGCGTCAGGCTTTGTGCCCATTGAATGGCGCACAGCAACGGTTATCCCACTCCACAAAGGGGGAGCCACCACTGATCCTGGGAACTATCGACCTATTAGCCTGACGAGCCTGGTTTGCAAGGCCATGTAACGTATCATCATGGAACTCATAAACAAAGACATCGGTAACCTCCAAACTCTGGATCTCACCCAGTTCGGGTTTGTGAAAGGCAGATCATACCTCCTGAACCTGATTGACTTCTTTGAGGCAGTCACCAAAGCCGTGGATGAGGGTAAGGTGGTTCATACAGCCTATCTTGACCTCGCCAAGGCTTTCGACACCATCCCCCATTCTGGAATTATAGCTAAACTCACTAAACTAAGTATAAATCCTTACGTCACAAGATGAGTTGCCAACTGGCTCACTGACAGAACCCACACTGTAAGTTGCAGACTCCAAATCTGACCTCAAAGCAGTGACAAGTGGAGTACCACAGTGTTCCGTCCTGGGACCTCTCCTGTTTGGTATCTACTTCTCTGAAGTGCAGGTTAACACAGAAGGCCTCTGGCTAACGAAGTTTGCAGATGACTGCAAACTAGGAGCCATAGTCAAGTCCCCAAATGATGTGGACATCCTACAGAAAGGCCTCACTGAGACAGATGCCTGGTGTCAGAGCCATGGCCTCAAGCTCAATGCCAAAAAGTGCAGTGTCATCCCCTTTGGTAAAAACTCTGTACCCATGAATTACTACATAGGCAGCAATCCGCTTAACACCAAATGCGTGATAAGAGACCTTGGGACCCAGGTGGACAGTAGTCTCTACTTTGATAGTCACATCAGTAGTCAGGAAGTCCTTCTACGTGTCACACCTCATCATAAAAGGGTTCTCATCCAGGAAAAAAGAGGTCATTGTTCCCCCTCTACTCATCACTAATTGGACCCATTATAGAGTACAATGCCTCTTTTGGAATGTACCTCACAAGACATCTGCAGCAGCTGGAAAGGCCACATAAGTACCTCACAAAGAGGATTACTGGCCTGAAACAAATGCCCTACACTGACCGCCTCAAAAAACATCAGCTTTACTCCATAGCATATCGCCTACTCCGAGGTGGTCTCTGCCTAACATATAAAGCTATGTCAGACCCAGAGATGTTGGACATGCTACACCTAAAGAAATCCCAATCCCTCTGAGCTACACGCTCTAGGGACCTAAACCTTGTCACCAGAATAAACAGGACACGCTGGAGGGATAGATTCCTGTCCCAGAGACTTCCTATACTCTGGAACAAGCTACCCTTCTATGTCAAGCAAAGTTTTTCATTAGCACTCTTGAAGAAAAATCTTGATGAGTGGATGGGAAACAGGAAATACACCCCAGGGATCACTTCTGTGTCTCTGCTGGACAGTGGCACAGGAAAATAACTTTCTTGGGTGGCATAAGCTATGAAACCTTGCTGGCTTGGCTTATGTAGGCCCTTGGGCCGATAGCCTAGTACCTACCTATGAAACTATGAACTGCAGTTCTAGTGGAAGTAGAACAGTATATTGGTTTGTCTGATCTGTGAAACACACAGGGGAGTCTTAAAGTAAGATTGTTTCATCAGCCAGATGGCTTTTTAGGGACTTCGTTTTTTTGTTGTTAATTTGCACTTGAGGGCTACTGTTGCTGTGCTTTTACATTAAGACATTTTAGGATCACCCATCTTGTTGCAGAAGGTGCTTACCTGGTCTCTCTGAGTTGGGAAGCACTCCATGGATCTGAAAGTGTAGCCATTCATTGGCCAGCAGGCACAGGAGTTATTTTCAGCTTTTTTCTGTCTGCTATAACTTGGAAGCATGTGTATGGTGCTGCTCACCATGCAGTGGCAGTTAGCAGTGCTCTGTATAGTAGCAAATGCTTAGTTTGTACACTGTACTTATACAACTAGTATTTTGGACTTTAACCTGGAATACAGAAAGACTTGGCATGAAACTAAGCTTAGGTCAGCTAGTTAGCTCATCAAGCAGCTTTAATATCAGATCGTAATGTAACATATAGCCTTAACCCTAGACACCACTCAGGTGACCCTTGTAAAACCAAGTCCCTAAACTGTAATAGTCCACCCATAAAACAGTTCCTTTCAGCAAGGATATGCGATTTTGTAATGTCCCTGTGGCCAGCTTGGTAAATATGGGCATCCTGAGACAATGTAGCAATTGTCTTATGTACTCAGACAACATTTTAATCCTTAAAGAAACTAACACAGTATGCAAGAGATGTACACACATAACTTACTTGGAGGCAAAAATCTCGCTTACAAACAAGGTTGTCAAGAACACAAACATTACATCCTTTGTACATACTACTCATCACACACATGGGCACACACACACACACACACACACACACACACACACACACACACACACACACACACACACACACACACACACACACACACACACACACACACACACACACAGACCTTCTTATGCTGAGGCAATAAAAGAACCCTTCCCAAACCTCAAATACCTCCTAAGCCATCAAATGGCAATAACTATCCACAGCAATCACTAAAGTACACACCAAAAGCAAAGCCTAACTCCACACACATAAGTCTATACCCAATGATCCCCCCAAAACAAAGCCCACAATGCAAGCAAGCACTTCACCTAGTTGTTTTGTCATAGGAGATTCTGTTGTACAAAACACAAATACCCCTCTCACCAGGATGGACAAGGAGAAGACAATTGATATCTGGAGCAATGATCTGCAATATCATGCGTGTACTGAGGTCACTGCACCATAGGTAATATGATTCTATCATAGTTCATATGGGTGTAAATGGATGGAGACATACCTCACTGGGATATATGAAAAGAGAAATTATGGAATTCTCTGAATATATGTCACAGACAGGTATGTGTCTTGCATTGAGCAGCATTCTGCCTCCACCAAGGATGATGCCAAAGTATAAACAGAAAATGAGTGATTTTAATAAATGGCTCAGTTTCTGGTGTCACCCAGGGGGATCCAATATCTATCAGCATAGGAGGACATGGTTAACAGACCATGTTGCTTTAGTGAGGATGGTCTGCATCTGTCTCCCCTAAGCTTTCGGATATTGGCTAAAACTTTATTCACCCCTTAGAGCCTTTTTAGGCAATGTCAAAATGACAAAACTAACAACATAGCAAAAGAAACTCAAAGCAACCTTAAGGTGTTACTGTTGAGTGCTAGGAGTCTAAACAAGAAACTCTACAACCTACAAGCTCTCCTCAATCAGGAAAATGTGAACATCTGTGCTATTACCAAGACTTAGTTTAGAGCCATAGAAAGTACTCTGGCAGTGCAACGCCACAGTACCTTCCATACATTTAGGCCAACAGCAGCAGAGACAGGGGCTAAAGGTGGGGGTGTTTTGATCCGTGTCAGCAAAAATTACAACTACAGCTTTGTTAAACAGGATGATGCTCTGGAGATAGTCTACATCCAAATCTCCATAGATAAGGTTCCTTACCATGTCGTGGCAAGCTACAGGTTGCCCTCTATGATCCATGAAGCTCGCAACTCTTACCTATAGTGGGCTACTAGAGGTGCTCACTATCCAACAAAGTACTCTATTCATGGAAGACTTTGACTACTCCTCTATAGACTGGAGAAAGTACACTGCCTCTAACTCAGCGACACAACGTTTCCTGGACTTTATCAACACAAACAGCCTGGAGCAGATAGTGCACATGCCAATTAGAGGATCAAACATACTGGACCTAGTACTCACCAACACTGGAGAGCATTGCAACCTCCCCAGTGTCACGTCCTCATTGGTGAGGTATAATTCTTTGAGAGGGACACCACGGCTATGGATGAGGGGAAAACTGTTCATACTGCCTACCTTGATCTGACCAAGGTGTTTGATACAATATCCTACTCAGGTATTATTGACAAACTCTCATAGCTAGGCATAAATCCCTACACAACTCACTGAATTGCTGGCTGACTCACAAATTGGGTCCAAGAAGTTAGGATTGGTGAGACTACCTCCATCAGGAGACTGGTTATCGGTGGAGTTCCACAGAGGTCTGTGTTGGGTCTGCTCATGTTTGACATCTACTTCTTGGAAATCAAGGCTAATGTGAAAGACCTCTGGCTCACCAAGTTCACAAATAACTGTAAATTGGGAGCTGTCATAGATTATCTCCATGACACCAGCATCCTACCAGAGTGTCCTACACAAACAAATGACTGGTTCCAAATCCACTGATTAAAAGTCAGTGTAAAGAATTGCATTATAGTGTCCTTTGGAAAATTCTTCACCCAAGCTCATTCATCCATCATTAAAACTCCCTTAAAAGCTGACCTGGTAGTTAGGGATCTAGGAACATATGTAGACAGTAATCTGGTTTTTGACCAACATGTAGCCAAGATAGTAAGAAAATCATTCTATGTCACCTAACTCATAAGCAAGGGTATGGCATCCAGACCCAAAGAAGTTATAGTACCACTCTACTCAGCCCTTATCAGACACATCATTGAATACAGTGCCCCCTTTGGTATGTACCTAACCAGGCACTTGCAACAGTTGAAACGCTCTCAAAGGTTCCTCACCAGGAGAACCCAGGGTATGAATACCATGCCCTACAGAAATCACCTTAAGGTCCTACCTCTGTACTCAGTCTCCTACGTGTTACTGAGAAGTGATCTATGCCTAGCATATAAGGCATCTTCAGATCAAGCTTGTACATCTGCAAAACAAGCAGCAGCAGAAACATTAGATCCAAGGACATGAGCCTTACTTGCAACATAACTAGTATATAGTGAAGAGACAGATATGTGTCTCAAAGGATTCCCTGCACTATGTAATAAGCTCCCTGTCCATGTCAAGCAGAGTCCTTCCGTGACTCGATTCAAACAAAATCTTGATAATCGGCTGGGAAATCATAAATTCACTCCTGGTCTGTCTCTCAATGTCTCTGATGGACAAAGGTTGACAATAAGTAAATTAATCTCCAACTAACACCCCCCCCCCCACCACATAACCCTTGGCTACTTCCTTACTAAAATATTCCAGCATATAGGCATCCAAGGTACTCAGGGACAAAGCTAGGTTGAGTTGCACAGCTAGACTTCTAAAGAGGTTATTAGCCAAGTATGAACTTATGAACCTATGAAACTAACAACCCTGGCAAATACGCATAACAAATTCTGTACTTGCCTGTACAAATTTCCATAACCTCCCCCCTGAGACTTCCCTGATATCCTTATTTGTAATCAACAGCTCTCCCTGCTGATTCTTATTGTTTCAGATTAATATTGTCTTCCTCTGTTCTTTATTCTTCCATATTGCTAGGTTTACTATTCCAAATGCCCTTTATCACCTCACATCTCTACTACCTAGTTCAGTCTCAGTCAGTGAGTATCTTCTCTAAATATTTCAGATCCTCTTTCAATTATCTAATCTTTTTCTCCCACCCTTTATCTTTCAGTCTCCCTACCTCACTTTGTAACCTCATTAAATTCCCACTCTCCATCCCTAACCGTATGCTTACACTTCCTTTATTCTTGATTACTGTAGCCCATAATATGGCCTCTTCATGCAGGTTTAATCCTTCATATTGTCTGCATCCCACTCCTCACTAGCTCCTTTATTTTCCCTCACTACCTGACACATCAGACTTTTAGCCACGTTGTCATGTCTGCTCATCACCATTTTACAGGGTTTAAATTGAACCTTTTAATTTATACTGTATCTACCCTCCCAGCTTATAATTGTCTGAAATATTTATTTTCCAAAAATGTTGCCATCTCTGCCTCCATTGATGTTATCACATCAACTAAAATCATATCTAGATTACTTGCCTTTTGAGACTTGTCCTTGGAAAGGGTAGATGGACTTCACTTTCTCCATTTCTCCTTCTAAATATTGATTGGCTCTTCTGGCATCTTTGTGAACCATATTTGAACTCTGTTTCAGTCTGCAAAATGTGTGTTGCCCATGGCCTAAGAAAATGTGATTCTTTCTCTTTTGAATCTAAAAGTATATAAAAAAAAGATATTTTGAAGATTTTGCAGTAATGAATTAGGTTTCAGCATTTAATTTCCATCCAGAAAATTGTTAACTTCAGAACTGTTTTCTCCTGTACCTCTGTAGTTTTATGTTTCTGACCATTTTAGCTAAAAGCATTATAACATTATTTCTCATAGAAACAAACAGAAAAAGGGCATTATTTTTTAAAAACAGCTATATCAGTCGTGACAGATATATTGGAAAAAGCCAGCTGCAAACAATTTTGACTGAGAATATCTGAAAAGGGAAGGGGTCATAGTTTGTACAGCTGAGATTTAAGAAGATATTCACAAATGCCGAACACAGCACTAATATATGTCAAATAAGCCTAATACAACCATATCTCACTTTCCCTCAAACATATCTAAAACCTCTGCATTACCAGTAACAGCATGCATAAACCTTTGGAAACAAGCCATTCTCAAAGCTACTCCAAAGGTCCTAAATCATCCTCAGGAAAATAGTTTAGACCTATCTCCAGTTACCACACTAGGAGAAAAGACTGTAAAAACTAATGTATCTCATTTGGATGAATATCTATATAATAATAGAGTGCTGCCCCCTAGTAAGCATGGATTTTGGCTAGGAAGAAGTATCTTGACAGCATTTTACCCACTAACTGATGACATACTTCTCTCTAAACACGGAGAAAGGTAAGCTAACTGGGTCCATATTCACTGAACTTGCTAAAGCCTATAACCTGGTAGAGTCGATGTTAGTACTTAATTTGCTCATCTTACCTGGGATCAACAAGCAGGCCTTTTGGTGACTGAATGTCTTCCAAGAAATAAAAACATAACAGTTTATATACATCTATCCTACTCAGCCTCTGCCCCCACCTAAAAGTGTCATTCAAGGTTTCTCCCCTTCTCAGTTCTCTTTTTTCTATTTATAAATAGATTTGTTATATGCAGGTGTCATGATAATCTACAAGTCCACTCCCTCAAATAAAATAATTAAACGATAAGTAGAAAAAAAACTTTCACCATCTAACCAACTTGTCAGCTACTAGCAGACTATCTAAAAAAAAAAAAAAAAGCAATGATTCTGACACTCAGCAAAGGTGGGTGTCTGTCTGAATGCATTGGCATATTCACTGCAATTATCACGATCATCTAAAACTACTAAAGGAGAAAGGTGGACTTTTTGCTCAGCTTTAATATATTCTGCCAATAATTGCATCTACCTATAAAGAGAACCTTCTTTATCTACAAACCACTTCTAATATCATCTGTAAGGTTCATTGCAGAAAACAAAAAGGCATTTGATAGGATTCACATTCATAGATTGTGGAATGCTTGCATATGTGTAAGATTTATTTTACTTTGATTTATTTTATTAGCATTTCTTTACCAGAATTATCCATCTGGGTATAAGTTGTCCCTTTTTAGTGGATGCCTTTGGAGAAAAGTTCCAAGAATAATACATGTACAAGAAGTATACAAAGCAGATGAGAAAATTTACAATGACTTTAAGCAGTTTAGCAGGATGAATGCGAATAGAACACATAATAAAATGTAAACACAGTTTTACAAACGACAGAAGTACGTACCAACGGATATTTTTTAAATCATGACTGAAGTGTAGTACATGAGAAGAGCAAATAGTTCAAAACAAAGTGGAAAGAAGGAAGGTGTATAGGTTCATAGGTTTATACTAGGCTAATGACAACCAGCATTTTTACAAGCCTAGCTGTGCAACCAACACATTTTTGCCCCTGAGTCACTTGGATGCCTATATGATATGGTATGTTAGGAAGGAGGTAGCTAAGGGTTTTGTGGGGGTATGTTAGTTGGGGATTAATTTACATTTGCAGATGTGCAAGAGATCTATCAGAGTTGAATGTGAGGATGCCTTATATGTCAGGCATAGATCATCTCTCAGTAACCTGTAGGAGAACAACTTAAGTTAATTAAGGCAATCTGTGTAAGACAAAGTATTCATACCTTGGATTCCACTGGTGAGCCCTTTGAAGGCATTCCAAGTGCTGCAAGTATCTGGTTAGGTACATGCTAAAGGGTGCATTATACTCAAAGATGCATTTGATAAGAGCCAAGTAGAATGGTGCAATAACTTCCTTGGACATGGATGCTGTACCCTTGCTTATGAGTTGGATGACAGAATGATTTTCTTACTAAATGGGTACATGTTGGTTGAAGGCCAGATTACTGTTACATATGTTCCCAAATCATAAGGAGTGATGTGAGGAGAGCAAAGTAAGTGATTTATGGAGAACAAATGAGAGACACAGGCTGCAGATATATGTCAGTATAGTGACCTTAGATAAGGTGAGGAATAACATAGCTTAGAACATAGTATGTGGAACATTTGCCTAGCTAGAAGCTGAGAAGGAACACGGTCATTTGTGCATTAAGTGTTGTTTCAACAGAGACTCGAAAGATTTCACTTGAGGTATTTGTTTAATGGTATGGGGATGGATTTTTCAGATTTTATGGCTACAGAAGGAACAGACAGAGTTACCAGCAGAGTTATTTGATTTAATTATCAGGAGAACTTTTTTTATTTATTGACCAAAGAAAGCTGTTTGGTTCATAGATTCTTAGGTAGGTTCTTAGTTACTAGGCATGTGGTCCATGAGACCATTGAGAATCCCAATTTTACAATTATCCCAAAGCACTGTCTGGTTAAGTGGCTTGCTCATGGTCGTACAGTAGGCAATGAAGACTATGGGAATCAAACTCTGTACCACACGAAGCAACTCATTATATATTATAGGCTTGAAGGATGTGAGTTAGGCTAGGCCATTCCTGAAGTTTGTGAATAAGGTTATGTGTGGTAATTAGATGAGACAGAATCAGGGAGCGAGGCATATCTAGCCAGTGCAGATGATTTAGTGCTACTCAGTGAGATTTGTATGTCACATTAGCAGCACATTTGGCTACTTTGTTGTAGCATTGCTCAAGGAGATTGGTCTGGCTTGCATTAAGATGAACTGCATAAGGGAAACCTGGAAGGAGGAAAGTTAAAGCAATGTGTTTTTGCATCACCTGTTAAGTAATGTTTCATCCTGTAGATAGTGCCAAGTTTTTGAGGATTTTTTTTATTATATCTTTTACATGGTAGCCAGATTTCAAGTTGTCATCAGCGATTACACTTTGCACTTTAGTATGCATTACTAATTCAAATTTTCATAATTTGTGGAGTTTATTGTGAAGAAGGATTTCTGATGGGAGAGTTGTTTTGAGATTAACACAATGAACTTTGATCTGAGGGTTTTACAAGAAGTTGGGAATCAGATAGCCATGTTTCAGTAGAGGCCTACATTGATTAATAAGATAATGGTGAATATGAAGCAGTGCTTAATGCTTTTATAAGGAGTCACAATAAAGGACAAATTATTATCCCAGGGATAAAAAAATTCAGAGTGATTCTTGGCACCGCTATTGTTTTCTATTCCCCTTAACCCATTAAGCTTTTTACTTAGTAGACGAGGCTATGGCTACAGCTTAAAGTCCAAAAGCTGTCCTTGTTGAAATGCATCTCATCCACTTTTTGTGGGTGGCTTAAAATTGCATATTTCATCAAGCATCTGAAAACACAACTAGAAATGGTTGAAACTTTCCAAGATGATTTAAGAATGACAATTTGTTTTGATAAATGTGCAAAAACAACATTTATAGTAGGTAAGTGGCAGCACCAAGAAAATATTAACTTGGAATAGGAATGCAATAAGAAGGAACTTGAACAGGAGGATCTGTATAATATCTGGGAATAGATAAAGAGCTGACGACAAAACATGAAGAAATGAGAATAAAGTTTATTAGTGAATAAATAAGAAGACTAAGGCTATCACTGAAAACTGCCTTGGCATCTAAAAATAAAGTTCAAGTTATAAATCAGCCTGCTGTTCTTTTTTTCTAACTTACAGAATTAGTGTCCTGGACAAATCCCAGTAAGCATTGGATCAGATGGATAAGAAAAACAAGAAAAAATACCTCATGCTTCGATCAGATGGATAAGAAAACAAGACAAAAGGGTATATAAAAATCAGTGCAGTCAAGATTATCTATCCTTTGGGTTGAAGTAGGTGTAGACTTCTTTGAAAGTGACTATATATATAGGTCTGAAGTCCAGGGATTGTGTCCATATTTGTAGGTCTGAAGTCCAGGGATTGTGTCCATATTTGTAGGTCTGAAGTCTAGGGATTGTGTCCATATTTGTAGGTCTGAAGTCCAGGGATTGTGTGCATATTTGTAGGTCTGGAGTCCAGGGATTGTGTCCATATTTGTAGGTCTGACGTCCAGGGATTCTGTCCATATTTGTAGGTCTGGAGTCCAGGGATTCTGTCTATATTTGTAGGTCTGAAGTCCAGGGATTGTGTCCATATTTGTAGGTCTGGAGTCCAGGGATTGTGTCCATATTTGTAGGTCTGACGTCCAGGGATTTTGTCCATATTTGTAGGTCTGGAGTCCAGGGATTCTGTCTATATTTGTAGGTCTGATGTCCAGGGATTGTGTCCATATTTGTAGGTCTGACGTCCAGGGATTGTGTCCATATTTGTTAACACTATCAGCTTAAAATTACAAAGGAATGAAGTGTAAGATGACATCTTTGATCACATTAGCTGAACCATTTTAGAAAGGACTGGGAATGGATCTCAAACCAGAATTAAATGAAAATTAGCAATAAAAAGTGTCGAAAAAAAGAAAGAATAAAAAGGAAAGGATCAGAAGATAAGGAAAAAAAATCGGAAGGGCCACAATTATAGTGGCAGGTATGGAGTACTCCTGGAACAATCATATGTTGATAAAATTGCAATAAACATCTTCTAACCAGAAATTACTTCTTCTTAACCAGCACAGCTGCGCTTTAATTTTGTCTACAGTGGATGTCTAGCCTTGTTAAATAAACTGCATTGTTATAGCTACAAACATTATTTGATTATTGTATTTACTGGATGAAACTCATGTAAAGGCTACAGTCAAACTATCTTATCATGATATGAAGAAAAGTTAAATTTATGAATTGGTGAAATGTAACTAGCTCCTAGATACAGCTTTTTAGACTATCAGAAATTCAGATGGAACATTTCACTATCTCAGGCTTCCTAGCTGTCATGAACTGTTTGCCCTAAAACAATGCTGTGAACCAAGGCTTGAATCTTAATGAACCCGAATGCATCAGCCAGGTTTACATTTTTCATAGGGTGGCTAAAGTATTCATCTTAGCCTTGCTTATCATTTCAGACATGCTATGTAGTTACGAAGACTCAGTTTTAGCATATATACTATGCAGTTTGACCTAAAGTATATAACAAGCAACATGCTGTCATTATCTCACAAAAAGTGTTTTTCTTTTTACACATTATGAGATGAAGCAGGTGGGGAAAAAAATAAAATTGCATGGGATCTAAACTGATCTTAAAAGAACATGACCTGGCATCTAAAACAGTGACTATGCTGAGAGCTGAGTCACTGCCCTAATATTTGCAGATGAGTATGATGGCAGAGGTCTGAATGAGAACGTGAAAAAGTAAAGGAGCTCTGCTCTATATTTCCCATTTCATGTCAAGCTTAGAATACACAAAAATGATTATTGTATCAACTAGAATTGTAAATAAACCAGCAAAAGTAGGTAAACCTCTGTTTTGGTCTTTCCAAATATAATGACATGCTTATTATTAAATTCAGCAATGAAAACATTGTATATATGTTCTTTGGACATCAGCAGTAATATTGTCCTTTAGTTTACAGGACATCAGAATGTTAGTTTCTAATAGGGTGGCCACATACCACGTATACTCTAGGGTTAAGAATTAGGGACAAAGCCAAAAATAACCAAAAATAAAATGGACAAAAATTCAAATTTAAGGACATATTTTATATATTGCTTTTATATACCTAGAAAATACTAGAATAACTGGTTTTACATTAGCATGCATTTTCTAAAGGATATGAAGTCTGAAACTGAAATGTCTGTCATCATTTAATGACTATAATCCTCAATGACTTGCCAGAAAACTGCAAGTTGTATGAGGAATAGACCAAAAAATCAGACACATTCTATGAAATCAGGGACAGTTCAGAGCTCTGGGTGATAATATTAAGGCAGACGACCTCACCTCTTCCACCTAAGATACATAAAGTAAAGAGAGACAGAGAGAGAGAGAGAGAGAGAGAGAGAGAGAGAGAGAGAGAGAGTGACTTCAGCAATGAAAACACTAGACAAAGTTACCTGTACTGCTATTTTACTAGGTAATAAACATATGCAGATTTTACACCTGTAGTTAATATAAACAAAACAAAATTGTGAACCCATGGAATGACACATTACTTCAGTTGTAAATTTGAATATTATGTTCTATTTAATAAATGTCCTAGGGAACAGAATGGGAAGACAGTCACACACTCTTACAGGATTTGTTGCTTTCCAAGACAGAAACATTGTTTAGTTTTTGAAGTAGAATGTAAAGTGGATGGCCTTGTTGCTGTTGTTTAACATGGGATCCTAAATCATCATAACTCCCACACAGAATTAAAATGTCATCTTATCTTCTCTGAATAACACAGGTTTTGTAGTTTCAGTTTCTCTGGCTTGTAAAAATATATATTACAGTTTTTGAATTATACTTGTTTTGTGATATATCGAAGACTGCCTCACAATCTGTAAACAGCCATTTACTTCTAAAACAGTAAATAATAATTTACTGGTAACATTGTAAGGACTTTGAAGAAAAAAATTACTTTAAAACATCGTACTTCTTTTTCTCCTCCCACATTGCAGAATCAGATTTTCAGTTACATCTGCATTGCTCCTTTCTTGCTGCACTGCACGTTCAATGCCATGGTACCAGTACTAAGGAAAGCTCACCCTCTGCATCTTTCTATATTTCCAACCCTTTTAAGTTATTTGTGGCAGTACCAGTATTGCAAGAAATTAGCCCCCATTTTAGATCAATAATCCTATGTGCTACATTTTAATAATCCAATGTGCTAAGTTTGACAGAAACACACCAAATACCTCCCACTCCCCCCACACAAAGGCACGTCACAGATCACCCTCTCCACACACATGCTAACACACACACACAAAACTACAAATACGCATATATATATATATATATATCACAGACTTCTAGCAACACAACTACACACAATCTCACACACACACACACACAATCTCACACACACACACACACACACACACACACACACACACACACACACACACACACACACACACACACTGTTAGTTAAGAGTGATAACAGTTGCATAATCTCTGGTGTTCAGCGATAAGCTACACTCTGATTTCATTATTATTACTATTATTGTCATATTTTGACTACCTCTGTTGCATTGTATAACTTCCAGTGAATCAGTCTCCGGTGTCCATTTTCTTTTCCTTCATTTTTATTCTGTTCTACTCCCCTGTGACCTTTTATTAGGCTGAACCCTTATCTCTGTAAAGAGTTGTCATTTGGCACCCAAACACAGAATGAGGTAGTAAAAGCCAGTATTTTGCACTAGTAGTTGACAGCTCATCACATATCAGTTGCTGGTGTGTCTGCACTCTTTAGCACTTCCTAAGAAGAGCCATGCAGCTTTCTAGATAACAATATGAATGTGTCTATGTACATGTGCCTGGAGAAACCATGCCTGCTCCCTGCTTAAGTGTAAATAATACCACTTAACCATCTCCACTTGGAATTGGGCAGTATCTGAATAGTCTAATGTCCCTTTTTCCAGTGGCAGGACAACTCAGCAGAATTCTTAGTAATACTGAACAGAACCTCAGGCAATAGGAGTGCTGCTACACCTGTGCTGCAAAAGTATACACAGATGCCATGACTCAGCACTGGTGAATATGCCTAGTCTAGTTCATGACTCAGCACTGGTGAATGTCTACTCTAGTTACTGTTCCAGGCAGATGCTACACCTGTGTTACAGAGAGTATATACAGACATCACGACTCAGCACTAGTGAATATGTCTACTCTAGTTACTGTTCCAGGCAGATGCTACACCTGTGTTACAGAGAGTATATACAGACATCATGACTCAGCACTAGTGAATATGTCTACTCTAGTTACTATTCCAGGCAGCTGCTACACCTGTGCTGCAGGAAGTATACACTGATGCCATGACTCAGCACTGGTGAATATGTCTACTCTAGTTACTATTTCAGGCAGCTGCTACACCTGTGCTACAGAGAGTATACACAGACACCATGACTCATCACTGGTGAATAAGTCTACTCTAGTTCCTATTTCAGGCAGCTGCTACATCTGTGCTACAGAGAGTATACGCAGACACCATGACTCAGCACTGATGAATATGTCTACTCTAGTTACTGTTCCAGGCAGATGCTACAGAGAGTATATACAGACATCATGACTCAGCACTAGTGAATATGTCTACTCTAGTTACTATTCCAGACAGCTGCTACACCTGTGCTGCAGGAAGTATACACTGACGCCATGACTCAGCACTGGTGAATATGTCTACTCTAGTTACTATTTCAGGCTGCTGCTACACCTGTGCTACAGAGAGTATACGCAGACACCATGACTCATCACTGGTGAATATCATATTCCAGGCAAAGCCTTAAATAAACAAAATGTTCCACAGATATCACTTACGCTGACAGTCTATTGGTGTATTATCTACAATGTGATCAGTCTTTTTGTCCAATATTACCTCTCTACCTGTTGATAACCATTCTTGGTCAAGCTTTTCTAATACCTTTTTTTGATTCCTCACCCACATTCTGGCCATTTCTAACTTGGCTACGGGAGCTCTTCTCACTCTTTTGATCAGAAGGCTAAGCTTACTCCTCTGGCTAGAAGCTAATACTCTGGGGAGGGGATGGGGTTAGGGAGAGTGTTAGGAATAACCTGGGAACGGCAACTTAAATGCCACATGATTTTGTTACTGTAGGTTGTAGCCAATGCAGCATCACCCTTGTGTCTGCTTCAGGGTGTTTTTGATTGTCATTCATTCACCATCGTTGGTCAGCAAGCCAGGACACAACTGTGGCAGCACATGCAATACTGAATGCAACTGCATGTTTTTGCACTCCTACACCAGCTATAATGGATACTTACAGCTTGGCAAGCAAAGTCCTGCCTGTGGTAATCTTTGCAATATTCAGTAGCTATCTGTCAAACAGTTATTGTTCATGCACCACAATCTTTCTACTAACACCCACATTGGGATGCATGAGATTTATGGGTCTATATTAGATCAGCAAATGCCTAAACAAGCAAACGCTGTTTGATCGACCTTATTTTAGCGAATGTCCAAAATATCGAAGCAACAGAAATCCAAATTTTTTCCTAGGGAAAGAATTCGGTTGTCCATTTCTGTTGGTTCGGTATTTTCAGTGCTATGGTGGAAAGTTACGGGTCAGATTCAGGTAAGTGTGCGATTGTGTGGATGTGAGTGTTAGGGTGGGTTAGGTGAGTTAGGGTTAGGGCTCGGGTTAGGTATGTGTGCGATTGTGTGGACATGAGGGTTAGGGTGGGTTTAGGTGAGTTAGGGAGCGGGTGAGGTGAGTGTGTGATAGTGACAGACCTTAGGGTTAGGGTTTGGGTTAAGGTAAGTGGATAGTTAGTGGTGTGTGCATAGTTTAGTGAAGGGTTAGGTGTCAGATTTTAGGTGTATGTGTGTGGATTTCTGTTTGTTTGGTGTGCTTGTGTTGTGTGCATGTGTTTTGGATCAGCGATTTTTTTCCCTAGGAAAAAAATCACTAATCTGACACTTCGAGATTGTAAGCTTTCGCTTACATAAGGTCGATCAATCAGTGTTTGCTTTTTTAAGCGTTCGCTGATCTAATATAGACCCAGATTTATCATATCAGAAAATGCTGAAATGGAACAAGTAAGTCAGAATTATTAAACTGAAGAATATGCAATGTTACTGCTGAGATTGCAGACCTGTGGGGTTAAGCAATGTTATATTATCACAGAGTTAGTGCAGTGAGGGCACAGTGGGCCTGTTCTGCAGAAACACTTTTTGTAATTTTGTGAAAGCTGACATTGTATGGTGTTGACTTAATTATTTTCATTATTTACATACCACTATTAATCCATTTTCAGAACATCTGGGCTCTGTCCTTCTATGCCATGCAAACAGATTATACTTGGATGAGTTACCCTGACTCTTTGATGGTCACTATCAAATATCATTCACCCTTTCTCTTCATTCATCATGCAGTCCTTGAGGTTATTGTGGCATACCACCCACTCAGTACTGACCTGTACTGATAGTCTTATAGGTTCAAAGATTCATAGGTAGATACTAGGCTATCTGCCCTAGGGCATTTATAAGCCTAGCCAGAGTGTATTTGGCTTCCGCCTCACTATTAGATTAGCCTACTGTGCCTCTATAAAGTAGGTCACAGAAGGTACCCTTTTAAGATTAGTTTACTGTGCCTCTGTCTAGCAGGGACACAGGAGAGATCCCAGGAGTGAATTTGCGATTTCCCATCCACGCGTCCAAATTTAGTTTGAAGAGGGTCAGCGAGGGGCTATGTCTAACATGAATTGGGATTCTATTCCAGAGTGAGGGGGAGCCTCTGGGAAATGAATCTGTCCCTCCAGCATGTCCTATTTATTTTTGTGCTGAGGTTTAGGTCCCTGGAGCGTGTAGCTCTAAGGGACTTGGATTTTTTGAGGTGGAGCATGTCCATTAATTCTGGGTTTGACATGGCTTTGTACGTCAGGCATAGATTGCCTCTGAGTAGGCGGTAGGCGGTAGGCGGTAAGCAACTGAGTAGAGCTGGAGTTTCTTTAGTCGAGCTGCATAGGACATCTGTTTGTAGCCCATGATCCTCTTGGTGAGGTTCTTTTGGGGTCTCTCCAGTTGCTGCAGGTGTCGGGTAAGGTACATCCCAAAAGGGGCATTGTATTCAATTATGGGCCTGATGAGTGATGAGTAGAGGGGCACAATGACCTCTCTTGATCTAGATGCGAACCCTTTCGTGATAAGGTGGGCTATATAGAAGGTCTTTCTAACCACTTTGGCAACGTGATTATCAAAGGAGAGATTACTATCTATGTTGGTCCCCAAATCTCTAATTACTTCTTCCATACTTAATGGATTACCACCTATGTGGTAATTTGTGGGCACCTTGTTTTTCCCAAAGGGGATGACTATGCACTTTTTAGCATTTAGCTTGAGGCCGTGGTTCAGGCACCAAGCATCCGTCTCTGTGAGACCCTTTTGGAGGATGCTTATGTCAGCTGGAGATTCGATTATGGCCCCCAGTTTGCAGTCATCTGCGAACTTTGTCAGCCATAATCCCCCCATGTTAGCCTGAACCTCAGAGAAGTATATACCGAACAAGAGAGGTCCCAGAACTGAGCCCTGTGGGACGCCACTTGTAACTGGTTTGGATTCGGACATGGCACCTGCGATTCTGACCATGTGGGTTCTATCTCTGAGCCAGTTTTCAACCCATCTTGTGAAGTACGGGTTGATATTTAAGCTGGTAAGCTTATTTATGCTTCCCGAGTGGGGTATTGTGTCAAAGTCTTTTGCGAGGTCCAGGTAGGCTGTGTGGACTACCTTGCCCTCATCTATGGCTTTGGTAACTGTTTCAAAGAAATCAATTAGGTTTAAGAGGCAAGATCTGCCCTTAACAAAGCCGAATTGGGTAGGGTCCAGTGTCTGGAGGCTCCCAATGTCTTTGTTTATGAGTTCCATGATAATATGCTCCATAGCTTTACAGACCAGACTAGTCAGGCTTATGGGGCGATAGTTTCCGGGGTCCGTTGTGGCACCACCTTTGTGGAGTGGGACCACTGTAGCTGTATGCCATTTTTTGGGTACATATCCTGTAGTAAGGCTAAGTTTGAACAGTGACTTAATGTGAGGGTTCAGTTCTTCTTGGAGCTCGTGTAAGACACAGCCTGGGACACCATCCAGTCCCATAGATGCTGTGTTTTTTGCTTTGGAGAGGGCAGCTTTCACCTGTGCATCTGTGATGTCGGGGAGGTTACATTCAGTTGGGATAGGAATTTGCTCCTTTGGGGGGGGGGGGAGTTTTCGCTGAATCTGTCTGCCAGGATGTTGGCTATGCCTGTAGGTTCGGTATATTTTGTACCGTTATGCAACAATTCAGAGCATATCTGGGAGTTTCCGCCCATGTTTCTGACATAACTAAAGAAGGCCTTGTGATTATCTTTAGTGTCTAGGGCAATTTTTCTTTTGAAACTGGCCTTTGATGATTTTATAAGGGATCGAAGTTTCTTGCTAATACTGATCAGAGATGCCTTCCCTTTTTGGGATTTTGCTCTGTCATGTAGTAGCTTCCTCCTTCTGTTGTATAGCTTATTTTCATTTGCTAGCAGCTAGTTATTTACACAACCTGAAATATAGACAGGCAAAATGTAACACAGTTCTTTCAAGAATTGAACAAATTTATCTCAGTATCCAGAAAAGGGCAACGAAAGGAAGAAGAGTGCCATGCTGAGAGAAGAAGATGGCACAGGGACCTGAGATTAAATGGATAGGACAGTAGGAGGAAGGGAGAGTATACATTATCAAGCTAGTCAGTTTACCAAAGGAAATAGCACAGGACCCAGAAAGGGTACTATAAGATGTGCCAATCAATTAGTAACTATTCAAGCGAGACCTCTTACAGATATAAAAAGAATAGAAATAAAAAGCTTGTTTCAGCTGCATATTGTACTTATTTTACTGCATAAACTTTAACAAAGTCGTTTTTGTGTTTAAATTACCTGTTTAACGGTTGTAGGCTAAACACTCGTGTGATAGCCATTTCTGTGCATTTAAAGTGTTTTTTTATTGTATATGCTTTATTTTCTAAAAAAAAAAAAAAACAAAAAAAAAACAAACAAAAAAAAAATACTTGTTTTCCTGCCTTTCCAAGCTTGTATAGTCCAGTTTTCAGGTTAGTCCTGAATTCAGAGCTGTGTTATAAGTTTCTGTGCTTGCCCATACCTTACTTGGATAGAATGAAGTTTCTGTGTTAACCTGGGAGAGAGGGGAGCTTTGATCAACCTATCTGTCCCTGGAGGATTAGTTTCAGCCCAGAAATTAGTTGTTTCTTAGCCATTTTGGACTAATTTCTATCTCTTTCATTTCCCTGCTATAAAACTCGCATTTGTGAGGTTTTTGCGCTTGTATACAGCTTAGCAAGCTCCTGCCTGGTGCCCTGCAGAGTTCTACAGCAGCAGAGAGACAAAAGAGAGACTTTGGAGTGATTAAGTATCATTTTTCTGGATTTTCTTGTTGCTTTTAGCTAATTCCACCTAAAACGCAGATTTTTTTAGAGTTTCTGTGATTTAAAAAGCTTGTTTCAGCTACATATTGTACTTATTTTACTGCCTGCACTTTAACAAAGTCATTTTTGTGTTTAAATTACCTGTTTAACTGTTGTAGGCTACACACTCAAGTGTGATAGCCATTTATGTGCATTTAAATTATTTTTTTTATTGTATCTGCTTTATTTTCTGAAAAAAAAAACAAAATAAAAATGCTTGTTTTCTCGCCTTTCTAAGCTAGTATAGTCCAGTTTTCAGGTTAGTGCTGAATTCAGGACTGTGTTACAAGTTTCTGTGTTTGCCCATACCTTACTTGGAAAGAAGGAAGTTTCTCTGTTCACCTGTGAGTGAGGGGAGCTTTGAACAGCCTATCTGTCCCTGGAGGAGTGGTTTCAGCCCAGAAATTAGTAGTTTATTGGCCATTTTGGGCTAATTTCTTTCTCTTTCATTTTCCTGCTATAAAACCCTCATTTGTGAGGTTTTTGCACTTGTATACATCTCAGCAAGCTCCTGCCTGGTGCCCTGCAAGTTCTACAGCAGCAGAGAGACAAAAGAGAGACTTTGGAGTGATTAAGTATAATTGTTCTGCATTTTCTTGCTGTCTTTAGCTAATTTCACCTAAGACGCAGATTTTTTAGAGTTTCTGTGATTTAAAAAGCTTGTTTCAGCTACATATTGTACTTATTTTACTGCCTGCACTTTAACAAAGTCAATTTTGTGCCCAACTGTTGTAGGCTACACACTCAAGTGTGATAGCCATTTCTGTGCATTTAAACTGTTTTTTTGACTGTATCTGCTTTATTTTCTGAAAACAAAAAAAAAAAACTTGTTTTCTCGCCTTTCTAAGCTAGTATAGTCCAGTTTTCAGGTTAGTGCTGAATTTAGGGCTGTGTTACAAGTTTCTGTGTTTGCCTATACCTTACTTGGATAGAAGGAAGTTTCTCTGTTCACCTGTGAGAGAGGGGAGCTTTGAGCAGCCTATCTGTCTCTGGAGGAGTGGTTTCAGCCCAGAAATTAGTAGTTTATTGGCCATTTTGGGCTAATTTCTATCTCTTTTATTTCCCTGCTATAAAACCTGCATTTGTGTGGTTTTGCGGGCCGGGCAGTGCTAGTTAGCTGGGGTATAACTATTCCCGGCTCCATAAGACACAAACAAGTATCACGCCAAACTAGGAAACTAAAAACACAGAATATATCCAACAGTTAATGCTGACCACGATTTAAAGAAGCCTGTTTATTAAAAGAATTAAGCGCTTTTCGTTGTCGTAAAGACGGCAACTTCTTCAGATTCAGGTGGAGCCACAACAAATCCCGGGAACTATCACCCTATAAGCCTGACTAGTTTGGTCTACAAGGCTATGGAGCACATCATCATGGATCTCATTAACAGAGACATTGGGAACCTGCAAACACTGGACCCAACCCAGTTCATCTTTGTTAAGGGCAGATCATGCCTCCTAAACCTGGTGGACTTTTTTGAGACAGTTACCAAGGCTATAGATGAGGGAAAGGTGGTCCACACAGCCTACCTAGACCTCACTAAGGCCTTCAACACCATTTCCCATTCAGGTATTATAGACAAGCTCACCAGCCTGAACATAAACCCCTACATCACGAGATGGGTTGCCAACTGGCTCACAGACAGAACCCACATGGTAAGTGTTGTGGGAGCTAGGTCTGAATCTAAACTGGACACAAGTGGCATTCCCCAGGGCTCAGTCCTAGGACCTCTCCTGTTCGGCATATAATTCTCAGAGGTACAGGCAAGCACAGGAGGACTATGGCTGACCAAATTCGCAGACGACTGCAAACTAGGGGTTATAATTGACTCTTCGGCTGACACAGACATCCTCCAAAGGGATCTCACTGAGACAGATACCTGGTGTCAAAACCATGGCCTCAAGCTAAATCCCAAAAAGTGCTCAGTCATCCCCTTTGGAAAAAACATAGTACCCACAAACTACCACATAGGTGATAGCCCCAAAAATACTGAAGATGTAATAAGGGATCTGGGGACCCAAGTAGATAGTAACCTCTCCTTTGATAGTCACATTGCCAAAGTGGTTAGAAAATCCTTCTATGTGACCCACCTAATCATGAAAGGGTTTTCATCCAGATCAAAGGAGGTCATTGTGCCTCTCTATGCATCACTCATCAGACCCATCATGGAGTATAATGCCCCATTTGGGATGTACCTTACAAGACAACTGCAACAGCTGGAAAGACCACAGAAGTACCTCAACAAGAGGATCACTGGCCTCAAACAGATGCCCCATGCAGCTCGACTGAAGAAACTCAAGCTGTACTTAATTGCATACCGCCTAGTCAGAGGTGATCTCTGCCTGACATACAAGGCCATGTCCAACCCAGAATTGATGAACATGCTCCACCTAAAGAAAACCATATCCCCTCAAGCCACACACTCTAGGGATCTAAACCTCACCACAACAATAAATAGGATTTGCTGGATGGATAGGTTCCTGTCCCAGAGACTTCCCATGCTCTGGAACAGGATTCCAATCTACATTAGGCAGAGCTCCTCACTAACCCTCTTCAAGAGAAACCTTGATGAGTGGATGGGAAACAGAAAGTATACCCCAGGGATCACTTCAATGGCTCTGCTGGACAGAGGCACAGGGAACTAATCTAAGGGGGCGGCGAAAGCCAACACTTTCTGGCTAGGCTTATAAATGCCTTTGGGTAGATAGCCTAGTACCTTCCTATGAACCTATATCTTTAATAGATCTGCAGCTAGTAGGAAAGATAAATGACTGGAAAACAGCTTCTGTTGTTTGCTTATTTAGTTATTTCAACTTGTTAACCAGGTAAGTGAATTGGTTAGCAGACCCTTTTCAGCCACAACCCAGGCCCAGTAGCAGATTACAATATTACAGGTGTGCATAGATTAATGTGACATAAATAAAAGACATGTTGAGTTGATACAAACATTTAGACACATCCAATGATAGTTAATGAATCTGATGTATATTTAAGATATGTGTAAATGATTGATACTTATTTACAATATACATAATTTTTGACATTCAGCAGCATACAATTATTTAATTATTTTGCATAAAGAAACAGTTTAAACCTGTGTTGCAAAGATAAATCTCATCTCTAAAGCATGGACACTTACTGTGTTATTAAATAGGTGCTCCTTCAATTTACGTTTGAATATGTCTATGGTGTTTTGTTGTCTAACGTTTTAAGAAGCTGGACCTAGCTTACAAAATGTTCTTTCACATGTGTAAGTTTTGATATGTGATCTAATTAGAGTTAATATCTCTTCTTGGCTATCTGTCAGTGTGAAGTTAGGCTGTTTTATTTGTAATTTTCTTTTGAGTGTGGGACAGTGGCCCATTTTTATAAGTTTATAGATTTGTGAGTTAAGGTGGAACATTGCTCTGCTGGTCACTGGTAGCCAGTTAATGTGCTATAGCAGTTGGCAGTGGTGTGTCCATGATTTGGTTACTAGTGCAAAATGGCTGACTCTTATTGATAGTCTTTTACATGCTATGTATATTTGAGCTTAGGTGGAGAACTAACAGTGGTAAACGATATTCTAATTTAGAGATTAGCATTTTTGACTGCAGTCATGTGTGCTGTGGAGGTAAGATGTGATGGCCTATAGCACAATTTTAGCTGGTGTAGAATCCTGTTTACAAAAATGTATCTATGCTTAGTGCTAAAATGGATGTATGGTTATCCATAGATATCTTTGCTCTATAGCTAAAGGTGGTTGGTATCCTTTTATATAATTAATTCTGAGCTGAAGGGTTCTTGGAAGCCTTTGTTGTGTTCCAAAAAGCATGATGCTTGACTTTTTAATGTTGATTAGAAGCATATTTGAATTTTTACAGTGACATAATTGTGTAAAACTCACTTGTAGCTTTGTTGCAAGGAGTTTATATTCCCACATGATTCTAGCAATAAGATATCATCGGCATATAGAACTAAATTAAGATGGAGACAGTCTGCGGCTATGTCATTAATGAAGATGGAAGCCAGTAGAAGACCTAGAAAGGATCTTTGCTGCATTTCCATTATTCAAGGGACAATGTGACCATTCCAGGTACATATAAGCCACTTAATGGCAGTAGAAGTTAAGTGCCTCAAGGATCCTACAAGAAAGCTTTGTAGATTTTCTAAAGGTCAACAGGTTTCAGACAACAGCATGACATCACTACTGAGAAGAGGTGCCAGTCATATCTCCGGCTTATTATGACTAGGTAACTGCAGAAATGGGTGAAGGAGTATCATTGCATGTGGTCTGTAAGTAATGCCTTTGACTCTCTGCTATATCAAACATTACCTGGCAGTTTGACTGAGCTAGGAGTAGAGCAAAAACATACGAATTAGTTAAGGGAGGTTGTCATCCAACCGAGAGATTTCATATGAGGCTAAGCAGTTCAGTCTGTGTCACTTGTTTGTTGAGATATTTGGAGAAATATGAAAGCTGTGACAATATGAATAGTATATGAACAAAACGTTAATATCTCTTTAACTGTGCCAGACAGAGACCAGGCATCAATACATGCGTATTGCCTATCGTGCAAAATTTAATATGAAGTCATTCAATAACTTGTATGTTGGATAGTTTTGAAATTATTAATGTGAATTTGAAGAAACAATATTAGATTCCTAGAGATGTCAGTAGGATGTGACTCGAAAACACCTGAAATGCCACTAGGCCTTAATAGGCTTTAATGAGTTAACATATTTACTCTGATATTAGAACTGTGGAACAGAAGAATGAAGCATTGACTATGATGTAGATGGTCTGGGTTCTGGTTCTATTTTAAGGCCAAGGTGCTGGTGGAAATGGTCAAGTACAGACAGGAAGGATGAGACAATCCTCTTTCTAGAAGGGAAAAATGAGGCACGTCTCCGGAAATGGGTGTTTTCTATTAATCAGTGGTGGACATCATAATTACTGTATGCGTGATCCTGGGCATTTGTATAGACGTAAACAGGTGTAGGTATTATAGATGACTGCCTAGCTAATGGCTCTCATTCCACTATGAAAGAATGGGTGTGACCACAGTGGCAGTGGGGGGCAGAAACAGTGTAGCAAAGAAAAGTCTTTTAGATTTTATAATGGGTTGAATGACAGACTGAACCTATGTATAGATAACAACAAAACAGTGGCCATAGCCCTAGATGGACAAAGAAGCCTAAATGGTGACCTGGTAGTTAAGACTCATTGCAGATAAGCAGAACTTTGTTTTAATTCATACAGAATAGATCACAGGTAACTTGGGACATTCTGTTCTTGGAAACACTGTGGCAGAAAATGAATGATTAAGTATAATCCACATACCCTGCACCATCAAGCACAAGCAGAGAAGACAGTAGGAGTAGCCAAGAAAGAGAGAGAGATTGGGTTATAGAGTGCAGCATGTAGACTCCAAAGATAAGGATGTTATGCTTCTGATTCTCCACAAACTAGTTTCATGCTAGCTGGGGTAGTGTTTGAAATTCTAGAGCACCATCATTGAAAAAATGGTTCATTGGGTCTCATTGGTTTGAAATGAGACAAAGCTTCAATCAAACAAAACAAACTGGGCAAAGCATCAGCCTGTCACAAAACAAAATAAAAGAGAATTATTTTGCAGGGGCCCTCATTTATTTTGGTTTTATGTTGTCTGGTTTTGTTTTACATTATTTGGTAAAAGACAACTAGGTGGGGGGCTACACCCCCACATCCCCTAATGTGGGGGGCTGAAGCCCTCACACACCCCCTTAATAGATATACTGACACCAGGATTGCACTACAGTGGGGGAAAGGACATATACCTTTCAATTGCGTTAGAGTACTACTTGCCAGTGAAATGAGTTTTAGGTGAAATGAGTTTTAGGTGAAATGAACTTTAGGTGATTTGGTCTTGGTGAGATGAGTGTAGGTGAAATGAGTTTTAGGTGAAGTGATACATACCCATTTACAATGATGAAAAAAGCCACGTGTAAGAGACTTCTGATTTCCATAAAGGAAACTTTGGAATGTTCTGAGTCTGTTCTAAAATAATATTTAAATTCAGTGGTCTCTTGTTTAAATAAGAAGGTTTTACTCCCAGTAAATCATCATTCCCTTGCAAAAAGCAATGTTTTAGTTTTTCACAATAACATTTTTTGTAGCCAATTCTGACACCAGTTTGTTATTATATCACACTGAAAATCTAAGTTTGAACTTTTGTGTGTTAAAATGAGAACATATGCATCTGTCTTATGTGAGCCTGATCAAAATTGTCAGAATGTCCTTTTGAATGCAACCTATGTCTAGAAATGTGCCCCACAAAAGACTCACCTCCTGTTCAAAACTGAAGCAACTTGTAATTACTTTGTACAATATCAGTCTGAATTTTAATATTATTTTAATATATGTAGAATGATAGTTTGTATCATGAAAATAACTGTTAATACATGTCAGTTTCCTATATAAGGTAGATATAAGGCAATTCCTTTTAAAATCTTTTAGAATCTTAATGTCAAGGAATCCTGTCTTGGTAACAGTCCATTTATGGAAGAACTTCAATAAAGTTCTGTTATTTCACAATTCCTCAAACTCTTCAATGAATGTTCATCCTCTTTCCATACCATAAAATATTGTCAATAAAATGACCATAAAAGGATAGGTATTATACAAAATAAAATGTTCTCTCCCACATAGTTAAAATGATGTTTGCATATGTAAATTGCACTACTACCCCTGTTGCCACACCTTTTTTCTGATGATAATAACCACTATTATGTTTTAAAACCAAATCCATGAAACAGACCATGTTCATCACTGCATCACACAAATGCCTTTTTACAGTTTAGAATTTTCATACATTGTAAAGATCCAGTTGATGGGGAATCACTATATATAAATCACTGTGTGTAAATCATTAACATCATCTGTAATCTAATGGGGTCATGGCTGAAAGGAGCTCTTAGAGAAGCCTGATTCAATTCCATGATTGGATTAAAGCTGAACAGAACAGAGGAGTATTAGCTGACATAGCCTACTGGGAATTCTGCAAGGCCTTTAGCTAACTCCCACACATAAGTCTCTTATGAAAACATGAGTGTCTGGGGTAATACTAAGACTGAGGAAATGGACTGCTGCATGTCCGAATGGTAGGAAGAAAGAAGGTTGTGGTAAAAGGGATGAGGTCAGAATTAGAAAGCCATTAGTGGAGTGCTGTAGGGGTATTCTTTGGTCTTGCACTATTCACTGTGTTTGGCTCAGACATATCAGAGGATAAACAGAACAGGAGCAACATTTTGCTGATGACACAAAGAAATTTATAGCAATGAAACATAAGAGTAGAGTCTGGGGAAGGGGTTTGAAAGGACGACCAATATGCAAAACGATGGCGGGAGATGTTCAATGGAAACTAATGGGAAGTAGTTCACCTGAGCCACATCTCTGGTGGGAAGTATAAGGTAGGGATCAGAACTGATGTGAGAAAGGTATATGAGGTGCTGGGACAGGGTCTACTTTATTTGGTCGAATTTCATTTGGTCGAAAATTATTTCAGGCAGCCCACTTCACTGAAAGCTCATTTGACTGAAAGCTCATTTGGTCGAATTTCATCTGGTCGAAAATTAAATATAGCTTCTGCCCCACTGCAGTAGACCCTGGAATGAGAATATTAATTAGGGAGGGAAGCCCCCCACAATTTGCAAATAGTTTTTACTGAATATATATATATATATATATATATATATATATATATATATATATATATATATATATATATATATATCAATGTATTTTTAATGGATACACCTTCATATAACAGTGAATACACTACAATTATGTGGGGGGCTATGCCCCCCCACACACCCCATTTTGGGGGGCTGTGCTTCCCTTACTTAATATTCTCACTCCAGGATCGCACTGCAGTGGGGCAGAGGCTATATTTCATTTTTGACTAAATGAAATTCGACCAAATGAGCTTTCAGTCAAATGAGCTTTCAGTGAAGTGGGCTGCCTGAAATAATTTTTGACCAAATTAAATTTGACCAAATAAATGGGATCCGCTGGGACCATCAAGAGCAGACTGAGGACAGTGACAGCAGCGAACTGAATACTTAGGGGACAGACTCCAGCGACAAAGACACAATGCCATTCCATTCTGTATGTTCTTTATCAGACTACTCAGTACATACTGTGTGCAGTTTTGGAGACCATACAAGAAAGGGGACATCAAGCTGCTGCAAGGTATCCAGCTTAATATCACTAGAAAGATCAAAAATATTCATGAGATGGAGGAGAATGGATACGACTGAAGTCTGTAGTACTTACCTGAGACTAGAACAGACAGTGGGGAAAAGAAATTGCTGCTCAAAATCACATCAAGTGGATGTGAAGGGGTCATCCTGAGCAGGAAGGTCAGAGTAGGACTGAGAGAGCACAGCAAGGAATTGTAGGGACAACTTACATTCTTGAACCACAAAAGTACGTCTTCATAGAGAGGATTGTAGACCAATTGAATGAACTACTATAATGGGTGAAGATAGAGAAAGAGAGGTATTTCCAAAGGGCATCGGTCAGGTATAGAAAGGGTAGACACAGATGTAGAATGTTAAATGTACTTACATTTATAATAGACAGGTGAATTGTCTGAAGCCATTAAGCAAATGTAGTATAATATAATACAAGTTTAATGTAATGCATTGCAAAATATCATAACTAGATTAGTCATTACTTACTGTTCTGACCAGAAATCCTAAATCACTAACATCTACACGGTAAGGCTTCAGGAATGAACAAATTCCAGTTAATGTATGTCTTCTATTACCCACATTTATCATTTACCCTTTAAAGTCATTCACAAAGCATGGCTCATGAATTCAGAAGGCTGAATGTTCCTTTTCACTTGTTTTATGAAAACAGGTTTTTATTTCTGTAAGAAAACTTTGCTTTGCCTGTCATCTGGAGTTTACATATCTTTTTATCTTACTGTTTTGTTCAAAATCTGTTTTACTAACTTCTTTAACTGTCTTGCACTGGGCACCATAAGAGAACACACTATGTTTCTGAAACTCATTTGAATATCAGACTAGCAGGTTTTGCCTCTTGTTTGTAAAATACTGTGCTGATTTAATTGCTCCTGTATCTGATCAGCGTGCTTAATATCGGTTGCATTTACGGCACTTTTCTACCTTTAATGTACAGCTTTTACTTGATTCTTCTCCAGTTCATGAATCATGCAGGTAGCTGGTCCTGGGGAACTAGTGTTTGAGTTGATAATGAAGCTATAAAATAGTTATGGAGCTGTTGGGGTTATTAGAAAGCTTTATGTTCAGTCAGGTTGTTTTCAGTGCTAGTTATGAGCTCGGGCATTCAGTGGACTTAACCTTACAGTTTGGGCATGAAAACAGACATGCATTGATAGAGCCTGTCTCCTGGTTAGTCTATTGCCTGACTCACTTTGGGGTCAGCCTTCTCCTATTCTGACCTACCAATACTGAGCTCAGCAAATGCAATGTCTTGTGGATTGTAACTTCAAACGTCCTTACCCAGTCCTCGACCAGCACTAAGAAGGGAGCTCATTTATGATTCTCCTTATGCATGACATATAGCAATGAGTTTTTTGGTGATCTGAGTCACGTTGTCTCAGGGAGTGTACATCCTAGGCCTATGGCAAAAAGGGAATCAAGGCTTGTCCATCAGTAGAGAAAGATGCATATGCTAGAATGGAGGTTAAAATGGGGTAAGGTATCCCTTGTGCTCTGCCCAGTCAGACTTTTCCAGTCAACAAATACAAATAAATACATCAATTCCCAAGGATAAACAAGTTCTGGATGAGCATTAGCAGAGAGACATTTTTTAAAAGAAGGCTACATTTGTCTCAAATGATATATCTGCTGTATCTAATTATCCATCTGCATTTTTGGGTGGTTAATAGACTGTGCACTTCACCTGCCTGACTAGCTAGAAGGTTTTTCTTCTGCTGTGTCTGGTTGCTGCTTGCTTTTTTGCATATAAGAGTTCCATGATAAGGGATTCCCTACACCATGATTCAGATATTGCACCTTGTATTTTTTTCCAAAGTAGATGATCCAGATTTAGGCTGGACATGGTTTGACTAGGTGAAGTATGATGAGTTCATGACTGTAGCTTCAGCAATACATCTGACCCCCAATGTTTTGTGGCTTGGCCTTAAAAGGTTGTTAATACCCTGTCTTGATTTACTAGGACCAGTGATTCTTTGGTTTATTTGTACCTCGATGAAGAACAGAGCTTTTCCACCAATTTTAAAAGTGGCACTGATTAATCTAATCCTGAATAAACCAACTTTAGATGTTTATTTTCCTGAGAACTATCCCCAATTACAATCCTCCTACTTATTGGAAAGGTCATCAAAAGGAGATATGTATTCACCCTTAACATCTTTTGGTTTGTTTTGTCCATTCTGATCAGGTTTAGATCTAACCATGGCATGAACATTATCTTCATTAAAATGATTAATGACCTCCTGATGGTGAAAGATTAACAAATATTTAATCTTGATCCAGTTTAATCTTTTTAACAGCTTTTGATGTGACTGACCATGTTATTCTGGTTGAGCATCTGAGGTGGCACTATAGATTATTTGTCAATGTCCTTGAATGGTTTGCCTGTTACCTCTTTGACATGCTTAGTCCATGATAGGGCATCTGAATATTTCTGATCCCTACCCACTGGAATGTGCTTTACTTCAGGCTTCAATTTTTGCTCCCCTTTTGCTCACTGTATATATGTTTCCACTTAAGGAGGTATGGGAAGGAGAAGTATTTATTATCAGTCTTATGCTGATGACATTCAGCTATATCTTTACTTCTCTGTGGAGAATGTACCACATTTTTTAGCCTCAGATGACTGTCTGGATTTGAACCTCAACAGTATGTCTGCAAAATGTTTGAAACTCAATCCAGCTAAGACTGACGCTATTCTTTCACATATCACAATCTAGTTACCTGAGTTTCCTCTTTTCTCCCCATTTATTACATACTGGGAGAATCAGCGTGTGTGTGTGTGTGTGTGTGTGTGTGTGTGTGTGTGGGGGGGGTTATCTCATTTATTCATGATCTTTAGTTTATTTTTGAAGACAGACTGACACTGAAGCATCTAATGCCATCTATCATCAGGAGTTATTATTTCCATCTGAAGAATAGTTACATGATCAAACACTTCATACAAGCTTTGAACCTGGGAATAGTGATTCATACTCTGGTTTTGTCCCATCTGGGCTACTGTAGTGTATATTACCTCAGACTTTTGGATAGTGATCTGGTTCACTTGCTGCATGTGCAAACTCAAAGGAATGCAGTACACATATACAAGAATGAAATTTAATTCATTCAGCCATTCATTTCCTCATTAAATTAATTCATTCATTTTTTATTCATGTTTTTCATTACTTGTTTCTGCAGTTCAGAGTCACTGGGAGAGAAATACTGTCCCACAAAGTACAATAGGGCATGACTTAAGTAGTGCAGATAATACTAATCTACAGGATGATACTCTATATCACACACACACACACACACACACACACACACACACACACACACACACACACACACACACACACACACAAACTTTTGTGTCTTACCAATCTTTCTGATATGGGAGGAAAACAGAGTCCCTGTCAAATGTTTTAAACTCACATGGTTGTCGTGGGTAGTCAGGAATCTCAATAAATTTTCAGTTACCTTGATTTTTCTGGCAATCTAGTACACAAACTGACAGCTTTCTCAGAAGCATAACTGTTGTTGAATTATTTATTGCTGCCTATTTTTTTTTGGATAAACAGGAAAGGAAAACTGACCAAACCAAAAAAATAATGCCAGTCTCAAAATACTGAACCAAAAACACTAGCATTTCTACACTTCAAAATGCTTTACTCACATTTGCGATATGGAACACACATCTAGCAACATACTAAGCTGGTTGTACCATAACAGAGTGTCTGCAGTACTGAGGTTGTCATGAGCTATAGACAGGAATACATGCTTGTTTGTATTTTTACAATCCTCATATTTTCCTCGTTATTCTAAGGTATGATTGATTTGTTTAATAGACGTTTTATACTGACAATTTGAATTTCATATCCTCATTATTTAGATGTACTTATTTTGCATTAGAAATTCAAAATGTTATTCTTCATTTCTTGCAGCCCTAATTCAGCATCATACCTCTCAACCTCTTATTGCAAGAAATCTGGACAAAGCCTGACAAAATGGGCCCAAAATAGGGACAGATTTTAAATGTTGCTCTTATAAACTTAGAAAATTGGTAGAGAAACAGGGTTTGTTTTAGTATGCATTTTCTGAAGGATTTAAAGTCTGAAACTCACATGTATGTCATTATTTAGTGACTGCAAACTTCAGATCATCCCTGTGATTTGCCAGAAAACCACATATTTTATGAGGAATAGACCAAAAATGTGAGGCAAACATCTGGACATTCTATGACAATATGGACAGTAAAGAGATTCAACATTCCCATCTAAGTCCATGAAGCTGAAATCATGATTATAATTCTATATCTGGAATACAGCTTTATGCTATGGAAATTCAATACAATGAATAATAGAAATCCAAAAACAAACGATGTTGGGGAAAAAAAAAACACTGGTATGTAAAAGCAAACAAAGTCAAAAAGTAAAAATGAAAACTATAACCAGTGGTACACAGCAGAGGTAGATCCAAGTCGTAGTTTAATGTACAGAATAACACACAGATGAGTGCTTTCGCATATAGCTTCTTCATCTGAAGAAGCTATATGCGAAAGCGCTCATCTGTTTGTTATTCTATACATTAAACTACGACTTGGATCTACCTGAAGAAGCTATATGCGAAAGCGCTCATCTGTGTGTTATTCTATACATTAAACTACGACTTGGATCTACCGCTGCTGTGTACCACTGATTGTATTCCTCATTTTTACTTTTTGACAATGAATAATAGAGTTACTTGTGTATAAAATGTGCAAGCAGTTATACCTCTCAACTGTCCCTGATTTTGCATCATAATTTTGCTGTGTCCTTGAAAAAAATTCTGATTTTCTGTTAAATCACTGAAGATTACAGTCAACCAATCATATTAAATTCCATACTTCTTATTTTTCAGAAAAATGCATGTTTATACAAAACCTGTTGTTAAATAACATTTAATTAAATTACAGTCAGACCTCTAAACTGTATTTTTTAGAGGAATATTCCTATTTTCAGTCCTGATTTACCATAGTACTTGATGTTCCTGTTTTATAAGATCACAGGATCATAGGAAGTTACTAGACTAATGGCCCTAGGGCCCTTACGAGCCTAGCCAAATTCTATCCTTATTTCCATGATCAGTACTTAATGCCCGTGTCCAAGAGAGATACAGGTAGAACCCCCAGGGTAAATTTATGGTTACCCATCCAATCATCCAGACTGCGTTTGAAGAGGGCCAATGAGGTGTGCTGTTTACATGAAGTGGGAGTCTGTTCCAAAGGTGTGGTAACATCTGGGAGACAAATCTGTCCTGCCAGCTGGTTCTAGTAATATCGCATACCAGGTTAAGGTCTTTAGAGCAAGTAAGCTGTGTACCATTTGACTTGCGAATATGTAACATTTCCAATAAAGCAGTGTCAGAGATTACCTTATATGCAAGGCAGAGATCGCCTATGAGAACTCTGTATGAAACAGAGAAAAGTGAGAGTGATTTTAGACAATCCACATAGGACAGATGCTGAAGACCTTGAATTTTTCTTGTGAAGAACCTTTGTAGTCTCTCCAATTGCTGCCGGTGCTTGGAAATGTACTTACCAAAAGGGACGTTGTACTCAATTATTGGCCTGATGAGGGAAGAGTACAGGGAGATTATAACTTCGTTTTTTTTCTGGGGGCAATGCTCTTACTTATGAGATGATCAATATAGAATACCCTTCTTACCACTGTGGAGACACGGTGACCAAAGGTAAGATTGCTGTCAACCTGTTTGTCCAGGTGTCTCACCACTGAGTGTGTACTTAGAGTGTTGCTATTGATGTAGTAGTTAGCAGGAACATCACTGTTACTGAAAGGAATGATAATACATTTTTTGCATTGAGTTTAAGGCCATGACTTTGGGAGCAATCATTTGTTTGTGTGAGACCCTCTTTTAGGATGTTGACATAATTTGGAGATTCTATGACTGCTCCCACTTTGCAGTCATCAGGGAAATTTGTCAGCCACAGGCCTTTAGTTTTTGCTTGCACTTCAGAGAAATAGATTCCAAACAGTAGAGGCCCCAGGATTGATCCTTGTGGATTTCCAATGGTTACAGGTCTGTTGTTGGAGGTGGATTCCCTTATTTTGACTATATGTGTTCTATCAGTGAGCCAGTTGGTGACCCATCTAATGATATAAGGATTTATACCTAGCTGGGTGAGTTTGTTAATGATGCCTGAGTGGAAGATAGTGTCAAAGCCGGTGGCTAAGTCTAGTTAGACTGTATGCACAGATTTGTCCTTGTCCAGGGCCTTGGTGACTGCCTCAAAGAAGTCCACCAGGTTTAACAGGCATGATCTCCCTTTGACAAATCCAAACTGAGTAGGGTCAAGTGTTTGGAGATTACTTATAGCTTTGTTGATAAGGTCCATGATGATTTGCTCCATGTCCTTGCAGATAAGGCTAGTCAGGCTAATAGGTGTTGCAGTTCTCGGGGTCAGTGGAAGCACCACCTTTGTAAAAGGGAATAACAGTGTCCATTTTCCATTCAGCTGGGATGAAGCTGATGCTTAGACTATGATCAAAAAGAGTACCCAGTGATGTTGCTAATTCTTGTTAGAGCACATGTAGGATATAGCCTTGGATGTTATCAGGTCCCATAGATGCTGTGTTTGTGGCCTTAAAGAGGGTGTTTACAACCTGGTCTTTAGAGATACAAGGTAGTGAACAGGTGGTAGGGATGTCTTGGGGTACGTGTGGTGGGGACAGGGGAGTGAAGTTTTTACAGAACCTGTCAGCCAACAGGTTAGCTATGTCCATAGGTTCAGTATATGTGGTGTCATTAATGACCAGTTCAGCCCAAATCTGAGCCTTTCCTTTTAGGTTATGGATGTAACTAAAGATGCCTTATACTTGTTCTTAGTTGAGGAAGCTAAGTTAAATTCGTAGTTTGCTTTGGAGGACTTCACAAGAAGTCTTATTTGCTTGTTTAAGCTGAGGAGGGAGTGTTTCCAGTTTAGGGCTCACTCCCTCTTACACTTAGACAGCAATTTCTTCTTCTTATTGAAAGCCTGTTAATGGCACTTGTCCACCAGGCAGGTTTGCTCTTCCTTGAGGAGCTTGTTTTGGTCCTATCAGGTACGCCCAAGTGAATGCAGTTATATGGGTGTTTGTATAAAGCATTGGTGTACAACTCAGCATAGTTGCCAATTCCATCTGAAGGGGTGTGCAGTGAAGCTATTTATACCATCTGATAAGAGTTTATAATGTGCTTTGGAAAAGTTTTTAGTTTAATTGCTGCTGGGGGGTGGGGGGCAGGTGTTGGGCAGGTGAGTTTCAGCACGAGTAATTTACCCAGTCAATGGATGGGTAGTTAAAGTCAACCAAAACCATGGTGTTTGGATGTAACTTGATAGACTCCAGTAGATCCATATAGGCAGAGTGGGTGTCCTGATTCATGGAGGGGGGGGGGGGGTCCTGTAGCTGGCAATGACTTGAATAGGTGTCCTACCAACAGTTAACTGCACCTGAAGTATCTCCAGGGAATCATGCTGTTTGACCAATCTGGAGGTGTGTTTATCTTTCATGAATATTGATACACCACCTCCTTTAGTTTTCACACCTTCAGTTTGTGGTCTGACAGTGTGGAAGGAGGTGTAACCCGGTATGGCTGGGGTGCTGGGTTTTCGGAGGCATGTCTCTGTTTTCAGGCTTGATTTACCCCTTCACACAATTTTCTGAATCCCCTTCATCACTTGTGATTTCTGAAGCTGTCTGGTATACAGAAAACCACAATACATGACCAACATATTAGTTTTACAAATAATTTGAAGAAAGAGGACTCAAATCTTACATCTCCCTTCTTCAGAAGCAAAAATAAATTACCTTGTTTGATAGTATTTTGCGATACAATTTATTAAAGTCTACAGATTTTACACCGTTTTTTTATGAAGTTCTTATATTTTTCCATAATTTTGTCACTCTCTGTTTTTAATTGTGTTTCTGAATAGTATCCAAAATTCCAAGTGGAAGCAAGAAGTACTATTGGGCTATTTGGTATCTGAATTTTAAGTTAATAAGATGTCCTGTGTGACGACCACTAAGTCGAAAAGAGACTATAAAAATGTCCTGATTTTTGACAGGATGTACCCACTTTTCAGAGGTCTTTGTTCCCCATTTACAATTTCTGTATTTTAAGAGGTACAATTACAATAATATTTAACATGACTGATTTTGGGATTTTATTCCCCCTTCAATTTTTTGCTTTCTTCAGAATTCTTGAGAAAAGAAGTTAAGAATCCTTGTTAATTTACAGTTGTCACCAAGCCATTTATTTTCCTACATCTCTATTGCATTTATTAATTCTGAGAGCACATAGATTTTCTTTAGCAAACACAGCCATAACACCTCTGATGCATGCCCCACCCATACAATACATTGATATACTCTGAAATACTTTAATTCTTATAAAAAAATGATTGATAAAAACAAACTTGAAACTTTGCTTACATAATGGTAAGCGCTTTCATTCTGTACATAAAAATTCATCAGACACCATTACAGACTACTAAAAACATTTAAATAACCCTCCAAGTGGTCACATGATCAAACTACTCAATGATTTAACCCTTTCCTTCTTAACACTATTTTGCAGTTTTCTCTATCATTTAAGCTCAGGAAATTCTGGTACCTGGTACAAGTAATGTCTAGGAATTTTAAGATTGTTTTAAAAAATAGTTTTACTTGTAGATCTAAATATGTAGTTTACATTGTTTTGTGTGGACTTTGCACTGCCTTTTACATAGTGAGAATGGTGAGAGTTTCAAATGAGAGTTTATGAACATTTGCACAAAGTGGAGAAATTGGATTTGAGCTATGCTTTATCTAAACATGTGAACAAGTGCCATAGAAATGACAAGGATACATTTTTTTTAAATTCCCTCTTACAGACCAGGTACCCGATTATGAAGAGAGGCTCATGCAGATGAAGAACTAGATTGGAGAGAATAGTGTTGGTAGCTTAGATTGAATGCCTGCAATTTTCCAGGCTTAAATGATAGAGAAAATTACAAAATAGTGTTGAGAAGGAAGGGGTTAATTCATTGAATAGTTTTATCATGTGATCACTTGGAGGTTTATTTAGATATTTTTAGTAGTCTGTAATGTTGTCTGATGAAGTTCTATGTATAGAATGAAAGTGCTTACCAGTATGTAAATAAGGTTTGAAGTTTGTTTTTATCAGTTGTTTTATATAAGTATTTATTTGTTTTATTCATGGCTCTTGAAGTTCGTAAAGCAGTATTTTGATACTTTCATTCTATTCAGACTCATTATATGTAGTCTCAGTCACAGTTTCAATTCTACCTAGAGTAATATATAGCTATTCATTTAAAAAAAATAAAATTTGTTTCTAAGGCTCTTCACATTCATCTATAAACATCTAAAATTAAGGGTTGTGACCTTCTGGATGCAGTCATATCCCTCCATAGCAATGACATGCCTCTGTATCCAGCTGCCAGTCAATACAGTCGGTCCATGTTAATCATATCATGGTCTGTTGTATCTCAGTAATCGTTTCACCTATTCATGCGCTAATGCAATGGATATGCGACAGTTTATGGATGGCATTCATAGTCATTGTGCTTAGGTGTAAAGGTAATCTCTGCAGGGCACACCTCAGTGCAGTTCTAATGTGATTCAGAGGTCAGCTGTCCTTACACACTGTAGCTTACAATGAACATATGCAAATAAAGATATAATGAGATTCAAATGCGAAGTGCTTCAAAAGTTCTTATGCTAATAATAAGTCCTCTTCCTGCCTATTTGCTATTCATAGTTGTGTTTTGATGCATTTCTGCACCACCCATAGAAGAGGAAATGGTGCCATTTCTACCCACTTTGCATTTGACAAAGATGCTTGCTATTGGCACCAACTTTGCATTTCTAAGGGTGTGCTCCTTGTTTTTGCTGATCCAAAACCACTTGTTCCCAGTAGCACTCACCAGCTAAGAAGGGAAAAATATAGACAAAGAGTAACCTATTAGAACTTTGCTAATCAAGAAATCCTTGCTAGATTTACAGTGGACAGGACTATTGTAAGGTGTATGTATGGCTCACAGCTAGGAAATGGAAGAATGAGTGGCCTTCCTATACCTGTGGATACTAAGATATTAACAGCCTTTATGTTAATTGCCATTGGGACCTTCCAAAGCCATTCTGGAGACACACTGGGTATATCTCAAGCTTCTGCCTTGAGGATAGTTCAACATTTGCTTGACATACTCTTGGCATGTGTGGATCTATATATTTATCTGCCTGCATCACCACAGGAACAAGCCAGACCCACACATGGCTTCTACCAGATGCCATATTTCCCTGAGGTGTTTGGTGCAATAGATTGTACCCATGTTACCATGAAAGCCCCATCAGGACCATGGGGTAAGCATTACCAAAACAGGAAGGACTACCATTCTGTCACCTTCCAGGTAGTGCATGATGCATGGGTGGTTTATCACCAAGGACCAGCATCCTGCAGTGCCCATGATTCTCACATCTGGCACACAAGCTTACTCTGCCATCTCTTCTGGCATGGTAGGATGCTCCATGGTCACCTTATTAGTAACTGAAAAATGTTACACTAATTATGTAATTCGTTATGTCTTGGGTAATATATTGCTTTGTAGTAAGCCACACTCCCCTTGCTTTGTCTCTCTCTGTCCCTTTTCTTGTCTTCACAGATGATATAGGCTACCCACAAGAGCCCTGGTTGGATCCCTACAGGAGCTGCTGAAGAAAGGTACAATACCACCCTATCCCAGACACAGATAATCATGGAGCAAATGTTTGATCCGCTGAAATCTCATTTGCATTGCCTGAATGAGTCTGCGGGTGCCCTTCTACAGTGTATTGCAACCTGCATACTATGATCATGTACCAGTTTGGTGGTGATCTGCTCCAAGATGTCATTGCAGCTCCCAGTATAGGTCCTTCAGTGACCAATGTTAGTGCTGGTGGCCAGCCAGCAGCAGTAGTAAGGGACTGCATGTGGCAAGCTTGTGCACATGATATGGCTGTAGAGGCAAAGAGGCAGCATGTAGTCCACATCTTTGGACCATGACATTTACATTAGTATTATCTTCATTATAAAAAGCACAGAATATAAGTGATACATGCAGTGCTAAATGTGGGCTATGCTGCATGGTACAAGTCCTACTGTCTTTTCTTTAAAGATTGTTTTTAAATGTAGTTACTCATATGGTAGTATATATATATATTTACTGTTCATTGTTAACATATACCTAGAATCATGCCTGACTGTTCACTGAGATCTGTGTAGTGAATGGAAATGGAAATATTTAAGGAACATGTAATATTTTACTTTATTGCTCCATGTGTTTTGTTTAGCGAATGCTGTGAAACATGCAGGTAATATTTCTGTTGGAATGTTCATTACTTCTCAATTGCTATTGTAGTACTTGACTGAGTACCTTGTACAAATTCTGTTTATTTAATCATGTATTTTTGCTGTTTTTTTACCTTGCACTTTTCATGGGATGCTCTCTGCCAAATAAGGTATACCATTTTCTGGTGATATGTTCTAATAACTACAAAATAATTTTCTGTTTACAACACAAATTAATTAATTCTGTCATTAACAGTATCACATTTGTCCTTAGAAGTTAGATCAGTCATTTGTGCTGAATGTGATGTGTTATCAGCACCAGTGCTGCTGGAAAGATTAGTGTTACTCATTTAATCATTTATTTCCATGGTGTGTGAGGCCTTAATAATGTTCTGCATTATAGTATGTTGCTCTCCACCTTGTTTTTAATATTTTTTAATTATGTATCTTTTTATTGCAAGCTTTAACATTACTCAAATCAAACACATGCTGTTGTATTGGCACTTAATACTGGTCTGTATTACAATCTGTAGATTCCACATTTCATTTTTTTTTATAATCAGTGACATTAGTCTATTGAAGCACATGCTTGTAAACTGTCACATGATATTTTCAGTAGCTGCACTGTCCTCTGTGGCAATAAGTCAAATGTGTCATAAGCAACGTCCCTTTAAATACAGTGTCGGTAATGTTCCTGTGAGCATGACAAAGTGTTATCATGTAAGTTTGATGCTGACTTGCTATATGATGACGTTGCCTGCTGTAGACTGTGATCTCATAGTGCTGTGTGTCCAAGACCTCAAATGAGAAGTTCTGCTATGTGTAATTGAATACTGATGAGGCCTGCATGACTTTTCTCTTACACATCTCAGCTTTTCCCTATACTTTCCTGAAAATCAGATAGCGCGTGACCTACTAGGCTCCCACATGTCCAAACAGTACCCCATTTTCATCTGTATTGACCACTTTTTCCTACTTGAAACTAGTAGATCCAGACTAGTGCATGTATGGAGGCAGAGATGGCTGCTGTGTGTGACACCATACTGTGCATAAGTGTGACCATGGTATTATCCCCACTCTTTACCATTTTGATATACTGGTGGAAATCCTTATGCACATCCTACAGTACTCTGACCATCTCTAGCTGACTTTCTATGGCAGTAAATTGAGCCTGAGCAATGTCCCAGACCTTTCATGTGTCTGAAGGTAGTTGTGACATGTGCCTATGCCTGGCACCCCTTTATATGGGTGTTACAGCCAACGTTACAACCTCTGAGATCATACCATTCTCCTTAAGGTGTTTCTGCGGTTGAGGAAACACTGGTATTGAGGTACATGGGTCTCTCCCTGTACCCCTTGCAATGCAATGTCCTCATCTACTTGTCTGTATGCCCTTGTGTCACTTCCTGCAGTTATACTCATGTTGTATGGTGTGAGACCCTATCATTACACTTGGTGACTGTGTGCTACTGCCTGCAGGTTGTGTCATAAAAATAACTGTTATGTTATGAACATAACATCGTCAACAGTCATTACACTACTGACATCTTCCAGCTGTGCTGGTAAAGTGGAACTGCTCATTTCTGCAGCTGACCCTGAGAAGGAGTAATTCATTACATTATTATTGAGACTTTAGACCACAGTAATAAATGTTGTATAATAAGGTGTGGAGGGCACATTTCATGGACATTCACACCTCTTTTCATAACTGCAGAAGTGGAGTTCTCCCTGTTGTTAAGAATTGTCATGTGTTACATGTAACCAGTTAACCTTCTTAGTAATGTTCAGTATGTGAATTTCTCATGGGGTGGTGCACTAACCTTCTTGCGTGTGGTTGCTGCTGTGGTGGGTAACTGTCAGTGTCCACATCACTTCTGATTATACCTATGGCATCCACATTAGTGTCATAATCATCTCTCCATATGGAGAGTGGTATTCTTCATCCGACATTAAATGGAGAAATGTAGGAGGTCCCACACCTGTAGTGCTACAAGCAACTGCATTTTACCTAGCCTATACTTTGGCATGTCCCACTATGTAGTTGGTCCTTTTTCTGCACTGGATCAATGTTCATTCCCTCCCCTCAACTGCATTTATACCCAAAACCACTTGATTATCTCTCAGCTTGTTTTGGTCCCCATTTGCCAAACAGACATTTGCTGTATGTCCTGACAGCCTCATAAGGATGCAGTCCTCCTCAGGGCCGAGAGTTGTCTTTTCCTCTGTGTGTATGCCTCCTGCTGCTGCTTCATGAATTCACCTGAAACAATGTTCAGTAGTAACCCTGGTGAAAATGGTTTTCAGAAACCCAGTCATCACCCCTGCAAAGCACTTTAAGTATCCTCCAATGGAAGGTTTAAGCTGCCAGTGGAAGTGATGTTTGGATAATGTGAAGCTAATGAGCTCTGATTTCAAACTGGGCAATAGTCCTCTAACACATACATTCTATTTACTCCTAATGATAACCTCCCTTATCCCAGGCTCCCATTTTATTCTCAGTTTCTCTCAGAACTCTTCAGCTGGTTGCAACAAATGAAAATATAGCTCTGTCACGTTCACCCTTGCAACAAGGGCACCCTCCTTTCTATGTGGATGCTTAAACACTCCTATCTGGTATGTTTCCAAATCATTATCCTGGCACTTTTATAGCCTTAACATTTCCCTCAATTGAAAATATTATCACCAAAGGAGCCCTGCTAATCGATACCCTACCTCTAACTCTGTAAATGGGATAATACAGTTTGCCTGAGCATCCAATATATCCCTTATGTAAAGAATACCAGCTTTTATCCAGTACGTCTACCATAATGGGGAAATATCCTGACAAGAATTCATGTTACATCACAACCCTGAGCTTAGATTAAGAGAATCCTACCACCTCTTCTTTCTCAATCTTGTCCTTTGAGCCAATGCTCCATGCCATCTGGGTCCCAGACCTTGAAGTAAAGTGTGGTCTTATGTGCCAGGTAGAAAAGCTGTTTAACCACTAGATCTGAGAATGCCCAGATGGATCTGGTTGAAAGGCTTGCCATACTATAAAACCATCCAATGGCTGACATCCGTTAAGCATATGCACTGAGCAATCCAAATCCCCCATTAAGGCAGGGCATAAACATCTTTCTCCTCCCTATCTGAGGGATCTTGCCATTCCAAATAAAACCTCTACTGAGTCTTTGGAAAGTCTTACAACTCTGGCTACAGTTACTAATGGAAGATGCCTAAAAAGATATATTATCTTGGGAAAGACAAAGAGTTTGAGTATATGAATCCTACTCAGGAACAGGAGGAGGAGCCTTTTGTAACTACTCAGCTTATCTTGAACAAAAGTCTTGAATAAATCTCTCCAATGAGTTAATATTAAAAGCCAGCATTTTATGCTTCTCCAAAGGAATTATAATCCCCAAATAGGTGAACTGTGTTACGGTATCTAAAGAAATTTGATTCTGGGCTCTCAGATAAGCTAAGGCCAGTTTAATAAGAGGTAACAGCATAGATTTCGTGATGTTAATTTGAAGACCTGTCATTCTGGTGGAACTCCAGAGGGATGAGAGGATTGCATTAACCTGGACCTGTGGGTGATTGAACTAAATGATGCAGTCATCTGCAAACCAGGAAAAGTGTGTCTCTAACCCTGAACCTGAATACCAAAGTGTCCATGCTCTTTTAAGAGCCTCTGCTCCACTGCATATGCCTCCAAAACAAAAAGTAATGTCAAGAGCAGGCAGCCCCATCTGGTACCTCTTCTAAGCTCTATATGGGAAGATAGACCTGTTGGAGCAATCATAAACCAAGGGGTTTATATACAGCAGCAGACATTACTGAACAAACTCCTCAAGACACCTCATTCTAGTCATGATGTGCCATATACAATTTCAACTTGCAGTATCAAAAACCTTGTAGAAATCCAGAATGCCAGGCTTCTAACATAATGTTTGGATGTTTATCCATAATCTTATCAGATTTGGGCTCTCTGCCCTCCATTTAGTGAAGACCTGATGGTTAAAACCTACCAGTTGTGGACTCAGTTTATCAAGCCTATTCACAGCAGCTTGGCAAAAACCTTCAAATCAGTATGTAGCAAAGGAATAGGTCAGTAATTACTAGCCACAGATGGATCCCTTCCAGGTTTGGGCAACATGATAACTTTTCCATAGTTGAGTCCTCAGGGGAAAAAATAACCCTTAGTACTTGCCCCAGTATAAAACTCCAGCAAATGATCCTTTAGTTCATATTTAAATGTTTTGAAGAAATCCAAGGGGAGCCCATCTAAAGCCAGTGCTCTCCCACCTGATAAACTGTCTTTGGCCACATGCATTTCTTTGTATGGATAATGTCTTTTTCATTAAGTTAATGTAAGATTGGGGCAATAGTATGAGATGCATTCCCTCAAATAATTATTAGTTGCATCATTTAAATCAATAGTTGCATCATTTAAATCAATCTGTAAGAACCTGGTTACATATTCATACTCTTTGATCAAAATAGTGTTAATTTCCTTTGGCTTTGAACATAATAATTCTGCCTGCTTTATCAGACCCAGAATATACAGTTCTTGACTCCTTATACTTCCTGGGCAAAAGCTTATACACAGTAATTCCAGAAACCCAATGGAAAAGTTTAAATTGCTTTCATCTATTTGCAATCTTTCGAGAAGTTACCAACCTAAGCTCCTTCCATAGTTCCTTTAACTTACCACTAACCACCACCTTTCCACAGATGTTTTCTACCTAGGTTTTTCCTCTAATTCTTTAATCCTTTGTCCCAAGTTCTTTAATTACCTGTCCCTCACTCTAAGCTCTTCTTTCCTATAAAAATGTACTTGAAGCTTGCATAATGTGTTTGAAGGATCAATAATTTGCCCTATCCTTCACCCTAGTCCCTTCCTGGTCCCAAAAGTTTTCAATCCATTGCTTAAACAACTTCCAGAACCCCACTTTGCTCAATAAAAGAGGAACTAACCTCCACTGAAAATAGGTTGATAAGGTAGCTTCACAAAAAATGTTAATTCTTATCAAAGTGTGATCAGATAAAGGTGTAGATTCTCTGCAAGATTCCCTCACTCACCATAATGCAGAACAGTTAATAAACCACATATTCAAGCTACTTAACACCTCCCATATGCAAGTGCATAAAATGTAAACTCTGTTATTCAAATTTTGAACACTACATACATCATAAAACCCAAATTCCTCCAATATAAGACTTAATGGAAGTGTGACTCTGGGATGCCTATTCAGACCAGAGGGTATCTCGTCCATCTCTCCCACCCAGTAACACCGTGGTATCAGTGGAAAAGACTCCCCTTAGAAATCTACTAAACTCCATCAGTGGACCCATTTCATCCTCTTTAGGACTGTAGAACAGCAACTCCTATTTTAGATCTTCTTCCTTCGGCTTTTCCCAGTTAGGGGTCGCCACAGCGGATCACCTGTCTGCTCGTGATTGGTAGTGGAGTTTTACAGTGTTGAGTTGCCAGCCCAGCGCCCAACCTTCCATGGAAAGCACACACACACACACACTCACACCTAGGGCCAATTTTGAGAGTCCAATCCACCTACAGCATGTCTCTGGGATGAAACCGGAGCGCTCAGAGGAAACCCACAGGGAAGACATGCAGACTCCACACAGAAGGCACCCCAGCAGAGGATCGAACCTGAGAACCTCTTGCTGTGAGGCAACAATGCTAACCACTGCAACATCGTGGCCGCCCCAGCAACTCCTATTTTAGATGCTGTTGTGCAACTACTGTATTTAACCCTAGACCATGTTAGTCAAAATCCTTTAACCATTTTTACCCTGATATTGATTTCTTGTATTAGTACAATTTGTGGAGAGAACCTAAAGATGTAATTACAGACTGTGCTTCCTTTGATTACTGAAGAAATCCCTCTAACACTGCAAGTTACACATCTCTGTGAGATAATGTGGTCCCTTCCTCTTGTCTCAATTTGCATAAGGGTCATTGGCTGTAATTCCCTGTATTCCATTTGAGCTAATTTTGTTTCAACAATGACGGTAAAAAAAACTGCAAAAAGAAGACAGAAACAAAAGATATATATATATATATATATATATATATATATATATATATATATATATAAAATTAAACCACAATAATAAAAAATAAAACAGTTCAACACAGTTAACCAGAGCAGACTCCACACGAGACTATAATCCTGACTCTCTCAGGATTGGATAGCCTCTGATACACTTTCATAAAGCAGATAATGGGTATCAATAACTTGCTCCAAATCCCTTGTGAAACTATAATGGAGCCAAGGCAAATACAGAACCAGGCTTTACCAAACTAGTCACCAGTTCCAGACCAGCCATCCATGTACATAAGTTAAGCTCCCAAGTCCAAACACAAAAACATTCACAGAAGGCGATCACTAGCAAGAAAAACAAGCCAGCATAGTGAACCCCCAGTATGATAAAAAACATATTTCTGAATTGGGACTTGTAAGAGCAGGGGAGAATGCCATTTCTATTTTCCCTTAGAACAATTAATTTTGTGGAATCATATTCACAACACTGTCTGGGGGACTCCTTTCTACACCCCCTCCACTTTGTCAGTCCAGGACTGTTCTAGCATAGAAATCTCTTCTGAAGGAATCTCTCTGGCACAGAAAACCCAGATTCTAATGCCTTTATTAACACCTGGAATCTACTGTGAAGTGCAACCAGGCTATTCAAATCTTTCTCACAAGAGCCAGACAGTTTAATATGATTGTGTGCCCACTGGTTCACCTCTTTCCTCTTTTTATGATGTGGAGATTTCTGGAGGAGACTGAGGGAGTACTGGTTCTTTTCTTCCCAGGCACTACACAAGGTTGTTGACTATCCATTGGTGTTGATGGGGGAATTTCACTATATGATCCTATCCTGGAAGAAATTGTTCAATATCTTGCAGGGAACTAAACATGCAATTAGAGACTCCTTTGGTCAGGAGAAATAGTTGCTAGAAACCTTAGCTGCACCATGAAGCCCATTTCTCAACGCCTCCTTAAATAACCAGCCATTGTCTTCCAGTGATTGTAGAGTGTGGCACTGTAATCTGGAGCAATGCCTCTCAATAGTCACATTTTGGCAAATGCTCCTGGCTCTCTGTAGGATGGCTTCTCAGTGATATAATCCAGTCATTTAAAAATAAAGTTCCTGGGAATGTTATTGTTTGGTGATCTTGGTGTAATACAGTGTGCCCTTTCTATAACAGGTGCAAAGGAACCTCCTACATTTTTTTAAATTCTTCTCTTATAAAGTTAATGCTGTCTGTCCCTCCACATTCTCTGGCAGGGTAATAACTATGAAATTATTTCACCTGGCCTTGTTTTCCATGTCCTCAATTTTTTGCTCAAGAGCCTCTGACTGTATCTGCAGATCCTGCAAACTCTTTGAATGGGCTGCTATGGCAGCTGTCTGTTCACCTACCACCTGCTGTCTAAGGGCAAGCACAATTGCTGACAACAGCCTGTCATGCTTAGGTATCTGCCTTAATTTACTGCACATCTTTAGTGGCAGAATACATAATAGTAGAGAGGACTTGTACAGAGGTTCAGCTTACCCTTAATTCATCCTGGAAGGTAAAAACGTTCCCTTCCATCATGGTGGCTCTGCACAGTAATTATCAAGGTGATGCCAAATTTTATTTCTCAGGAAGAGTATGAAAATAGTATACAGGCTGCCAACATCTCTGGACTTACTGGATTTTTCAGATTCATAAAGGGTTATATTATTCATTCTTCATTCCAACCCTTGATCAAATGGACAAGCTGTGATTAAGATGTCTCCTCCATGCGCATGGCTGTGGTGTTCCTTCTCTATTCATTAAACATGTTTATTTCTTTCGCATCACTACCTACTTGAAAAATTATAGTCAAAACCCCTGCCATTATTATAGCAGCACGTCAACTCTTTCCTCTACTTAGGTGTCTGATCTGCTAACAATACTACAACTAATTTCAAATGGATAGCCTCATTTAAGTCTTAGTCACTACTTCAGTTTTTATGACTGTATGATCTGATCATGCAAAGTGTATGTATGCATGAATGGGTTTAGACAAGGAAATACAAAGACCTGTGCATTCCTCTAGGCCTAACTTCCGCACTACGTTCCCTCCTGACCTATGCTGAAAAATTATTGCTTTGTTCAGAAATACTGCGATCTTGTACCAGGAATTTTTTTTGTGGTTTAAACCATCCCAAAACTATAAGTCTTCTGATGTCAACATATTTGCCAATCTTCCATTCCCCCTTTTCTTTCTTTTTCTTTTTGTAACCTTCTTCCTTGATGCTTCTACCTGTGCTACCTCAGAAATAACTTCACTTGGGGCATGGCCAAGATGAGCTCTAGTTAGCAACAGTTTTCTTTAGCTCTGACTCTTGATTTCTGACAGGAAGTTTTATTTCTAAGCAAGCCTAATCAAGCTAATTGTACAGATTCTGATACTTAGAATCATATCAAAACATTTTATTAATTTTCTGATATTTTCCTGTCAAATAATTACTTGGTAAATTCTACTCATCATCCTGACTAAAAGATGAGTTTCTCTAAGGCTAATTCTCAGGATTCCTTATTCAGAAAAGAGTTTCAGTCTCTCCTAGCTAATAACCAGGAGTTGTCACTGAAGCTAGATAGAATAGACACTAAATTGGATAATTTTAAGAAGTATTCAAAACAGATAGACTAGATTCATGAGGATTACAGCTGCAGCAAACCCAGATTTCTGGTATTGAACAATCACTCAATGACATAGATGGAAGGCTAAATGAAGGAGAAAATAATATTGAATTTTTGTTGAAGCAGAATATTCTGTTGTTGAATAAACTGGATGACTTGAAAAACAGGATCCGTAGAAATACATAGAAGGTAATAATACGGTGAATTTCCTAACCTCTTGGCTACCTAAAGTCTTAGACCTACCAGAGGTCATAATGAATTGAAAGGGCGCATAGATTCTTAGCCTCATCTTTATCCAAAAATAAGCCTTCCTCTAAATCAACAATAGAAAGATTCTTTTCATCCCATGATAAAGAACTGGTCCTTAAAATTGTGTGGTCTAAGTCACCAATTAAAATAAATGACAATATCATCCATTTTGACAATGACTACTCAGCTGCTATTATTGCTAAAAGAGAACACTTTTTGCCCTTGATCAAAGAACTTAAAAAGAAACAAAAGTACATTTCATATTTCCTGCCAGACTGAAAATATTTCTTGCTGATGGAATTAGAATATTTGAAGACCTGGACTCAGCTGTGACATACATAAGATCCAATAAGATTCTTGACAAAACAGAAGATATGGATTGGTCTGGCATGTCTCAGAGAGCTGCAGAGAATAATAATTGGAAGTCAATTGACAAGAAGAAGAAGCTGAATGATAAATGATTACTAGCTAACTTTCTTTTTTTCTGTTTTTTTTCTTATTCAGAGTAGTAAAATATGCCACTCTTTTTCTTGTTTGCAAAATATGTTTGATACATATCTGTTTCCTACATATTTCAGAAAATGGTATATGAATTGTGGATACCCTTTCCTAAAAGGTAACAAATACGCTTTTAACTATTTCTCTCTATTGACAATGTTGGTGCTTTTAGGGCTTTTATTTTCCTTATATACAGAAGTAATTATTTCACGCTTGTTTATTTTAATACTTTCTATAGACCCTTTTTTCTGTCACGTATCTTCCCATTGGATTACTTAACAGGATTTACAACTTATAATTTTAGATCTGTGGTTTTCACGTTAATGCTGCTTCTTTAATTAGTTTAATATACATTGTGTGTTTATTATTTTATTTGAATTATTTGGTTTGACTTTTGTATAGTCTGGCGTGTGTATCTGCTCTGGGGCATGCAGTCATTTATGAGTTCTGAATGAGCTAAGCATTGGTTGCTTGCTTACGTGTATGCTTGGAGTTTTGGTCATTTGTACTCTTTACCGTGTTTCCTGTGGGTTGACTTGTTTGCCTTTTGTTGGACTGTGAATGTGGCTCTGCCCAGGAATATTTGATGGGTTTGGGGTGGATGCACTGGATAAGCAGTGATGTTTCCTGTTGAAGTATCTTGTAGTCAGATTTGCAAACATGGAGGTAGTTTTTTCTTTTTACTTCTAGTGCTGTTTTCTGAGGTTGAATGGTTTCTTCTCTTACTCAAGCCTTCTCTGCTTGCTGGAACTTGATATTTTCTTCTATAGCTCAAGCGTACCTGGTTTCTCACTGAAAACTGCATATTCAGACTTAGTTTCAACTGAGTGACACAATTTGTTGCTTCCTTGACTGTTGTGGGTCATGATTGGTTGGCTGTTTCTTCATTTATTAAAAAGGGAAATAGATCTTTAATCATGAATCGCATTACTTAGGAAATTTTTTTTATTATTTTTTTACTGCTAGATCTTAAACATTTCCATTGGCTTTACTGTTCATTTTATATTGTCAGTATTGGATGATTGCCATGCCTCTCAACTATGCAGATCTACGTAGAATGTTAGAGTTTATATTCTATATCTCTGATTAATTTTTACGAATTTTACAGGTTAGTAGCAAACCAGTAAAATCTGAAGTTCATACCTTTTAATAGGTTAGATTTCTGCAAAAATGTTCAGATTTTTGTCTCTTAAGTTTGATCTGTTACTAGGGAAACTGCGGCTTTATTGCAAGTTTGTAGTACATTTTCTAGGATTGATGTCAAAGACTGGCAGTAGTTATTCGAGTTTCTGACTTTGTATCACTCTGAGAACTTGTGTTGACGCAAGTTCTGTTGTTTTATTCACCCATCTGAATTAAAAAAATTTATATTTGCAGATTTGTCTTTATTTATGGGCTCTCTGGCTTGCTGTCATTTCTAGTTTTGTCCTGACGTCTCACTTTAAATGGTGAAGGGCATGCTATCGAAGTTGAGTGAAGATACTGTTTTGATTTTTGCATTCATAATTTTTACAGAATATAAGTTGAAGATCTGGGAATCATTCTCTTAGAGCTTTTGACATTTTCTTTGTTTGTGGTCTATTGGAATTATATGATCTGGCAGGTTGGGGGGGGCATGGTTGTCATTATTTCATAATTAGTTGTATTTCTTGAGGCTTGAGTATTTATTTTATTATTGATACTGGCACATTTATACTTTGTATTTGGAAAACAATACATCTTGTCTGTTATTTACCCTTATGAGGTATCTATGGGGACTTGTCCATATTTTATAAATAACTATTATCTAAATTTAATATGAAACAGCTTTAATAATACAATCTAATAATAGACATTATCACACAGAACTTAAAAAAATGGGTAAGGGTGTGTGGTTCAATATGCAATTACATATTCCATAGGATTTATACATACGATTTATTAAGCACTGTGATTCATATGTCTACATTGACACTTATAAATATTATTATTACATTTTAAACATTTGAAATGTTTATCTTTTAATATAGCTTGTTTAAATGTGATGTTGTTAAATCTGTTTTGCTTTGTATATACTTCATTCATTGACATATAATGAGTCCCTCTCTTCTTTTTAAGAATTTTATTATCTAATTTATACTGAAGATAATCTAATTAACCACCGATGGTTTTCTAAGTCTACAATTATAGCATTTGTCTTATGTCTGATCTTTCTTTATATTTAATATTATTATTTTCGTCAAAGTAATATAAGATATTCCTTAAATAGGCATTTACAAGAATGCATCTTACTGTACAACTATATAGCAATGTAATCACAAAATCTTACATATCTCTCAATTTGTAATGAATGTTCCTTCTCAAATATAAGAAAAGTTTCCTTGAATGGTCCAATTTAGCTTTAGATGAGTCTAAAATGTTCTATGAGAAGACTATATAAATATATTTTTTTAACAAGTGGTAGAGGAAAGTAAACTGTTGTTGTTTGTTAGGTGGTCTGCTTGGGCAGTGAATGCTGTTCAGGCTAGAAGTATTTGACTCCATGGAAGAGATGGTGGGATACAGAACTTTGGGCTTATTTCAAATATGATTTTTTTGTTCTTTTTTGGTGTCGGCTATTTATATCACTTTGATCACAGGTTTATTCATATTCACATGACAGCTGATGGAGTGAAGACTTATCCTGGGGATTTAATAAAATCCATGTAGGCATAGTGTAAAGCCTACACAGAAGGTACCATGGCCATGTATGCAGTACCCCCTTGGTAATGTGGCATGCATATTAATGAAGGCATGTTACTGAGTGGGAGCCATGTAACATGGTTATTGAATCAGTGTAGGGAGTGTGTTACTGTGTCTGGAGATGAGTAACACATACCCTCCACTGTTAAAGTGCCAGATATCAATGTATGCATATATAATAAAAGGTTTATATATATATTTTTAATTTTTTTGTTTTTGTGTTTGCGTGGCATGGCGAGCAGCAATGGACACATGCCAGGCATCTAAATAGAGAAACCAGATACATTTAATTATGAAAGCAAAGGTCAAGTTTTTAAGCATAGCTGAGCAGGTTTGCGCACCATGCCACGGTGCTCAGTGGTGCTTAAATGTAGTGGGGAGATATATATAAAAATATAGCAGCAGTCTATATGGCCATGTAGCCAAATGGTTAAAGTGACAGCATTATGTGCAGTAGGTGCAGGGTTCGAGTACAGATAAAAGTTATTTTGTAAATACACATTATGAGAATAATGTTAAATCCTGATTACATTTTGTATGATTACACAGACAGGTTATTAAAGTTATTTTGCACAGTCACATGTATGAGAAGTACTATTAAACCTTGAATGAATTTTGTATGAATACACAGGTTATTAGTCATTTATGTTGCAAATACACATTATGAGAAGTATGTTTAAACCTTTGATTGCATATTGTATATATGCACATACATGTTATTAAGCATTTATGTGGCAAATGCACAGTTATGAGATGTATTTTTAAATCCTGCTTTGTTGCACTCAGCTAAGCTCCACTAAGCACAACTAAGCCTTGCCAAGCACAGCTTAAACAAGGAATGCTTTAGCTGTGCCTGGCTGGTTTGCGTATTGCTAAGTGGCTCAAAGCACTGCTAAGCAATGCCCATTTATGCACTGTTCAGCCCAGCTAAGCTGTTTGTGCAGTGCTAAGCATTGCTAAGTATTGCCAGTTTAAATACTGCTTAGCTAAGCTCAGCTGGTTTGCGTGGTGCCAAGCATTTTTAAAAATTGCCCAATGATGATAAATGATGGGAAAACATACTTATTTAAGTGCAACAGGTGGGAATACAGCAGAACCAGTTGAAGTTTGAACTTGGCAGGAACTATGGCAAGTGTGGGAGAGGGTATGCTCTTCCGGGCATAGTGTTGGGGCATTCTGGAGTCCAGGTCATGGATGGACTCCTCATTAAATACCACAATATCTGGCTGCTGCAGTGCCAGTGATTGGAATACAAGTTGGAGGCCTGGGACTGGCTGGCATGCAATCTCACTAGTGAAACTGGTATCCCCGCACAGGTGAGCAGGTGCGTCATCATTATGATGACTTGAAGCATCTGAAAGGGGATCTGTTGGCCACCTGGGTCCAAGATGCTCAGGATGGGAATGCCCCACAAGTTTGTAAGTACTGTTTATATTGTTTTTACCAATACCTAATCTGAATGCATGATAGACAGGTACACATAATGGTGTGATTCTCTCCCTACTGCTGCAGAGGAGAGAGCTTGAAACCTAGAAGCCCATGTAGATCACCTGGCCAGGTTGCACCATGAGTGTGGTGAGTACAGATGTATCTTGCAATTTATAGTCATATAAGCAAGAAAGAGTAATGTATTAACTTCTATTAGGTATATAACAGTTTTGATTGTACTGCAATGGATGTGGTCATAGACCTGGACTGAAGTAAGTGAGTAATGCCACATAAAGTTCAATAAAGATGAACGCATGGAACCTGATAATATTAAGGAAATAAAGCTTCTACTGCATTAGTTGTGGAATTACAGCTGTATTGCATCACCTGCATGATATGAACTGTTCAATAAAGACTAGAAAAATATACAAATATACCAATCACTGCATGAAGTCACCCCTAAGAAATCTATGTTGTGCAATATATGTATAGTTCGGGCTGTTGGTCAGGAAATTGTGTATTACATCTGCTGTGAACTAAAAACACAAAGAATACCACTAAGTGACTGAAGGTTAGCTAATAAAGAGTGTTCTGCTAAACTGTAGATGTGGAGCTGTACTACAAAATATAATGCATTATGATATTTGTTCTGCACTAAGATCTGAAGCAATAATAGGAAGGCCAAAAGTAAGTTGTGTATATCAGGATTGTCTTGTGTTAACCATTGCATTTCAACTATATGCATTTCTGCTCTTAGGTACGCTACTACAGGAAAGTATGAAACTGTAATAGCTGTAGACTGCAAATATACCATCTGCAACTGTATATGGGTCAGGTAGCCAACCCAGCACTCCAATATGGTTTGTACACATCACAAATATTTCCAGACACTCTGGGTATACTGTATAACCTGCATTCCATGTATTAATGCACAGTACATCTACTATCTCTGTCATGCATGAATCTCATTCATGTGTGTTCAAGTGTCACTGCAGTCTTGTATAACACTCTATCTCTATTACCATTCATATTTTGTTACCAGATGAGCTCTAGGCACATATCAGCCAATCAGTATGCATCAGTGGCTCATTAGCTCAGTTTATAAATGCCAGGTGTGATGTAAATTTTGTCATACACAGACCAGGGTTCGAATCCAGTTGCAAGTACTACTAAATGCTATTGAATCAGTTATGTATTGATAACAGATGTTCTCTCCACAGGAATTACAGGTCAGTAAATAGCTGTAGTAACCTTTAGTATGGGTTAATAATTTGTGTTCAGATGTACCAGAGTATTAACAGCATTGCTCAGCAATGTGATAAGATGTCAGAAAATAAAGGCAACAAGTACAACACTAATAAAAGTTAATACAATAAATAAAATGTGTAATTTTGGTATGGCTGTATGCCTGGTGTGTCTGTGAATGTCTGCTGATAGTCTAACCCCATGCCTGGCAAGGACGACATGATAGTCGTAACTCTCTGTACTGTGCATGATACATGTCTCTCAAGTGTCACACTGTCATGGACTGTGATCACTGTTGCCTAATCCCTTTGTCACAGATCTATTATCAACATGATTTATGTCAGTAGCACAGTCACACTACAGCAGTCCACAGTACACCTTGGTAGTCATATATGTCCCCCTGACATGTAATAGTCCCCTCTACTTGTGTACCTGAAGATCTTGCACCTTGGTCCATACTGTCCCATGTCGAGAGCTTCAGAGGTATGTATGTGCTACAGAAGCTGTAGGGCACTCATATACATAAAGTAAGGACAGACCTGTAGAGTATATAGGAGTACTGTTGCAAATAATGTAGCCTATACTGATACTAATGGACTGTATTTCTCTATACCTACACCCCTTATCTGCATCATAATTTATTATTATTATACATTGGTTATGGTTTACTGTTAACATATGTTCTTCTCAAAATGTTATGCTAGGCCTTGTGTTTTATTATTATGTATTACAATGGTTGCATACTAACATACCTTGTTGAATTACCTATGTTGATGGCCTTATGTCGTAACTGTTACTGGCATGCTGTTTCTATACTGACTGTTATCTCACTTATTGTTGTGTTCAAAATGCTATGTAATGTTATGCTACTGAGTTATTTGCAACGTTCTGGCATGCTGTTATAACTAACTAAATGTTCTGTTCATTACTAACCTATACACTTTGAAATACCTCAATACCATAGCTCGACTGGGTAGATCGGTTCCTGGTGATCCTCCTACTATACCTCAGCTGGCCATGGCACCAGGTCTCAGCACATCTGGGACCCAAGCTGGTGGTGCCCCCTCTGCTGGCCCTGCAACACCTATGGGTGGAAGTGCCTCAGGGGATGGGGCCTGTGCCCCCTGGGAGTGAGACTGGAGGGAGAGGTTGTCACCCAGGAACAGCTACCAGTGATGGTGCACAGGATCATGCATCTTGGCTAAGCGGATCACCTGTGTTCAATTGAGGGCAGACTCACTAACCTGGTGGGGCAAGGTGGCCCTAGTGCCCAGCCCCCAGCACAGCCACCTTTGGGGCAGTGAAGGAGCAGTGTTGACTGCCCATGGATGGGGAGTTCAGTCTCAATGCTGCCATCTGGGTGCACATGGCTCTCTGATTCCACATCACCCTCCCCATTCAAGGTGTTTACCCCCCCATCATGTGTCACATATCACCCCTGTATGCTGTCTTGTATGTTTGCAAATGCAACCTCTCTTACCCAACTTAGCTCCCACAGATACCTATATCCCTTCCCAACATGCCACTCTCTCTCCTTAAAATAAAGGGCATCTGTCCCACAAAAAAAATCACCCCATACATAGCTCTCTATTTCGCATCCACGTCCACTGGACACAATCAATTGTTAAATGAATTAATCAATACAATTATGTTGCCCTCACCTCTCTCTCTGGGGTGTGAGTCTCCAATTTCCAAATTCTCTACAACGTGCACAGCTGCTGCTGTAGAAGAAATGGAAAGCTATGGTCCTTTCCTACACCCTTCCTGCACATCACTACCTACCTTTCAGTATGTTTTCCCACTGCTTGCCCCCATTTCACCACTTTCCTATCACCCCCTTTTTTATTTTCTTTTTTTAAAATTAGTACAGGTTTAAGCGGAGCTAAGTGGCACTGCGTGCCTCGCAAACTTCCGCAAAAACATTTAAAACTGCCTGAATCACCTTTTCTGTTTCTGACACCATTAGGCACATCTGCAAATTTTTCACCTCTGTCAAGTCTCAAACTCAGGCCCCTGTCAACTACAGCATAGTACATTAGTCTACTAGGCCACTCAGCTCTGAAGTAAAACACATGCTTCCATAAACACATCCTGATTGCCAATGACACACTGCTTGTACATATAATGGGAAATTTGACAGTGTACTTGTCACTGTGATGCAGACACCAAACCAATACACAGCCAATTAAGTAGTGATGGATGTACGTGAGGACTGGGATAGCAGGTATAGCTGTCAACTGCACAGACTGCTGTAGAATTTCCACAGTTGTGCCACCTACATTTGGCACAGTTTTCACAAAATCTATCCTGTGTGCTGAAGTACTGGCAAGTCAGTACAGATTGAGGTTAGAAAATCATGATAGACAGTTCAGTGTCACTCATCATACCCATCTGAACACACATGCTTCTGCAAATCCTGTGTAACAGACTGTATTCATGCACATATATCTGGCAAATATGCCTGCTGTAGTATTGGCTCAGTAGCTCAGTTTGTTAAATTCCTAGCATGTTGTACATTTTGCCACCCACAGTCCTGGGTTCAAATCCAGTATGTTGCACTTCAATGTTATACTTGTGAATACAACAAATAATGACTGAGTCCTGCAATTTTACGCAGAACAGGTTGCTGCTACTGCATTCACTGCTACCCATGTTAGCATGTCAAAGGCCTGTAGGTAGGGACACACTGCACAAATATGTATAGGCTTCCTAAATGTTGCCTACCACTCTCTGAATGGCAGTATTACATAACATATGTACCTTAAGCACATGCCTCACCTGGACGGTTATGGTTCCCCTCAGCCTGACTCTGCTGTAACAACAGAGCTGACACTGCTCCCTCATTGACACATACAGCTTGCTGTCCTCCAATGTGTCCACACCCCCCAGTGTGACTCCCGGGCAAAATGTAGCAGCTGCAGCCTGCAACATATGCAGCAATATGTTCAGTTACCTGCTACAGACCTACCATACTTCACAACCCCTTAGAACAAGGGATCCACACAACACCCATACATAAAGGGGTGGGGGTCAAAGGTCAAGAGACAGGGATATGTGTCACAGTCTTCCCCCTACAAACATACACAGCTGATAGACCAGCAGCTACTGCAGCAGCATACATATTCTGATGCATATGATGTATGACACTCACATCTGTCTTCCCCCTTACTGACCTCAACCCACATTGTTTAACCCTGAACTACCATATAATCAGAAAGTCATTTCACAATGACCAAACATAGCATGCAAAACTGTGGACATACCACATATATCCCAACAGTGGATAGTATTTTACCTACCCTCTGCAATGCTGCAGTCTCCACACCTTGATAATATCCATCTCACAGACTAGGAAAGGGGCCAAGTCCTACATGAAGTCCTTAAATATAGCACTGTTGTGCCATGACATTGGCTAATGAAAGTGCAACCCAGCTGTTCTGGATGTAATTAGCAAGTCTGAGCCATGGACTGGTGCACAGGCAATCACCTGTTAATGAGCATTACCTACAAAAGGCAAGCACCTGCCTATGGTAAACAGATGACTGTCTCTGATGTACTCTGGCTAGGTCACTGTATAGTTGACATTCGTATCTCATTTCTTGAGAGGTATGGCTAGCATACCCGGTGACCCCCTCAGCAGGACTTCAGGTTATAGCCAGTAGTAGTGGGGGGACACAGGCCCAACCTCAATGACAGAGTGTACATATTAATCATACAAAGTAAGGGAATGAATACAGTAATAGATATTACTGTAGCATAACTGTTTTCTGAGAGTTCTGGTGTGTGACAGCCAGAATCCCCCATTCTGAGATCAACTATTAAGATTTGTCCAACTGTTTGCCATACATCCACATGTTTGTAGCAAAGGGTCCACATATATCAGGCGCACATACACATTCCACAAACATCTGTGTACTGCAGAAGTCGGATACCTACAGGGAAGGTACTTTACAGCACATTTGCAGTGCTATCTGTCATTGAATCACATGGAAGTTGCTGGACTGTCCCCATCTACTTATAGTAACATGCACCTTTTTGTCAGACAGTGGCTGTATGACATGGTACTGGGACATTGCCCATAGGGGACACACCACAGTAGATGGCATTGATGGGAGTGGAGGCACACTCCATCACAGGGACATAACCGGTATTGCCACTATGTTGCTGATAGCCACATACATACTGTGTTGATAGATGGTGGGGTATAATGTGGGAGTTAGCAAAGGATAGTGCAAGCCATTTTGGATGTGCAGTGTGTGCACATAGTGGAGAGCAATGTATGTGGTCCTGTAATGTGTTCCTCTCTTCTTGTCTTTCTGAAAGGATGTATATATGGAGGCACCTGCCATTTTCAGCTGCAGAAAATGATGTGATCCCGGATGGCCTCAGACTGCATCACAACATACTGCTGTCCAGGAGTCACCAGAATCATGAGTAACGTGATGCACTGTGGGCTGACCTTGTCACACCAGTAAACCAAGTAGGGCTACAGGAAAAGTAGCTGTAAATAGGTTTGACACCAGGTGACAGATATGACAAATGCTGCATGGCAAAGGGCCGTTGATGTGGCCAGGGGCTATGCTGCCACTGGTGAAGGGCCTGCAGCAGAACAACCACTCTCAGCCACAGTGGAATTCCTGGTGAACCTGGGATCAACCACCAGCTCCCAAGTATCCACCACCCCATATATTGTGGAGGTGGGTGCCACAGCTTCCACAGCATAGAGGCATCCAGGTAAGCCTCCCATGTTCATCAATCTAATACTGTATCAGTCATTGTGGCAGTCTCTGCATACCAGTACATGGATATCAGGTCAATCTGCATTTGGTGGGGGGTGTTTGTAATGCACACTTGTGCACACATACTCAGAATGTCAGCAATGTCGGCAGTATCACAGTTCCTACTGTACATGTTGATATATGCACATACTATCCTGTAACATGTTTGTTTTTGCTGACAATACCTCTCCCTCTCATTTACAAAGGTATGTCAGGTGTGGCCAGAGTCCAATGTCCTGTAGCCAGTGAGTAGGAAACTGTTTTTGCATGGATCATGTATACCAAAAGAATGTTAAGGGCTGCCATTTTGCTGTAGAAATAACTGATATGCTTCGTCAGAGTACAGTACTTGTATGTTCAGTTCTGGAGGGGTTAACTGAAGTGCATTGAATGGGTAATCACAGTAGTGTATTTGCAGGAGCTGTAACATATTTGCATTAGTTCTGTGAAGGTCTATGCAGTCTGCTATACAGGGGGCAATAGTATGGTCAAGATGGGTGCACTGTGTTTTAGGTGTAGGTCTATCACATACACTGACATTTTGCTTATCTCACAGATATATAGTAGTGGCAACATTAACTGGATATAGCTGCAGTGCATGTTATAAAGAGACGGTCTTGTCTGTGTATGTTGTAGTCTGTTTGTGTGTTGTGCATGGGATCAGAAATACAATCTGGTATGTGTAATGCAGTTATGGCACCTCACCTGTATGTGTGTGTGTGTGTGTGTGTGTGTGTGTGTGTGTGTGTGTGTGTGTGTGTGTGTGTGTGCGCGCGTGTGTGTGTGTGTGTGTGTGTGTGTGTGTGTGGGCATGTGTGTGTGTATGTGTGTGTGTGTGTATGTGTGTGGATCACCTGACATAATAGTGCAAGTATTAATGTACTTATGTTGTCTTCATCCTCACAGATGACTGTGAGGTTTGGACTGTGTTCCCCTCACATCCTGATGTCAGTGTCTCATTGGACTCTGATGATGATGGTGGACATGGTGAGGCACAGGTGGGATTGTTGGGGGCTGAATCTGTCCCATGGGCTGACATCACACTTGCTCCTCCATTGTCCTTGCACACAGTCAGTATGCCACACATACCCAGTTCCATGGGGGGCAGGTATTGGACAGAGTGTGGCAGCATCAAACAGGAGAGGTTGGCAACTATGGCATCTGTCAGTGGAGACACTAGCCATAGCCAGTGAGCTGGCAAGGTACCACAAAGGCAAATTGACAGGGGTGCTTGAAGGAGGACTGCTGCCCATCCACCACCTGTCACAGGCATCACATCACCAGTCACTCGATGCATGTTTTGGTCTGTCATGGAGGCACAGGCACGTTATGAATGCAACACCAGATGTATGCTCAGGATCATGGATGCATCACTATCTGACATCCATGACTCCCTCCACCACATTGGTGATGCCATGCATCATTTCAATGACAGTGCGTTGAGACATTGTCAGTCCATGACTGCACATTGTCTGTGCTAGAACATGTGGTGGGAGTAGGGCATCAGACACATGGCCATGGGTCAGCAACAACATCCACTGAGAGTCCACGTGGCCATACACACTCATGCTCCTGTAGTGGTAGTACCTCCAGCACTATAGAAGGGAAGGTGCTGTCCACACCACGAAATGGCAGGCCATGGACATGTGTTCCTGGGTGGTTCTGTGAGGGTCACAGGCACAGCACACACCAGTCACCTTCAGCAACTAGTACCACATCTGACCCTGGGCATGGTGGTGCCAGTGCCACTCCTGGCAGAGCCAGTTCCCATGTTCATGGCCAGAGATGGTGAACTATCCATTCTGACAAAAAATAGCAAAGGTTTGGCTCCAAATTTCCAAACGATGTAGATATTCAAGCAAAGTCCAGTAATCTTGAGCAGCTCTATTTTATTGAACACAAGCGCTTTCACAATAGCTTCGTCAGGTGCAGGAACTAAAGGCAAAAGGTACACCCTTATATACTAACCAATATCACATGACATCAATTAAAATTTAAAAATACACAATAATAATATAAAGTGCCCTATACAAATTTAATATATATATTTCTACTACTATACATATAAAAACATGTTGAGTAAACTCATATAAATATATACAAATACATATAAAATGCACCATTAATTCATCTACGTAAAATTCTCTTTTGCAAAATCGGTTTTAAAGGTACATACTCATTGAGGCCATGGCCAAAGTCGGCTCTAAGCCTCACAATCCATTGTGCCTCTATTTCTTCTGTCTTGGCTCTAATATCACCTCCTCTGATGCTTGGAAAATTCCTGACTAACACAGTAAACTTAAAAATATGTGATGAATTTGTACCATTCACATATCTAGCTAAAGCATTTATATTGCTAGCTTTCTTTATGTGGTACAGATGCTCTCTAATCCTTTCCTTCAGACTACGATCCGTTTTACCCACATAAAATTTATTACATATGCGGCAAGTAGCCAAATATACCACATGTAACGTATCACAGGTGGTTTGCACCCTAATGGTAAAAACTTCTCCTGTGTCTGGATGTTTAAAAGTATCATTTCTCGAAATATATGCACAGTATTTACAATGGCCACATGGTTTTGTGCCTCCAACTGACTGTAAATAAGGGCTTGGCTTGTTGATACATAATCTATTTTTCAATTACTTTTTATTCCTGTAAGAGAACAGTGGTCTAGTGCCTACAATGTCCCTTATATGCATACAAATTATGTGTTTAGAAATGTAGCCAAAAATCAATTCTTTAGGGCATCCAGGCTGAATGTTAGAAATGATGATTATGAGAAACAAATGCGGATAACTGAGGTTGAATTAGAAGAAAGGGGTAATGAGGCAGGTTTGATTAATGAGAGTTCAACAGCAGTTAAATGGTTAAGGGATACTGTGGCTAAACCGTACTTTTCAGGATCATCACATAAGAATAAAACAGGGACTAAGAACAAACTTAGAATGTCTTTTAGTTATACTAGAGATGTTTCTTCATATACCAGTGTCATTAATGAGCATTGGAACATTTTAATGACAGACCAACATATAAGGGACATTGTAGGCACTAGACCACAGTTCTCTTATAGGAATAAAAAGTCATTGAAAAATATATTATGTATCAACAAGCCAAGCCCTTATTTACAGTCAGTTGGAGGCACAAAACCATGTGGCCATTGTAAATACTGTGCATATATTTTGAGAAATGATACTTTTAAACATCCAGACACAGGAGAAGTTTTTACCATTAGGGTGCAAGCCACCTGTGATACGTTACATGTGGTATATTTGGCTACCTGCTGCGTATGCAATAAATTTTATGTGGGTAAAACGGATCGTAGTCTGAAGGAAAGGATTAGAGAGCATCTGTACCACATAAAGAAAGCTAGCAATATAAATGCTTTAGCTAGACATGTGAAAGGTACAAATTCATCACATATTTTTAAGTTTACTGTGTTATCCAGGAATTTTCCAAGCATCAGAGGAGGTGATATTAGAGCCAAGACAGAAGAAATAGAGGCACAATGGATTGTGAGGCTTAGAGCCAATTTTGGCCATGGCCTCAATGAGTATGTACCTTTAAAAAAATGATTTTGCAAAAGAGAATTTTACGTAGATGAATTAATGGTGCATTTTATATGTATTTGTATATATTTTTATGAGTTTACTCAACATGTTTTTATATGTATAGTAGTAGAAATATATATATTAAATTTGTATAGGGCACTTTATATTATTATTGTGTATTTTTTAAATTTTAATTGATGTCATGTGATATTGATTAGTATATAAGGGTGTACCTTTTGCTTTTAGTTCCATGCACCTGACGAAGCTATTGTGAAAGCGCTTGTGTTCAGTAAAATAGAGCTGCTCAAGATTACTGGACTTTGCTTGAATATTTACGTCTTTTGGAAATCTGGAGCCAAACCTTTGCTATTTTTTGTCAGTTTTATATTTCTTGTGGTTTAGCAAGTGTCTCCAGTGTTTTATAGGTATCATTTTGTTCTTTGAACTATCCATTCTGCCATTTATAGTCCACTGCTGTCCAACATACCCACATGTAGGACTAGCATATGGCTTGACTGTGTACGTTCACACACTTAAACATCACCCTCACATGCAGGTCACCAACAGACACACAGCACCTCTTCATGGCCCAGCTGACCAGCACCCCTTCCTGACTCACACACATGATATCAACTGTTTGGCACAGCCTAGGCCTCTGGCACCCCCACACAACACCCTGTACATGTGATGATACCTGTGCCACATCCTTGCCATCCATAACATCGATGCAGGGGCATGCAAATATGTGCCTGATGCACAGGGTGACTACAGTACATTACATGACATTTTGTAGTGCGGTAGTGTTATGCCATGACAAGTGGTGTATGGTGGCATGTTTCATAAGTACAGATCAAAATGTTTGTATGTTTGTTGCAAAATATTAGATTGGTGGTAGTGTTGCAGACTGACTGGTGTCTCACAGACCTTTGTATGTTTCTGTTCTAGGGGTCTGCATGGGTACGCTGTGGAGACTTGGTGGCAATACATCAGCTGAGGATGGCATGGTAGCAAAGCAGAAATATGACATCATCAAGATACAGCTGTATATGTGCATGGTTACCTAGGTGCGTATGTATTGAACTATGTGTCAGAGACAATGGGGGCCGACAGCAGAATCCTGCAAGCATACCCCATGGCAAGGCATGCTACCCTTGATACGTGTCACCTGGGTATTCTGTACCTACAAATGTAGGTGTTGGTGGATAGCATGTATGCCTATGTACATGTGGGCTATTTAAGGCCAGCAGCTAGTCACGGGTCCTTAAAATGTATAACCATTGCACACAGATATGTAAGACAGGCACACTTTTGCAAGGGGATATATTTACACACACACACACACACACACACACACACACACACACACACACACACACACACACACACACACACACACACACTCATAGCATTGCCCTTTCTGAGATTAGAAACCCTGCCTATCTAGTAGTATATACTGTAGCACAAAGTGCTTATCACATGCGCCACAGAGCTTATGTGGTTTGAGAGAGCCTGCCAGTGCTGTTAAGGTGGATGATATCAGCAGCTGTTGACAGGGAGGCCACTGTTGTGGAGGACACTAGTCACAGGGCCATAAAATGATTGACCATTGCTCAGACATAGGCCTGATGGGCATGTCTGTACTGCTGCATGGGAAATATCTACATACACACACACAAGGTGGCTGATGTCAGATTAGAACCCCTATCTACCTACCTACTATTACACACTACAGCTCACAGTACTAGTTGCAAGCACCACCAGTTCCATTTGGTGTACAAGTGGCTGCAGCAGTACATCACTCTACACATTTATGTGGCTATATATATATATATATATATATATATATATATATTACCTCTAAATATCTATCTATCTATATACACACACGCACACACACACACACACACACACACACACACACATATATATATATATATATATATATATATATATATATATATATATATATATATATATATATAGATATATATATATATTTGCCACATACTGATAGATGGGGTAATCACATCTGAGGGGGATAGGGAGAGACAGAGATATATATACATAGCTGTCTGTATGCACAGAGATATATACACATCTCAGTTCTTTAGCCAGATGAGGCATCAGACATGGGCTGAAATTAGCCAAGGGTAGGAGCACACCCAGTGTGACTGTCAATATGTCCAAGGTGACTCCAGGCCAGACCTACCTGTACTCCAGTAGTCTGGGATTTTGTGTGGTACAGCCAATTGGCTGTTGTACCTGATTCAACAGTCCATCACCTCCCTGATATGTCCAAGGGATTCCACGGCTATGAGCTGCACATAATATCTGAGTCATACCTAGGGTGTGTTCAGATTGTAATAGACTGTACAGGGTTTTGCATCATATGTCTGGTATATTTTACATAGCATTGTAATTTTCTGGTATATCACTAGCAAATTATTATACATTGATGTTAGGAACTGATGAGAGACATTTGAGGTGCTGAGTCCATACACAGCAGGGAACCCATGTTACTGCATGACCTGTTATTCTCTGCACTTTTTACATTTGTCTGGTCACTAGTTAATCCTTCTGCTTATATGTGGGCCTTTGTGCTACTCCTGTTTGTGGCTTTGTCCATATATCCTGCTCTAAGTAGTTGTAAGTTTGCTGTGACAGTGGTACATGATGTAACTCCACACACAGGGTTACAGACTTCACACCTCTGACTGTACATGTTTAGCAGGATGTCCAACATTCCTCCCAATATGTCTGCTCTACTCCTCAGACAGTTGTGTATTTTTGGTAATATACTACTACATGGTACCCACTGATATGTTGCAGGTATTGACACAGTTATGTGATGGCTTTTACATCTTGCTGCTATTCTGATCTACTGTTATGCTAGCCACCTTTTATATTACTCAGAGCATGTGTAATGTCCATAGCTGTGGCCTCCTGTCCTTCCATTGTCTCTGGCTTTGTCCAGCTATCTTGCAGTAACAAATAGTGACATATTGGCAGTCTGTGGGACTCCTACCATAGGAGTACCTCACATGCAAAATTGTAGGTGGAGCCAGCTTTGAACCATGAACACTATTAAGCATGGTAATGTACTTAGCCTACTAAGCCACACGAGCCACCAGAAAGTGAAGTTTAATTCCTGACACTATCAACATCAGACAGACATACACTTTGACCCCTGCATATTGAGGAAATAGAACACGTTGCGTGGTTATTTGGGACAACCCTGGGATTTTGTGGTCTGCTGCTATAACCTTGCAAACATACTGTTACTGCAGTTATATGGGAACATGGCTGTGCTGAGGGTAGGGGACTCTAGCATTGACAGTCATGCGTCTGTCCTATGACCCCACTGTTTGGGTTTTGCTGCCTTGTGGCCTACTGCATATTATGGGGAAGCCAGTATTGGGCAGAGAGTTCTTGTTGTCCCACATAGTTCTCTGCAGGTAGCCCAGTAGCCCACTCTATACCCTTGCATACATGCAGCAGGTCCATACATATGCTACCATAGTCTAGTACCCCATACATTTGTTGTGAAGAAGATTGACTTACCTTGTGAATGCAGCAGTTGAGATAACAGCACTTCAGGGCTGACTCTGTCTGATGCATGCAGTACACAGCAAATACATGCTAAGGTACAGGTTGTGTGGTGTGGCTGGCATCCTTTTTACTATATATGTGAGTCAGAGTGAGGTGTCATTCCCATGTGGCTGGCATCCTTTTTGCTATGTATGTGAGTCAAAGTGAGGTGTTATTCCCATGCATTGCCTCGTTGACAAGGTCAGGGCATACTAGGCACACCTATATCTGCCTACAGGGACGGGCTCAGGTGTTCATCCTCTGACTCCCCAAGTGGGTGTGGCAGTGTGAACCTTGGCACTGGTGGGGGGCTGTGTTGTACCTTCCCTGTGATGATCCTGCTGCAGCTGTTTCCATAGGATCATATTGTGTAGCATGGCATATACTGTGAACATCTGTACACATGTGGCTGGAGAATACTGCAGAGCTCCACCAGATATACTGAGACATTGGAACCATGACTTGAGCAGCTTACACACACTCTATGGTGTTCCTAGTTTGTGCATGTGCCTCATTATGGCATTCTTTGGTAGGTGTGTGTGCTTTTCTGATGGGTGTCATCATCCACGGTTCCAGTGCATAGCCAGCATCCCCCAGTAGATGGCCATATGGGATGTTATACCTGGCAAACATCTAGTACAGCTGTGATGCATGCCAGATATGAGGGTCATGATAACTGCCAGGGCTGCCAGCACACACACTCATGATGATGTCCTGGGCATTGCACATGACCTGGCAGTTGATGGAGTGATACCCCTTGTGGCTGATGTAGACTCTACCTTCCTCACCAGGTGGTGCTTTGATGTGGACATGAATGCAGTCTATGGCACCCAGTACCTCAGGGTAGTGTGCTATAGTGTGGAAGAGATGCATACTGCTGGCCCGCTCCTCAGGGTTGCAGGGTAAATAAATGTGCTCAATGGCATGTGTTTGCATGGCAGCCAGGAACTGGTGGAGTACCCTGGATGCAGATGCCTGTGAGACCCCCATCATATCCAGAGTTGGTCTTTGAAAAGTACCTGTAGCTAGTATTCTAAGGGCTAAACATACCTTTGTTTCCACTGGGATGGGTTCCCCTCTGTTGGCTCTGGGCCTGAGTTGAGGGTGGCAAAGCTTGGTGAATTCTTGTAGTATGTCCCTGTCTACCCTGTAGCACTCTACAAGCTCCAGCTCATGTAGCTCCTGGAAGGTTACCGTGGGACTGAACACTCTTCCTCTCAGTCTAGGCCTATTGCCAGCAGCAGCATCAGAACTGCCCTCATCCACTAGCACATACAGATGTAGCAGAGCAGCAGCAGCCCTAGCATTCTGTCAGTTAAAATTCCCCTATGTACTCCAGTGGTGCAGTGTATTTGGAAAAAATCAGATTGTAGGGTGTATGCATACTTTATAATGGTGTGCTGCAAATGCAGCCTGTGTGATTGGCTAACTATGATGCATTCCACCTGCCAGGTATATCATTGAGGGGTTTGAATGGTTCAGTGTTAGAGGAATGGGCTTATCAGTAATTTATACATGATTGACTTGTCCAGGCTATTTCCTTTTATTTTTTAAATGCTTTTCCTGCTAAGCACTGCAGCACTGTGTGGAAACCCACTGTAATGGTGTAAACAGTGCTCAGCAGTCTGGACACACTCCCATGCACGGGCACACTAAGCACAGCTTAAACCAGCTAAAACACTTGGCCTCCAGCTAAACAAAGCTTAGCAGCACTAGACACCCCCCCCACTTAGCTGAGCTGAGCAGTGTGCAAACAGGTGCCGCTGAGCTCCAGTCCACTTAAACTCATAGTGACACACTCCCTTTTTATGTCAGCTACCTGTTCTACAGACACTAACACAGTCATGGGGCTACATGGGTTTTATCTGTGGACACAGTGGCCCATTTTTACTATTCAGTAACCCTAGCTCATTTGCATACAGATCCTTGCACATAGCCTAGATACTTCTCTATTCCAGGGACTGTCTCCTTAGCAACCATTGAAATCTACCATTGTACATACTGCATGCAGGGCCCAATAATGTATTATTCTCACATGTGTCTTATTTTTAGTTTTTAAACATTTTAATATTTCTTTTTGCATAATGGCATATTTGCCCATTGCTGTGTGCCATTCAAATGTAATATGTCTATTAAAAAAAATTACTATATATTATTTTGCATTAGTTTTTGGACTAACTGGGCATATGTTTGCACATATCTGTGCCTACTATGACAATTATGACGTCCTAATTGGGCTTTTACAGCCCCTGTTCAATTTTTACATTTCTATACACAGACATTTTCTGTGTACACTTCTAACACTAACACATGTTTTGCATGGATACATGTCTGCTTCCTGGATTGCAAAACACCCTCATTTGCATTAATTTAACCTGCTTATGAGGTGATTTGCATGCCACAGACAGTGTCCGCATGCTCATGCATGCCCTTCTGCTCTGTTTACTGGATCTCATGGTAGCTAGATTCCATGTTAACTCTATGCCTCTCTGCCTACATGGAAAATCACTCTATGTAGGCTTTACTGAATTCCCCCTATGTCTTCTTACAAATTAAAATGAATGGTTATATGTAAACTTTTTTATAGATAAACTCAATACTAAAATGTTTCCATGTTATCTAGTTCTCACCATTCTCAAAAGAAAAGAGGAGTAGCTATATTGTGGAAAAGATTATTTGCCTATACCTAAAGATACTTATACATATAAGGGTGACAAAGGTATGTTTTGCTCAGTTACATTAGAGCTTAGTAGGAAATTATATACCTTAGTTAATATTTATTGGATTCCAGGAACTGAGATTAACACTGTGAAACAACATCTAAAACCAGATTGTTCAAGTATCCAAAGGAAATATTATTTTTGCAGAAGATTTTAATTGTACTTTGACAGACAAAGATTCTAATACTTCTGGTAAAAGGAAACATGTTCCCTTATCTAAAGCTTTGAAAGATTTTACTGATACATTTCATATTAGGTACAGTAATGATTTTTCTGATCCAGATTCTCTTTTATCACTCATTCTTCTCATAGGCATGGTACATATTCTAGGACTGATAGAGCATATGTTTCAAATGAGGTGATTAACAGTTTGGGTAAGGTTAAAGTAATTTCATGTCCCCTCCCAGATCATAATGCTATTTCTTTTGAATTTATGCTTAGATCAAATAGTTCTCTCCAGATGAAAAGAATTCTAGCTTATATAACCAACTTAAAAGATTTTAAAGATTTCCTTACATCAGAAATTCAGCTTTTCATTAAGTCTAACTGTATTAGTGAAACTTCTAAAATATATATATGGGATGCATTAATATGGGAGAATTACTAACTGGTATATGAATAAGGAAAGGTAATGGGATAAAGAAAAGTGAGATACAAGGGAAACTAGATCAACTAAAAATACTCGATCAAAAACATAAAGTCAATAAAACAGAGGAAATTAATGCTTTAAATAGCACATATTTAGAAAGTTTAAATCATAAGACTATGATTAACTTAGAGAGGTTCAAAATTACAAACTTTTCTGTTAACCCAAAGTCCTTGAGTGGTTTAGCAATTAGGACTAAACGTTTTGTAAGTTTAGTTACATTAAAGAGGTTTCTTCATCTAAAAAACGAAAAAAAAACTATTATTGAAATAGGGGATATCCTAATAGAATTCAGAGAACACTTTAATAAAATTAATCAGGAATCTATATTATTAGATCCTAAAGAAGTAATTAAATCATCTATTAAAAAGCATCAAAACACCTGACAAACCAATTTTAGTGTTTGAAATTCAGTCTCAAATTAATGCTTTAAAACAAAATAAGGCCCCGGATAATGATAGAATAATTCTTGAAATATATAAATGAATGCCTAAAGAAGCTTTAACATTATTACATATGGAAAGATTTGATTAATGTCCCTCCTTCATGGAAGTATATTCTTATCGCTCCCATACTAAAAGCTGATAAAGACCCTACTAAGCATTCTTATAAGCCAATTTCTCTATTAAATGGTGATTATAAAATGTTATTGTCTATTCATGCTAATAGACTGAAGAAGTTTCTCCCATTTTCAATTAATGAAGACCAAGCAGGATTTATTTTAAAATAGGAATACTAACCATAATTGATTTTGCTAATAATTCAAAAGATAATCTGACTCTAATCAGCTTGGATATAAATTGTGCTTTTGATTCTGTTAATTGGGATTATCTTTTCATTGTTTTGGAATAATTGAATTTCTCTTGGTTTTTCATACAACTTAGTAATCAACTTTATAAAGGATGTCAGGCCTATGTTAAGATAGGCATATATACCTCTCAATACATTCAAATTCTTAAAGGAACTAAACAAGGTTTTCCTCTATCTCCTTTGCTTTTCACTCTTGTTATTGAGTCATTAGTTAATTTTATAAGGCTGAACTCAGAAAAATTGAGGGTATTAAATTAAGTACTGATGTAACTTCTAAAATTCAACTGCTTGCAGACAACATCCTTCTTACTACTAAAGGAAATAATTGTTCCATTTTTGCTATCTTTCAGACTATGGAAAGTCTTGAAAGGAAATCTGGTCTAATTTTTAATGATGGTAAAACAAAAATATTTCCCATCAATTCTAATATTAATAATCTGAATTTGAGATTTACCAAATATATTGTTCAAGAGGGTAAATTAACATATTTAGAAATAATATTAGCTAATAATAAAGATATAACAGATTTTAACTATAATAATAGTCTAACCATCATAAAATATCTCATAAACAAATCGAGTAAACTCTTCTTCACTGTGGAAGAGAGGCTTTAGATAATTAAAATTATTATTTTACGAAAGATATTATACATTATGCAGTCTTTGTCTTTACCATCCCCTTAATCATACATAAAGAATTTCAATTCATTGATCTTAAAGTTTTTATGGTTTCCTAATAAACCTAGAATGGCTCTAGCCCATCATGTTAGAGATTGGTCTACCAGGGGAATTGGCCTGCCAGATTTAGAATTGTACTCTGTTTCTTCTGTAATAAATCTATTTCTCTATTAACTAACAAGTATTACTCAGCTAAATGGAAATAAGTTTCAAGAAATCCTTTGCTTTAACACAAGTAGGGTATCTCATTCTAACAGAATGTTAATATTAAATAATTTGGTTTCCCATTTTATGTCACTTCTATTAAAGACATTTAGACATTTTGTCTATAAAAATCCAGCTTATAAGGCTTAGATGTTCCTTCTTTTTACTATTCCTTTTATGCAAAGCAATATTCCTTCTTTAAACCCCACTAAGATGATGTTATTTAAGGAAAATAATCTCATTTATTTGTTTCAACTGTTGGCTAATGATAATTTGACCTCTGTAGAGTACTTAATTGTAGATATGACAAGTAATGATGTATGGTTGGAAATGCAATCTTGTAGACAGTTTGTGGATAATAAAATTGACTTAATGTCACAAAGAATAAGATTTTCTGTCCCTAAGTTATCAAATTTTTTTGATAATGTTCATATCAGAATTTATCTAATAAAGGTATGCTTTCTAAGCTATATAAAGGGATTAGAAATGAAACAAAATTATACAGAGAGTTATTGGGGTTACTTTACATTAATTAATAATAACCCACCTTATGAAAATGATAAAAGAGCAATTCTGCTATCATCTAAACTGACTACTACTTCTCTTAAATGAAAAATGTTCTCCTGGAAATTTATGCACAGGTCCTTTTTTACACCACATAGAATTGAACTAATCATTAAGATAAAGGTGGCTTGTTGGATATGTAAATTGGAGATTAATGTGGATTGGTCACATATGTTTTTGACTGTGTAACTCTTAAATCCTACTGGTACAATATTAATCTTTTTCTTACAGGCATTATTTTCTGATAATTTTGTTTTAACCAAATCATTGATCCTGTTTAATATACCAATTTCTGGCTGTGTTAAAAAGATAAAATATCTTTTGTTATGGTCCATTTTGGCTGTTGCTGGGAAGTTAACAACTAGAAATTGGAAGAGGGAGACTTCCATCTTCTTTTACGGAATTTAAGAGCATTGCAACTGAACTTTGTCCCTTAGAATTGATTACAGTTAAAACAAGCTACATCAGAATTGCTTCATCTTACAACCTTTGGGCTAAGCTCAAAGAACTATTAGACAAACAGTTATCGAATATTCAAGAGGACTTGATCTATATGAAGGGTGTTTGTAATTCTTAATTAATAGACACTTTTGTAAATACTTTAGTTGTTGATTGTTTTTGTTTCTTCTTTCTATTGTTATTTAAATTTCTATACCACAGTTTTTGTCATTGACTATTAGCTTGTTAAAATTTAATAAAAATTATTAAAAAAAAAAGAAATAACTTCATTTCCTATTTCTTCATCTTCCCCTTCATCTTTCCCATGCCTTAGCAAACATCACACATATTATTTGCAATAATAACTTGATCGCCTTCTTTCTACCTTGTAAACCCTACTGAGCCCACATATTCTTCCACTGTTTTACTTTACTGAACACTTTTTTATTGTATATTTCCACATTTTTAACAATAACGCCACCAGCATCACCACTATAGTTCTGTCTTTTAGGCCCTGACATCTCATTTTCATGCCTCTATTCCCTTTCATAAGCATTTTCATCATTTCTTATATTCCACATTTTCTTGTATTGTTACATTGTCTTACACATTATTTTCAAGTACAGATTTAATCACCTATGGTTTTCTTCCTTACACTTTGAACATTTGAGAAAGCAGCCCATTTTACCATATTTCCACTTCACACAGTCTCATAACACTTTTGGGGCATGGATTCACAAGATGAATTACTGTGCTACATAAATAGCTGTTCTTTGACTACCCATAATAAAAATACATTTGATGGGCTTCTCCATTCATCAGTACATCTAAGCCTGCATATCCATTAGACATCTGTTTTACTGTAGCATTGTTGCAAGCATTATTCACCTATATAAAGTTTAGGTAACCAAGAGACAAAATGCAGACACTGAATGGCTGAAAGATCTAACTTGTTTATACCAAGTCTGAGATGCTATTTCTTGGAATACTCCCTTTTCTCTGAGGTATGGTAATCTTGGAGTTGGTATATAAAAGTTTGGGGGTGTAGGGGTGCAGGGGGAATGCCCAACCCTCTCCTGCAAAAAGAAGTTTTAAGCGAAACAGAGATTTTCAAGATTCGCTCTTCTCTGGGTTTTTGGTCTTTTTTTCCTACTTTTTTGGCACTCGGCATTTTGAGTGATGACATTTCAATAGGGAGCCTAAATTGTACCTCCTCATCATTAACCTCCTTTATCCCATTATCCCATTTTTCTAGACTATAGTGTCAACTGCCTCTATCTCTCTCATTTCAATGCCACTCTCCTACCATCTTCAAAAGTCATGCTTGACTACTGCAGGTCTTCTCTTACTAAATTCATCATCTCTTTGCTGGATACCCTTGTTTTCTCATGCTTTCTTCCTCTATCTCCCAAATCTTCTTCACCACATTGTCCTCTGCTTTTTTCACATGCCCATACCACTATAATCTTTTCTCTTTGACCTCATCTGCAATTGGAGCTACTTGGGCTTCTGCTGTTATGTCCTCATTTCTTTGTCTGTGCCACAGTGTGCATCCTACCGCTCATTTCAAGTGATTCATCGGCATCACCTCTAGTGCTCTTAAACACTCTACACTCTGCACCAGTTGGCTGCAGCCCCTCTGATTCTAGCTTTGACCTCATCATTCAAGCTTTCCTTCAGCTGTTAACCTGCTTCACTATTTTTCTGTCCTGTTTCAATTCTTAGCTTATTCTGATTTTCCTCATTTGCTGACATTACAGCTGCCTTATCTGTATTCAGTTTCATCCCATGTGCCTTCAGTTTTGCATTCCATTCCTCTGTCCTTTGCTGAAGTTGTTGCTCAGAATTTGCCTGTAATGCCACATTGTCTGCATACAGCAACTTTGTTCATCTGTCCTCTTCAACCTATTTGCTGATGTAGTTTATCACCAGTATAAACAGCAGTGGGCTTAGAGCCGAACCTTGGTATACACCCATTGAGAACTGCTCATACTTGAGTCATTGGGTCCTTGTACATAGCTTTCATTAATTCTTCCACTGTTTCTGGGACTTTGAACCACCACAAGATTGCCTAAATAAGCTTTCTTGGGACTTTGTCATATGCTTTCTCCATGTTTAAGAATGTCTAGTCAGATTCTTTTCTCATCTTTAGCTTCTTCTCAACTATCTGTCTCACTGCAAACATCAGATTTGCTGTGTTGCATCCTGATCTGAATCCAAACTGCTCATCTCTCATCTTACTTCCAACTATTTTATGTGTTCATTTATCAACCAGCCTCTCCAGAACATTCATGCAGTTCTACAGGAGTCTGATACCTCTATAATGATCACAGTTGTGGATGTCCCCTTTGTTTTTGTACAATGGCACTAGTATGCTTAATTTCTAGTCATCTGGGATTTGTCTTTCTCTCCCTACTACTATAAGTACCCTCGGGAGTCATTTTTTTGCCTTCCTCATCCAACATCTTGATCATACCTGCTGTAACCTCATCTGACCCTGCTGTTTTCCCTGACTTAATTTTCCTCAGTGGTGTTCTTACTTCTTCTAGGGTAAGGTGTTTATTGCAGGCTGTGCCTGGGCAGTATGGCTTCTGTTGGGTTTTCTTCATTTAGAAGCTGCTGGAAGTACTTCTTCAATCTACCATTGATGTCCAATGGACTGGTGAGCAGGTTATTGCTGGCATCCCTTACGAAGGGTGACTATCTTCTTTATCTTTCTGTCTTTGTCTTGCAACCTGATAGTGTTTCTTTGTGCCATCTACTGAGACACTTTCCAGAACTTGTTAGAGTGCCTCTGATGACTTGTTCTTTGCTATCGTAACTCCTCTCTTAGCCTCTTTGTTAACCAACCAGTATTCATTCTTCACCTGGTCCATCTTTTCTGTCTCCCACTTTTTTCCTGCACTCCTTTCTTTTCATTATTTCCTGGACTTCTGCATTCCACTACCAGCTTTCTTTATATACCTTATTTCCATGCATGGCTCAGTCACATGCCTATTGCATAGTCCTCACATATGCTGTTTTGAGGCTCTGCCATTCTTCTACAGCTCCACCTATTTTCACTTCTTCCTGAGGTGCTAGAGTCCTGATTATTTCCTTGATCTCTTGCACTTTCTCTCTAGTCATCTTCAAGGTCTTCAGACGAGTTTCTGCTGACCTTAGAACCTTCTCTTGACAATTGCTTGTGGCTGATTTTGGCAACCAGTGGTTTATGCTGTGGACCAACTGCTTCACTGGAGATGACTTTGCAATCACTGATTCTACCCCAGTACCCTCTCCTTACTAGGAGGAAGTCTGAGTTACATGTTTACCTCCCAACATTAGGTCCCATTCAGAAGATCGTGTCATCAGAAAGTAGATCATATGATCTCAACCATATAAAGTTCAAAATGTCAAAACTTTTGTATGGAGATCATGGTACAGTGGTGATCAGGGAATTACCCTTTTCCCTTCTGTAGTGCGATGTCAGAGTTCATAATATATAATCAATAATATGCAGGCCCGCACATGGGGTTGCGGGGGGGGGGCTGCCTACCTGCAGAAATGCAGATTTTGGTTGTCATGTACTGTTCGAATTTTCAGAAATTCAATCATATGAAGTTTGAATTTTTTAAGTCAATCTTCTGAAATAGATTCCCATAATACTGCTTGAAATGCTCTTTTGCAATCTGTAAAATATTATACATATCTAAGCACAAGATGCAATGTTTGGCATGATTCAAAAAACAAATCCAAATAGTGCCAGAAGCCCACGTTCTCCTCTGGTGTTAAAACCAGAAGTGAAACACAGAAGAAAGTCACAACACTTAAAACAGATGTAAATATATTTATTGGTTCCACTGAGATAGCTTAAGATAGACTAGACAGTGGATACTGGCTTTTGAGATAATGCCACCTCAGTGCTGGGGAAGGAACGTTAGATTCTATAGGGGATTGAAATCTACCAGCTTTACCTCTACTCATAGCACTCATTCTGGAACTTCTTCTCTTGGGTTTACTCTGTCATACTCTGGAGTTGCAATGAGGTTTGTGGGGGGACATTCACAAGCCCCCAGCTGCATGCAGTTGCTGAAAGGAAATATCAGCTTGCTGTTGTGTATATGCCTGTGACATCGTCAGTATATACAATTTGAAGACCTGAGGATTAATGCTTCAAGGGATACAACTTGAGTGTCTGTAGTTCTGCTGAGAGGCTTCTATATGCATGTGGAACTATGGAGATACCTGAATGGGTGTGACTGTGAGGTACAGCTTGCTTGAGCTAAACCTAAGTAGTGAATTATTGTTGGAAGTCTGCGCTCATTACAGATTGTCCATAATGAATGGCATGTTTGAACACAAGGTTACTCTAAGTGTACTCAGTATGACAGCACCTTGGGACAAAGGTAAATGATCCACTTCATACTTCTGTCATCAGACTCAAAGCAAAAGTTCTGGCCACTTGGTTCATGAGTAATAATGAGCACTCAGTTTATCTCTGCTGGAAGATGATTTAGGTCAAACAGCAGGAGCTGTGACGAGACAGAGCAAAGAGATATAGATATGATTTGGCTGTAATTTGGGAATATCAGTTGCTTCTCTGTTGAATGAGTTCAGCCTCCACGTCCAGACGTTTTTTTGTTAATTAAGGGAGGTTCGAGGCATTGCATTCAAATGAACCTTGATCAAGAAATCAGTATTAAAGCAGTAGGGAGGGGCCCTGGATGAAAGGTGAGTGATGCATTTCATGGTGTCAACCTTAGGAATGACAGGTGAATATGTACAAACAGAGAAACCATTAAGCTAAAAGAAGCACAGAGGGATGAAGCTGTGACTATGCCTGAGATATCTTTTATTTGATTAGCTGCTAAGGCCCTGACCAGTGAGATGGATGTCAGTAGCTTGTCACAATTACCTATAAATACCCTCTTTATCAATTAATAAGAAAGTAGATAGCAAGCAACACCATTTTTAAAACTGAATAAATATAAAATACTCTACTTAAGAAAGAATGAGCCATGCAATACAGTTAACAGTTAAATATGCATAGATATATGGAATTAAGCACAGACACAGAAATAAACATTTTGAACAAATATAACACACGCAAGAAAACATTTAATTATAGCTTCGGTTTTCCATAGCTGTTTTCTGTACTAAAAGAATCATTGACCTAATTTAAACCATAGGAATTTTCAGAACACTGGCAAAGACAAAGTACAGAGAATTCACAAGTCCATGTTTTAGGATAGTTTTGGATTCTTCTCTTTTCTTCTGTCTCAGCTATTTTGATTCATATCTTTCCATACAGACTGCAAATTCAGCTGAGACAAATTTATATTTACATAATAATGACTGCTTATGACAAGCTGGCCTGTGAAAAGTCATATCTTATAAACAAAGGGCAAAATAATTACATTTCACATCCTATGCATAACTTCTGTAGTTCCCAGCAGAAGGAAGTTACAGTCTTCAGTTACAACTTCATATACTAATAGAAAAGGCCACATACTAGTAATAAAAAGGCATCTTTTCATGCCACAAAAACACACTTATTGCACATATACTTCACATAGAAACAAGTCACAAGTTGTTGCATACTTTTCTTCTACCACACAAGTAATGAAGATTAAATCCTAGATTTTGGTTTAGTTGTTTTAGGTTTTGCAAGGCTTTAGTGCATCTTGTGTCTTGTTACAGTCTGACTCAGAAAATTGTGGCATTTTTATTCTGAGTCTTCATACCTTCTCCCTCATGTAGATATCAAGCAAGTTTTCTTGACACACCTAAAAAAATGACATTTGTGATAACAGTTTACTCTTGTGATACAATACCTTGTTCCCTTTCTTTACAGAGTATCTGCACTGGCATTAGCAGTACCACTGTTATGCTAGATAGTCATGTTATATGACTGCAAAGCTGAACTCTATCTTAGCAACTTTTTATTTTGCCCACTTTTCCTGTTTAACTGCTTTAAAAGGTTGTGGTTAATGCCACTGTAAACTTTTTTCAGCAGAGTTAGGGGTGACACTTCTATAGTGCCAAAATAATGTTTAAACTATATTTTTTCAACTGCATATAATTCTTCCATGCACTGACATCTGTGGTTGACATATACTCTGGGGTTCCTCTTCTCCTTTTAAGAGCACCTGGCTGTATGCAGCCTCTACCCAATGGTTTGAAGCAGCTAGTCATACAATACATTTTTAATCATAATCAGACCTGGCTAACCAAGGGGTTCACTCAAAGCCTCTTTAAGTGTTTGGAATACATGCTGACAGGCTTCAGTCCAGACAAACCTAGCTGGTGTTACTTTTCTAGGAATGTCTGCAGTTCGATGGAAGTGAGGGGAGTAGCTATCATACAAAAGGTGGAAACAAACTTCCTATATACTCCACTACTCTTAGTAATGTCCTCATCTACTTCTTAGTTGCTGGGGTAGGTCATGCTTGAATGACCTCCACCTTGATGGGATATGGACAAATGTTACAAAAACCCACTCTGTGCCCTAGATAAGACACCACTGACATTTCTGTCACTTGCTGGCCTTAGCAGATAACACCGCACATTTTAGTTTGACCACCAACACCCCCCCTCCACGCACATTATATTTAATATGTTCTTGTCAGAACTGACTATAGATTGCAGTGTTATCCAGGGAAGCAAAAGCATAGTGCCCAGCGACCTAGGATATGATCTACTAACCTCTGTAAGATTAATGGGGCACTCTATGACACCACACCAAGAACATCTGTGTGAGCTCATATAACCCGAAAGGGTCACAAGAGTTGACCTTTTATTTGCTGCAGTGTCAAGGGTACCAACCAGTAACCCTTAGTCAGGTCAAGATAGATACTTAGTCTTACCCACCTTGTCTAAGGCTTCATTGGTCTTAGGCATAGGTTAAGTATCTGATTCCATGTGACTGCTCAACTTGTAATGGTCTATACAGAAACTGGCACTGATAACTTTTTTGCACCATAACCATTGCTGAGGCCTAGGGAATGTCGGGCTCCTGGATTATACACAGATCCAACATCTGCAGATCCTCTCTCAGGGTTTGCTTAAAGGTCAAGTGCAAAGTTTTTTTTACCATTTCATTTTGTTGTAATTATGCCCTAATCTTATAAAATGGGCTTTTTTTTTCTAAAATGTTCAGTTTTTACTTTAATTAACTTCAGTGGACCTATATTTATTACGTTTAATAAACTGGTGTTTCAATTTACTGTATACTGAGTAACTGTCCAGTTACTTCCTGATTCCATGGCATCCAGTTCCACCTTCTGATTATGTATTCGAGGGGAGGGAAACAGTTCTGTGATGGGTTGGCATGGTTTCTGTAGTCTGCAGCAGGTTTTATTACAAAGCCACCCAGATGCACCGCAATCAGTAACTCAGAGAGGCAATAAATTGATAAATAAACACAGCCATATTCAAATTAAAAGTAACAAACGTAAGATGATAAGATTATTAATAAGGTGTTTAGTGCTTGGCATACAACGTAATAAAGCAGTTGTAAAATGAATAAATCTTTGTCTATGAATGGATTGATTGATCAATTTTAGGGAGAAAACTACAGATGCCCATCAGACCATTCTTCTGCAGATGGTAGGGGTTAGTCTTTAAATCCTCTGTATCGCAATGTTTCCACAAACAGGTCAGTAGGTCTGATATGAAATTTGTACTTGTGTGTGTCAGTATTTCCTTGAGAAACCTATCTGGTGAATATTTCCAATAGAGAATTTGTCATCTTTACTGCCTGAGTAGAAGACCAAGCTTCTGTTTCTAGGTTCATAGGTTCATAGGTTGGTACTAGGCTATCAGCCCTAGGGCCTATACAAGCCTAGCCATAACAATTCCCTGGCTATTTCTTCCCACACTATTTACTTCCCTGGACCCCTGTCTAGCAGGGTGACTGACGTGATCCCTGGGGTGAATTTCCTTTCTCTCATCCAGTCGTCAAGGTTCCTTTTGAAGAGGACCAAAGAGGCACTCTGCTTGACATGTATGGGCAATCTATTCCAGAGTCTGGGGAATCTCTGGGTCAGGAACCTATCCCTCCAGCAAGTTTTGTTTATTGTGATGACAAGGTTTAGATCCCTGGAGCGTGTGGCTCTGAGGGATTGGGATTTCTTTAAGTGTAGCATGTCCAATAGCTCTGGGTTTGACATGGCCTTGTATGTTAAGCAAAGATCGCCCCTGAGTAGACGATATGCGACAGAGTATAGCTGGAGTTTTTTAAGGCGGTCAGCGTAGGACATCTGCTTTAGGCCTGTGATTCTTTTAGTAAGGTATTTCTGTGGCCTTTCCAGTTGTTACAGATGACTTGAGAGGTACATACCAAACGGGGCATTGTATTCTATAATGGGTCTAATGAGGGATGAGTACAGTGGGACAATGACCTCCTTTTTTCTGGATGAAAAGCCCTTAGTGATGAGGTATGCTACATAGAAGGATTTCCTGACTGTTGTGGCGATGTGGTTATCGAAGGTGAGACCACTGCCAACCTGTGTCCCTAAGGCTCTTATCAAACTTTCGGTGTTTAGTGTACTGCCACCTATATGGTAATTCACGGATACATGTTTTTTCCCAAAGGGGATAACTATACATTTCTTGGCATTGAGCTTGAGCCCATGGCTCTGGCATCAAGGTATCCAGTAACAGTGTCCACCACCACTTCCCCCAGGGTGCACCTCTTACCTGTGGAGATTTGGGTACCAAGCGGCAATACTGTCCATGGCTTTTATCAGAAATGGCTCATCAATTATAGGTAAAGGCATAAAGCAATATTAGTTTTATCTCCTGCCTTGCCAACTTTCTGGTGATGCATATGTGCCTTGCAGTATCCTATCACCTCATTTGAATACCAGGTCAACAGAAATTCTGTATAATTCTTTTTCTTCTTGTACACTTTATACTCACATTGCCCAAAAAGGGAATATTGTAGCCTATGGCTAGAACTGTTCATCAGTAAGTCAATGAAGCTACCAGCTAATGTATCACTTCTACATCTAGCCATCCTTCATGAGTCCATTCTCTGTATAGTAGGCTTTTATCTCAGTTTACGTACTACTCCTGTCCCGGGGCATCAGGAACCACCCTGGCCAATAGAGTCTGATACCTGAAATTGTCTCAGTTGCTCCTTTGTGACCCTCCTCAGCTCCCATTCCAAGGGAAGTCTGGTAATTTCTGACAATGGTGGCTCAAATTCAAGCTTACTATTACCACCTAACTCTCCCTTTAAAGTACCCTCTTCCAAGGGAAGCCCAGTACTTTCACACATATTCAGTCTTAGTGTTATTAGCTATTCTTTCTTCCAGAAATAGCCACATAACTAGCCTTGGTTGGAGGTGTGGAAACTGGCATGTTCTCCTCTCCAGTTGCCTTACCAGTACCTACCTTCATGTCTAGATGTGTGTACTGCATTATCAAAATAATTTGCTATTAAAAGATCTGCTGGGATTCCATCAATCATTGCCACCTGATATGTTATTGCCCTCTTTCCCAGTCTGAATACCTCTTAACCTCTGGCCAGTGGTACCTGAAAAGATCACCCTCCAGTGGTCCTCAATGTAGTGGACTGTCCAGGCATATATTGCTCCTTTTTAACCACTGCAGGCCAAACAGTGGTTATGTCCACTGTTGCATTCGTCTTGGAAAGTCTCTTTCCTCTTCACCAGGATAGCACAGAGACCCTTGTGGTAATTTGATGCAGTGGATGTCCCCAGACAATCAACCACTTCTGTAGCATTACTCCTGCTTGCTGACTCCTATGACTTTTATTCCCCAAATTATCTCAGTGGGCTTTGGTACCATATATGCCATGTTTTGTTATACTGAAAACATTTAACCCTGAGACCTGGAAAGTATGAGAAATAGTGGCTGCCTCCTTTTCCTGTGGAATCTGTTGTGAAAATTACGGTGTCCCACAAGTCCCCTCACACTCATTTGTAGTGCTAGTTGCCCCTTTTTGTATGGTTGTGATCTGCTCACTACAGTTCTTCCTTCTTCCTCATACCTTCAGCAGTGTTATAGTCCTGGTTTACTAACTGGATTCTCATGTCCTCAGACAAAGCTTTGAGTACCTGCTCCCCTCACCTAAAGGTGTCTTACCTTTTCAAATGTAAGGATTTCACAAACACTCAACTATGAAAATAAGTGCATATTTCTGCATTATAATCACTCACATCGTCATCTGCCATTTTTAAGTGCTTTCTGAGGTCTAAATACTCAGGAGTCAGTTTAAAATATTAAAACAAACATTATTTCACTTTATCATAATTTAATCAACATCATTTAAGCATATCTCCCTGGACCTCCACTGAAAGTTGGCTTTGTTCCAAGTCAGACATTCCTGGTAAAACAAATGTTAAATAAAATAAAAATTTAACTATGAGACAGCATGCATTGTTTTTTTCCATTAGAAGAGGAGTTAAAAATCTCACCCACTATCCCTTGTCAATTTGTTGTTGATTTCACTCCTTCAAATACCTGCATGAAACCATCAAAGTTGTCTCCTCTTTATAATTTTGAAATAATCTGGAACTGCCCATGCAATCTAGGGTATGGCTTTTCCCCTCCCAAGTACTCATATTTTTTTTCGGGGAAAGACAAACATTTCCATTCATATTGGTATAGACTAATGTATGCTGAGACACATAAAAACAATGTTGCAAAACAACAAAGAATACCTAGACTGCCTGCTGCTAAAACTATGCCTCAGCAAGCCCAAAATTACTCAGAAAAAACAACACCTAACACCACACATACTGTCACTCTCAGTGGAGCTCCAAACCCTAAGCCCCTAAGGCAAGCAAACACACTTCTTAGGACTGTCATCATAGAGGACTCCATTGTAAGATATACTGATGACCCTCTAACCAGGATGAACAAAGTGAAGATAACTGTTCACTGCTTATCTGGAGCCAGGATCCTCCAAATCACAGATGCACTCATAGGTTCATAGATTCATAGGTGGGTACTAGGCTATCTGCCCGAAGGCATTTATAAGCCTAGCCAGAATGTGTTGGCTTTCGCCGCCCCCTTAGATTAGTTCCCTGTGTCTCTGTCCAGCAGAGCCAATGAAGTGATCCCCGAGGTAAACTTTCTGTTTCCCATCCACTCATCAAGGTTTCTTTTGAAGAGTGTTAGCGAGGAGCTCTGCCTAATGCAGATCGGGATCTTGTTCCAAAGCATGGGAAGTCTCTGGGACAGGAATCTATCCCTCCAGCACATCCTAGTTATTGTTGTGGTGAGGTTACAATCCCTAGCGCATGTGGCTCGAGGGGATAAGGTTTTCTTTAGGTGGAGCACGTCCATCAATTCTGGGTTGGACATGGCCTTGTATGTCAGGCAGAGATCACCTCTGAGTAGGCGGTATGCAACTGAGTACAACTGGAGTTTCTTCAGTCTAGCTGCATAGGGCATCTGTTTGAGGCCATCGATCCTCTTGGTGAGGTACTTCTGTGGTCTTTCCAGCTGTTGCAGGTGTCTTGTAAGGTACATCCCAAATGGGACTTTGTACTCTAAGATGGGTCTGGTAAGTGATGAGTAGAGGGGCACAATGACCTCTTTTGATCTGGATGCGAACCCTTTTGTGATTAGGTGGGCCACGAAGAAGGATTTTCTAACCATTTTGGCAATGTGATTATCAAAGATGAGATTACTATCTACTTGGGTCCCCAGATCCCTTATTACAACTTCCATAGTTAGGGGACTACCACCTATGTGGTAGTTTGTGGGTACTTTGTTTTTTCCAAAGGGGATGACAATGTACTTTTTGGCATTTAGCTTGAGGTCATGATTTTGACACCAGGTATCTGTCTCAGTGAGACCCTTTTGGAGCATGTCTGTGTCAGCCGGAGAGTCAATTATAGCCCCTAGTTTGCAGTCGTCTGCGAACTTGGTCAGCCATAGTCCTCCTGTGTTTGCCTGTACCTCTGAGAAGTATATGCCAAACAGGAGGGGTCCTAGGTCTGAGCCCTGGGGAATGCCACTTGTAACCGGTTTAGAGTCGGACCTAGCTCCCACAGCTCTCACCATGAGGGTTCTGTCCATGAGCCAGTTGGCAACCCATCTTGTGATGTATTTTGGTTTGGGTTCTGTGGTCGAAATGTATGGTATGAGTTGTAGCCTGGTAGTGCTGGGGTGCTCTCTGGAGCCTTAAACCAGGTTTCTGTTACTGCACATATATCGATTTTCTCCATACTGAGGAGTGCCTCGAGTGTGTGCATTTTGAGGTTTAGACTTCTGGCATTGAGTAGCATTACCCTCAGTTTTTTGTTACTTGTGCTATTTATGGCGGTGGGTTTGTCTTTTGAGCCTTGCCTAAAAAAGGACATTTTTAGGCAAGGTCACTCAGGGCATTAAGCCACAGGTACCAGTATGATTCCATCACTGTCTATATAGGTGTAAATGTCCTGCGATGTACCTCTCTGAACTATATGAAGACAGACATTATGAAGCTTTTAGACTATCCCCCGGATTCACAAAACCTCAGTGTAAGACTTAATATGTCTTACTCGGAGGCTGCAGTTGAACGGTATGACATCAGCGTGCCATAAATATTCATGAGGGCACGCTGACTAATCCGTAACTCTTACACGGACTGAGTAGGAAAGCAGGGGGATGTGTCCGACTGCCGAGCAGTCTAAAAGTCCATGCCCCTGCAAGGTTTTAAAAAGCATAATGTCAACAAACAAGAGCGAGTTCGCTCAAATGTACTTGCACCAAACACCACACTCCCTGACACTGTAAACCCACATCACAGTTATAAAACGTAAAAAATTTATTTTATTTTTTTTAAATCCACGATATAGCTGCCCGTATTTGCGCTTGTTTGCGTGGGTGTGCCCATTGCTTAACCACAGTTAGCAAATGTGACATTGAAGAGCATATAAGAACTACTTATGCAAACTAAGCCAAATAGCAATAGTGTAATGGTAGAGCGTATGCACAAAGAGGAGGCATTCACAGTTCGAGTCCCACCACTTCCCTTCTTATTTATGTTTTAAATCAGTATTTGAAATAATACCAGACATATATGATTAAAATATTATTAAAAGCAGTGAAATGTCCAATGTATCAGTGAACAAAATATATATTTTTAAAGGATCCAGATATATAATAGCCTGCTCTTAAGCAGCACTTTACCCTGCTAAACAGAGGTGCCCATAGTTTAATAGTGCTTTACCCAGCTAAACAGAGGTGCCCATAGTTTAATAGTGTTTTACCCAGTGCAATAGAGTTGCCCAAAGTTTAAAAGCACTTTACCCAGCGCAATGTGTTTGCACGCCGCACCAACCAGGGCACTGTAGGGCACTGGGGAGCAACATAGAGCTAAGTTGCTTAAACACAGCCACACCCCCTAGCCTGTCTAGACAGTAATAAAATAAAAGAATGATAAGGTTCGAACCCAGGAGCCTGTGCATTATAATCAAAGTATAGAACCACTAAGCCATGACAGCATAGGAGAAGCAGCCACTATTAACATACATATACTTAGAAATGGTAGATTAACCATTACTAAGCAGGTCTGCAGTCAACTTAGAATTCTTAAAAATGGCCAATCACAAAAAAGTGTGGGAAATGTGGCATATTTAAGTCCCATAGGCGGGAATACTCACCATAACTGATTGTAGCTCACATTTGCAGTCAGAATGGCAGGTGCAGGAGAGGGGTCACGCTTCCAAGTGCAGTGTTGGGTCATCGAGGAGTCGAAATATATGGTTTGGCTCCTTGTCCACCATCATGAGTCCAGACTCCTGCAGGGCCAGTTCCAAGGGACGGAATACAAGGCTGAGGCTTGGAACCAGTTAGCTCATGACCTCACTAGTGCCACAGGTGTTCCTTGCACCGGTGAGCAGGTCTGCAACCACCATGCAGACCTGAACAGACGGAAGGAGGACCGCTTGAACCAATGGATCCAGGAGGCCCGTGGGATGAAGGATGCCCCACGACTGAGTATGTAGCCATGGAATGCAGTATGTAAGAATTGATAATTGAGTTGGTATAATGGATAGGTATGTCTCAATATCCCTTCATTTACTTTACAGCTGCAGGTGACCGTGCTGCGAATCAGCAAGCCTATGCTGATAGGCTGCAAAGGCTGTGCCACCAGGCAGGTTAGTTATTCTTTTTCATGTTTTGTTATATAAAATAGGGGAGAGAGCATGAAATAAAGTGTTGTAGTACAATAATACAGCCATAAAATGACCTGAATAAGTCCTCTGCATGTACTGTTATACAACAATTCATAGAGCTAGAAAAAGAGCGTAGTAACCCATTAAGAAAGGTAACATATGTCTGGAATAAAATCTCTGCAGGTACTGTCATATAAAATAAGTGACTGAGCCTGAAAAAGTGTGTTCTAACTCATTAATAAAGGTATAATATGTCTTTAATATGTCTTCCATATGCACTGTTACAACAAATAAAGGAGTGAGTATGTGGAAAAGTGTGTAATGTCAGTAATAAAGGTTTAACACCCGGAGTGTGCGTGTCACTTAGTTTGAATTGTTGTTGTACCCTTGCATTATACAAATAGTACTGTTTTAAAAAGTGCTGGCAACCCAGAGTTCTGCAGTCCCATCTAAAGTGCTAGTAGCTGTTAAGCATATATACAGTCCTCAACAGTCAGTTACTGGCTGGCATGCATAAGTAAATCTTGCACACAAGTAGCATACTAATATGTTCCCCAGAAATGTGAGTGTGCTTCCATAAATGCAGGGTTCTGTACAAATTGAAGTGAAAATGTCATGTGAAAACATCCAATGTAGATAAAGAAATATAAAAGCAATCATGAAATATGTAGCAGTAACATCAGCATCTTGTCAGATATAGGTCAAGTATATATTGAACTAGCCAAACCCATTACCCAACCTAATGCATGGTGGCAAGTGTAATAATACATGTAGGGAATATACAGTTGCAGTCACTAGGAATGTAGTGTAGAGTAAAAGTAATTATAACATGTTAAGTGAGGTTCTTTTCTACACCCTACTGTTTGTGCATAAACCATGCAATTGCACACCTCAAGGGGTAAGTGTAATCTTAAATTTTTTTTGGGACATATGTCCTATTGTTTTATAAATATTTGCATTCATGTTGATGCATGTGCTCTGTTCAAACACCACGTTCATGGTGGCCTGTTGCTACAAAACATCCATGCATGCTGTTGGAATATCCACTGTCATTCAATATATGCATGTGTTATGCCTGCTGGTCAACTGTTGGAACCTTGGTGCGTTGGGTTAATGGGAATATTACTGCATGCTGTTACAACTAATCTGGAATGCTGTTGTTTATGTTGTAATTAAACACACCTAATCACATAACGTATGGGAAGACCGGTCCCAGTGGACCCACCTGTCCCTCCTCAGTTGGTGAGTGCACCTGGCACCAGTAGCTCCAGTGCCCAGCCTGGGCTCCCCTCCTCCATTGGTCCTGTGCCACCTTCGGGTGGAAGCGCTGCAGGGGATGGGGCTCACCCCCCCCATGCAAGCGTGGGCGGAGAAGGGCCACCTGTCACCCTTCGAAGGGTCCAGACTGTGGTGCATAGGGAGATCCAGCGTTCAGTCGCTGATCCCCTATGCCAGCTCAAAGCAAGAGTGGCGTGTCTCTCGGGTGAGCCTGCCTGTCCTACTCAAACCCCAGCACAGCCACCCTCGGGCCTGTGAAGGTGCAGTGGTGACTACCCATGGGTGGGGATTTCAGTTCCACTGTTACCATCAGTGGGCTCATGGGCTTGCGATTTCAAAACAACCTTCCCCGTCAATTATATTCACCCACCCCCATTTTTTTTTTTGCATTGGATCAGTTTGGACTGCAGGTTCCACCGTGGACGTAATGGCATCGATGTCGGAGCATCGAGTGGGACTGTAGTGAATTTTTCAAGTTTGAAACTGTATCCAGTGGGTTCGGATTGTCGTATTTCGCTCTCCGGAGTGTTTGATGCCAGCTATATGGGACTTGTTTCGAACGGAACCGTTTCTTTCAATGTGAATTAAAATTGCTTTTGGAAGTGCTCGACTTTGGAGTACGGACTTCATATAACTACCAGTTGGGATTATCAGTTTTGTATCACGCATTTGAGTAATTTGCAAATTTAGTCAATTTGGTGTGATTTAAATATAACACCCAATTGTTTTTGTTTTGCTGCACTGCTATTATATATGAGGGCCTATTTATTTAGTATGGCTCTAATTTTGTCGACTTGTGCCTTTACAATCTTATGCTGACGTATGTTTGTGATATATATGTTTACACACACACACACACACACACACACACACACATATATATGTGTTTATGGCCTTGAGTTGTACCCCTTATATTATCTCTTTAGTAAATACACAGATTTTTGGGTTTAACACTTTGAATTTTTGATATTCTGGCTAGCTACATTTTTATAGCTTAATCCAGGTTACTATTGAATACCATACTTTGAGTTCATTATGTGTTGAGATAGGATATATCTAAGGGCTGACACAATATATTCTTCTCTCCCCAAGAAAGCCTGCCTTCAGTGCCCTCTACCCTTGCATCCTGCCTCTCTTCCCCCACACCTTTGTATCAACTTTACTCCCACCATCAGACTTACCTGTTGGTTAGCTCTCCCTTTACTGATTGTCTCCCTCCACATTTTACTCCTTTGTCTCTTCCCGCTCCGTTCGCCCTGCGGGCTCACTCCGCTCCCCTACCCTACCCCCAATTCTCACCCACCCCCACTACATCTAGCTTTATAGCCTGACAACCACACCTACTTCCTCCCAAACTATCAAACTCCTCCCCTTCCTCTTCCCATCCCCTCCCACCCCACCCCTCTCTATACTCACATGACAACTTCCCCTCATCCTCCTCAATATAATTTTAGAACTCATCAACACAACATGTCTCTCAGTTATTCATCCCACCCAATTCAACTGCTACTCCTTCTCAGCCTCACTTATTTTTACTCTCTTACACAACCCTCTCTCATCAACCATTCTACCCACTTACATACCACCTTTCATCTCCATACAACAGAACCTCACTACAATAACCACATCTCTCCTAACCTCTACCCCCTCTGCAACAACCTATGTTTCCACTATAAAATTATCCTTCCTCATAAAGTCATCACACCCTCACTATTCTTCATATCCCCTCTAATCCTACCACCCACTCTATTCAAACTAAACAACCCAAATACCTCTTCTTACTAACCAAACTTCAAACTTCAATACTTTTATCTGGTGATATACACCCTAACCCAGGTCCAAACCACTCCTCAAATCATAAATCCATCCTATTCACTTCTCTTAATGCACAAAGCGTAGCAAACAAAATCCCTAACCTTCATGCATGGATATTCCATAACAAACCTGACATCTTAGCCATTTCTGAAACCTGGCTAAAACCCCACATTAAGGATGCCGAGATATTACCACCAAACTACTCAATCATTAGATTAGACAGACCCTACAAAAAGGGTGGTGGAGTGGCTCTACTCTATCCATCCTCCCTATGCCTAACACCTTACAACAAAACCATTCCCCAGTTTTCTAATGCAGAACTACTGCTAGCTCATCTCCAACTAAATACACACAAATCCATTGCTATAGCCTCTCTCTACATTCCCCCTGGAGATAATATCCCAATACTTGAAAACATCCTCTCCTGGCTATCAAGTAACATTAACAATGAAACAATAATCATGGGAGATACCAACATTAATTGGTCCTCCATACAGTCACCTACACACCCCTCAACATCAACCTTTTCAAATACTCTCAATTAATCAACACAATAACTAGGCCATCCAAAGACTTCTCAAGTGGCAACATCTTAGACTGGATTCTAGTCTCCCATCCCCATAACTACACTGACAGTGGAACCCTTCCTGACCCCTCAGTGATCATCTTCCCATCTTCACTACACGTCTTCCAACTCCCTTACAAGTTACTCACAATTACATAACTACCAGATTCCATAAAAATTTCAACCCTGACGCTTTTTCCAGTAACCTTAAATCTATTAATTGGACTCCTTAAAACCCTACCACTAAAATGCAGTATCCCACTTTAACACTACCTTCCCAAAACATCCTAAATAATCATGCTCCCCTAATAACCAAAAGAATAAAAGGAAAGCAGCCCCTGGCTAACTAAAATGCAATTACTTCCATGCGACTCAGAGACAAAACATGGACACAATACAAGAAAAACAAATCTACTTCAAACCTCAATCAATACAAAAATATACGTAACTCAGTGCAAAAACTTATCTCAATAGACCGGCAAAATTACTTTATCCACCTTCAAAACAATCATAAAACTAACCCACGAAAATTCTGGACAAGTATAAATTCACTCTTAAAACCTCGTACTATAGAAAACCCAAACCCCAGCCCAGACTCACAGGACATAGATCTTGCTACCCAATTCAATTGTTTCTTCATAGACTCTATTTCTAAACTTACTTCCTCTTTTACACACAACAATTCACCTAATACTTCCTCTTCTGCCAACCAACATCCCCCTCCTACTCCTTTGTCTCATTCACCCTCACCTCAATCTCCTCCTCATACTCCTTTGTCCCATTCATCTCCACCTCAATCACACCCTTTCTCAATTAAACCTACTCCTACTGCTACCATAAGAAAATTCCTACAGAAATTAAAACCAGGCACCAATGCCCCTGACAACATTCCCTCATACTATCTCAGTATTGCTGCTGATGCCATTGCCCTCCCTATCAGCATCCTCATCAATCGCTCTATCCAAGAAGGTCTTGTTCCCGAATCCTGGAAGAAAGCCTATATTATTCCTCTACACAAAGGTGGAAATAATACTAACATCTTCAATTTCCGTCCTATAGCCATCCTCTCTCCCATTTCTAAAGTCTTGGAGAAATGTATCCACCTTCAACTCCTTCCCCACCTCTTGGACAACAATCAAATAACCCCCACCCAACATGGATTCAGACCCCATCATAGTACTATGACAGCCCTTCTATCTTTCCTCGAAACTGTTAACAAAGCTAGGGATTCTGGACTCATTGTATCTACCACTCTTCTTGATCTTTCCAAGGCCTTTGATACTATATCCCATAACCTACTTCTTACTAAACTATCTAATCTAAACCTTTCTCTCACTTCACTCCACTGGTTTAACAGCTATCTCTCCAACAGACAACAAGCAGTCAAATGGAAAAAAGCCACTTCCTCCTTTCTAAATACCCCTACAGGTGTCCCACAAGGCTCCATCCTGGGCCCCTTCTCTTCAATATTTTCATTAATGACTTTTATCACGCTATCCCTCAAGCTAATATTATTCAATATGCAGATGATTCCACAATCATCTGCACTGCCTCATCCATACCAACTCTACTAAAGCTTACCCAGGAAGCCTTCTCCACCACTGAAAATTGGATGAAAGACAACCATCTAGCCCTTAATGCTACTAAAACCAAACTCATGATATTTACCCCATCAAAAAATACTAACATCGATCTTAAATCATTCTCCATCTATAGCCATAATAACATTCCCCTTGAGCTTGTATCAGAAACCAAACTATTAGGAGTCCAAATCGATGACCAGTTTAAATTCCACTCCCATCTGCTAAAACATAAAAACCACACCAAAAACTTGGAATGCTCTACCGTCATAATCGCTTTCTTAGCCCAGCTACCAAAATTACACTCTCAACTACATTTCTCTTACCCTCCCTCCTCTATGGAGCACCCTTCTCACTAACCTCCAATCTTCCCTCAAAACCAAACTATCCTCTTGTTACAATAAAATTGCCAAATTTGCCACTTCTAACAAATCATCTATACACCACTGTGAACCACTCCACCAACTAAAATGGTTAGAACTACCCAACTACCTCTCATATACCCAACTCACATATGCTCACAAACTGATTTTCCAGCCATCCCTCTGCCCCTCACTCTCTTCTACCTTTAAAATGCACCACACACAAAGACAGCTAAGATCAAACAATCAAAACCTTATAGAAATACACAGACTCCACCACCCTCCTGGACAAAACCTCCTGTCCTTCTCTCTAGCACGCTCATGGAACTCCCTTCCTCCCTCTATTCGTACTATCACAAGCCTCCCATCCTTCAAAAAATCATTCCACTCTTATCTATCTTCCTCATGGCAATGCTCCTGCTCTCACCCTTCATAACCTATTATTTCATCTTGTAACTCTTTCAGCTCTGACTACTCTGACTATACGAACACCAGGCAGCATATTTTTGTTTTTTAATTTGGTGTAACTCTTATTGCCTTGTTTCAGCTGTTTTCTGCATGATTTATTATGTATATTGTACTATGTTTTACCCCAGCAAATGTATATGTATTTCCCCTGTACTTGTTACTTTTCTCATGTTGAACCCCACGTAATGTCTATGTATATCCTCATTCTCTGTTAAATATGTATGTGGAGCTTTTCTCCCCAGGACTCCATTGAAAATGGGTTCTTGAGCCCAATGGACTATCCTGGTTAAACAAATGCAAATAAATAAATAAATAAATAAATAAATGTGTCAAATATCACTCCTGTATGCACCTTATTTGTCTTGTCTGTTTACCTCCCCAACCTACCTCCCCAATTATACCGACATTCCCTACCTCACATTCCACTCTCACCTGAAAAAAAAAATAAAAAAAGGGGCAATCTATTCCCACAAAAAAATTATGCCACATACGTAGCTGCCCATTTCACACACATGTCCACCAGACATATAAACTGAGAATTATAATTGGCACTACAACATACTCTGTTGTCCTCACCCCTCGCTCAGGGGTGGAAGGTTACAAATTTCACACCAAATTACGAACATATGCACAGCTGTTGCTGGTAAAGAAATGGGCAGTTATGGGCTTTCCCTACACCCTTCCTGCACATCCCAGCTTGTTTTCCTACTGTCTTTCCCTCTTTGTGCCCCATTTTTCACCACTTTCCTATCTCCCCATTTTCTTTTCTTTCAAAGAAATTAGCGCGGGGGTTAGCAGGAGTAAGCACTTTTAAGCAGTAGTAAGCGGGGGTGCACGAGTGTGCGCATGTGTGCGCATGTGTGTGCTTAGCTAAGTATTGCTAAGCATCACGCAAACCCATGCAAACCCGCTTACAACTGCTTAAAAGTGCCTTAGTCACTCTGTATGACAGGGCCCTTGTACTGCTCAGCAGAAAAATAAAATACCCCTGTCAGTCTCATACCCCAGACCTTGGATTCACCAGACTGCATGAAGTACCACTAAGCCACAGCAGATATACAAGAACTTGGTGCTGAAAGAAATATATCATGCATTACAATGAGTGAATGTAAAGGGAAAATAGGAAGGCCATAACACAAAACTTGTTCTGTGGATCTTTACCAGCAATTGTTGTGGAATTGCATTACATGAGTGTGATAAGAGAAGCAGCCATGCTAGTAGAGAATAATGTTACAGTAGCACCTTACAAACCCCACACAGTATCAGAGCAGGATAAACACTGGCATATTTGAATAGGTCAGAGGCCAGACCTTCCAACTGTGACTGATTTACATGGATGTCCCTGATTTGCAAACAAATGTTAGCTGTGCCCCTCTGACTCCCTGTGAAATGTACTAACAGTAGGCAGAAAGGTGGGGAATCCCACTTAATGATAAATGTCAATAAGTGAGAGTAGACACTGCTTGCACGTCAGAAATGGTGTAGTAATACATATGCTCTGAATACCCCAAAGTCTCAACTGAAAAATATCTGAAATATATTACAGGTGTATCCCACTGATATGTACATTTCCCTGAGGCTGTTGCCTGGAAGTGTCAGAAACACACAGGCATATCAGCCTGTCTGCTGTTACACACTCTGTGAATAGCTGTAAAATGAATTCCACAAGCATGCCCTTATGTAGGAGTACAACACAGAAATATCAAAGGATGTAGCCATGTACTGCTAGCAAGCACCTGTGACAATGCCATTGTTCAGGTGCTGAAAAGACTGGTGTGGTGCACAGTCAATGAATACTAGGCTAACCTCTGTCTACCATCTGGATATGTCCATGGGTGGGAGCTACTCAGACAGATTACTAGACTTTACAGACTTACAGGTACACAGCAACTCTGCATGTTCAGCAAGATAAACATCGCACGATAATAAATAATGCACTCTGCAGTTCTGCACCCCTACCCAAAGGTACTATATACCCGTGTAGTCAGGCACAACCAAGGGTGTAGGTAGGCATACACAGTACAGAAATATGTCCAGTTGTCCTGAGCAGACTGTGCTAATGTCAACACAAACAAACCACAAACTGTTCAGAAGTGAGTAACGTACTAATGACAGTATAGCAGTTCACAAACAGTGCATGTGCCTGATATTCATGATTGGTAGTACAACATACTTAGTTGTCCTCACCCCTCTCTCAGGGGTGTAAGGTTTCAAATATCCCACCTAATGTATTGCGTATGGACAGCTGTTGCTGGTAAAGAAATGGGCAGCTATGGACCTTCTCCACACCCATCGTGTACATCCCAAGCTGGTTTCCCTACTGTCTTCCCTTCTTTGTGCACCCTTTATCACCGCATTCCTATCTCCCCATTTACTTTTCTGTCAACTAAATGAGCGCGAGGGTTAGCGGGAGTGAGCACTTGTAAACAGTAGTAAGCGTGTTTGCACCACTGTGCGCATGTGTGCACTTAGCTTACCATTGCTAAGATATGATAAGCTAAGATATGATAAGCAAACCCGCTTACAACTGTTTAAAAGTGCCTTAGTCACTCTGTATGACAAGGCCCTTGTACTGCTCAGCAGCAAAATACAATACCCTTGTCAGTCTCAAGCCCCAAACCTTGGACTCACCAGTCTGCATGACATACCACTAAGCCACAGCAGATGTACAATAGCTTGGTGCTGAAAGAAATATAACATGCATTACAATGAGTGAATGTAAAGGGAAAATAGGAAAGCCATAGGAACACATGGCAATAACTACTGTTGTATGCCAGTTAATTCTCTAATTCGAAAAGAAAGTACATACTCCCATGTTGTTAGCAATAGCAGGTGTGAGTAAACCTACACACTGAGAAGAGTGTACTGGAAGAAGCAACAGTCAGGTTTCAGTACAACATGCATTTCACTGGCTACAACCCTAGCTTCAGATATGAGACATATACCAACCTTCTGACTGACACAACAGTGTCCACAGCAAACAAGCATGGTCCCCACCTTGCAAAACTGAAAGGGTACGCCTACCTAACCTATCATTTTATAGCAGTGTCCTGAAATCACAGTGAGAACTGCAATTACCACACAGCAGGCTGCATGCAATTACTAAATGGTGGGCACCAATTGGTGCAGAGGCCATCACATGCACATGTGCAGATATCTAGAAAAGCAGCCTGTATCTGCTGTCAACACATGCAATATCAGTGCACCAACTGGGAGAGAGAGAGATTGAGTGCGTGAGCGAGAGAGACAGACAGAAACAGACAGACAAAGAGGTAGTAGGAGACAGACACTGAAAAGAAAGACCAACACACAGAGGAAACCAAAACCAAAAAAAAAAAAAAACAACAAACACAAGAACAATCAACACCTACAACAGACGGAGGTGAGGAATACAAAGGTAAGGTATGTAACAGATATGTATTTGCTGACATCCGAATGATGTGTCTGAAGGGTACTCTACATACCGTGAACCATCCATATGTGGCCGCAGTCCGTATCTATATGTACATGCAAATTTGCCTAGGGCAAGGGACATACTGCAACTGTTAGTGAAGGCTGGACATATGTATGTTGTTGAAGGCTTCTATGTGCACATATGTATGTAGGTTGTAGTGTGTGGCATTGCAGACAGCAAGCAGTGCCGGTATATGTCATGTGGTGATTAAATGCTGTGGGACTGAGCTACAGGCAGTGAGGCCTGCTACAGCTATACGGCCTGAGGACAGCAGAATGCATTCTGCAAAACATTGTGAAATAGTATTACATAACTGTATGTCTCACAACGGTTGCAAAATTGACAACCCTATCCATGATAGGTGGGCAGTATATGTGCCTATATGTGCAGCTATATGTACAGCAATGGATGTTTAGATGTATGTGTATATCTATATATATATATATATATATATATATATATATATATATATATATATGTGTGTGTGTGTGTGTGTGTCTTTGTGTGTGTGTATAGATATTTATATATGTGTGTGTGTGTATGTATATATATATATATATATATATATATATATATATATATATATGTAGATATATATGTAGATATATATATATATATATATATATATATATATATATATATATATATATACATATATAGAATTATAGATATATAGAGCTATATATAGATATATACATATATACATATATAAATAGATATAGATATATTTAGATATATATAAATATATATGGATATATATAGATATATATGGATATATATGGATAAATATAGATATATATGGATATATATATATATATATATATATATATATATATATATAGATATAGATATAGATATAGATATATATGGATATATATGGATATGTATAGATATGTATAGATATGTATGTACATACCACATGGGGTCATATGTACTGCAACAGGTGTCTGTTGACCAAGGCATGGACGGAACACCAGTGTTGATACTGTAGTGCCATATCCCATTCCAAAACACTTTACGCAGTAACTACCACATAGGTGTTAGCCTGCCTGACACTGAAGGTGTCAGAAGGGAACATGGGACACAGGTGGACAGTAGGCTCCCTTTGATAATCACAGTGCCACACTAGTCTTGTAATCTCTCTATGTGGTACGTGTCATCACAAAAGGTGTGTCATCTAGGAAACTATAGGTCAGTGTACCCCTCTACTCCTCACAATGCTCCATGTGGTATTTACCTCACATGACAACTACAGCAAGTGGAAAGGCCACAGGCATACTTAGCAAAGAGTGATACTGCCCTCAAACACATGCCCTGTGGAGACTCTCTTGCAAAACCACAGCTAGAGTGCGTTGCATACTGCCTACCCAGTGGTTACCACTGCCGGACATACATAGGTATGTCACACCCATAGCAGTCAGCCAACCACCATGACGACATCTCACAATGCCTCCGGGCTAAATGACCTAGGGCCCTAATCCTTGTCACTGCACTAAACAGCACATGCTGGAGGTACAGGTTCCTATATACAAATATGCCATACTCTGGACTAAACCACCCAGCATTAACAAACAAGGCCCCCCTTTAGTAGATGTCATACATACCCCTGACAAATGTTATGGAGATAGGCAATATGCCCTGGGAGTCACTTCTGTGTATCCATTTGATGGGAGCAAGTGAAATCACATTATATGTGTGTCAAAGGGCAGGGTAGCATATGGCTAGGCTGCTCTAGGCCCAGGGCCAATAGCATATTACCTAACTATGATACAATGCATGCGCACATGTACTCAGTGCAATACCTGCTATGTGAGGTGGAATGAGTGTGACACTGACTGTGTGCAAGGTCTGTAAAGGTGTGATAGCTTAGTGTGAGGTTGTGTCTGTCATGGTAGTTTGTGTCCTAGGTGTGAGGCCAGAGAAAGATGTGTCAGTTATTGGGATGCAGACATAGTAGGATGGCATATGTTCTGATTTAGTTCCTTGTGTATGACTGTGGTGTCCCATTGTAGGCTGAAGCAATACATGTATGCTCAGTAAGTGGTACTGCTGGTTAATCCAGCTCACATATAAACTGCTGTACCACCTGAAGCTGTAGGCCTAAACACCACAGTATGGTGTATGTTCACATTCCCTGGTAACACTGACTTGTGTGTTTCCTGTAGTCTGCACAGATTACATACCTCAGGCATAGGTATCGGTAAGTAGGGGCACACAGTACTATAAGGTACACAAGTAATGCTCATCTGTGTTGGCATACATTTGTGTGTTGTATGTATGTCTAATGTGTGTGTAATGATGCCTGTACCATGCCCGCAATCACATGTGTGTTGCAGGGTATGTGTGTGTACCTAGCAACATGTATACTCTGTTACAGCAGTATGCCAGCTATATTAACAACCGTGCACATATGTTAGGTAGGGGTATGGCATCAAAGACTAGGGTGGATTACTGTTAATACTGTAAATGTACATTACATTCATTGCATTGGATGACATATTTCTTCATGCATTAGCTTGATATATACCCCTGGTGCGAGGTTGTGCATTGTATCCCAAACAGTGTGCTGAGTACTGGTGTATACTGGTTTGTTGTATGGTGTGGCAGGCACTTTCAGACAGTTGTGGGCTGAGCACTGATATGTGGTATTGAACGTGTTTATCCTCTGGTAGACAGACAGATGCTATATATGGCAGTTAAGTGATATCTGTACTTCATAATGTTAAGTGTGCCACATGACTTGCTCATACATATCGTTTAATTGTCTTCCAGGGTTATGGCTCATCAATGCAATCTGGCATATACAGCTGTGGAGTAGCAGGAAATACAGGCCAGCCTGGTGCAGCACTATAACCTGTTTTTATCCAGGGCCAACCAGCACCAGCATGAGCGTACTGCACTGTGGCAAGATCTTGTTCGCCGGGTAAATGACAAAGACATGCATAACCAGACATATGAGCAGGTACGCCATCACTGCAGTGATTTAATTAGATATGTCCGGCGGCGTGCATCTGATATCCATAAGCAACAGCTTGCCACAGGTGGTGGGGCGTCCATACATCCCTCCCTCACCAGAGTGGAGGAGCTGCTCCTAAGCGTGGTGGCTCCTGGCCTACAGCAGCAACAGCATCACACGTGTTATCATGGAGGCCGGAGCCACCCAGCAGGACGACATGGAGCATGCAGGTAATATGCCCTAGCTGTAGACTATCGTTACCTGTATTGCTAGAATATGCTTATGTGAGATGTGTACTGTGTGTTTAGCAGTTGTGCTGCCTCTCATGTGCAATACTGATATCTGGAATAGTATCTCCACACCTGTGACTGTTGACTGTTGTTCCACTGTAGATTAGCACACTCACGGTAGCAATGTCACAGTTGTGGCCACTGACAAACTGTGTCATATTCTTGTAGGCCCCACTGGTGTGACAGCAGGGCAGACAATACATGCTGGTGAGTGTGTTAACACTTTAATATTGGTAATGAAATGTGCATGTCATAGGTGAGGTGTAGGCCATGTACACGTAATACACCTACGCATAATGCATGCTGTCCATGTTTGCTGTGGGACATTAATCATCTCAGTAAAGTCAGTAGCTACCTCAATCACATACAATACACAGTGAAGCAGACACAATTGTGGCAACACTGTATTGCTCCTTGGATATGCATAGTTGCTACAGCTGTATACAACAGAACATGTTTATCATATGCAATACACGAAAACATGCTACATTTGGCATTATCACATACCCGCTGTAAGGTCACATGTCAGTATCCCACATGTCATGCACACACACATGATGTACCTCAGGGGTAGAGGCCTATCATGGGTCTGTGCAACACTCTGCAACACATAACACAGTCATGTTAGGCAATGCTCCCTACTGGGCACCTCACACACCCATGCACAAGGTGTCTGTGTAATTGTGAACATAGCCACGGCACTGCAGTTCAGGTACAGCATGCTAGGCGGTGGTTTTGCACACATTAGTAGCTGTGAGTGACCACAGGATGCATGTTGATGATGGCACAGGGTACTACACCCCATCCAGTTACAGTGACCACAGTACTAGTCATAGCAGTCATTGCTTTGCACCTCAATTTGTGTGTGTGCAAACATATGCACCTATACACAATATGCATAGCATGTGTGTGTGCTTACATATGCCAGTATACACAATATGCACAGCAGTCACCATCCAAACAAAGTGTCACATATATGTCCTGGAATGCTAGTGGGTGTATAGGTCACTTGACACATATTGGGTATGTGTGGTGTTTAATCTTGCAGTCATGTAGCATGCCATGCCATGTCTGGCACCAACATATCTGCAATATGTCCCACACTCACCATAACCACTGCACACTGGCCATGTCGAGCATTGGAATACCTTCACGTCAACATGCACCACTCATCCAGTGTGTGTACATAGCATGCATGTGCTACATCTGTGCCCACTATTATCTGCTATGGACACAGACACTGTACTCAGACATGGATATCTATGTGTCCCACAGATAACACATGCAGCCATGGCATGTATACTTGTGAGAGATGGTGCACAGGGCATTGCAGAGCTGATAATACCTACACAGCAATGTTGTGTCCATGTACACATTGTGTTCCAGGGTGTAACAAATCATTGAACAACTACACAGTTGCATCAAAGCCATGTATATTGCCATTAAATTGGGGTGTCTACACTTGCACTGTACGGTCTTGTGCAACACATATTCTGCATGCTGACATGTGTGTGGTGACTGTTTACCTTGTGATACTGACACCCACCTTCACCCACTATAGAGTATGTGTTGGATTGCTGGTGTGTGCGTGTATGTGCTGTAGTGAGGAGTGTATTAGTGTTCATGTGTACATGTGTTCATGTGTGCATGTGTGCATGTGTGCATGTGTTCATGTGTGCATGTGTGCATGCGTTCATGTGTTCATGTGTTCATGTGTGCATGTGTGCATGTGTGCATGTGTTCATGTGCAGACCGTAAAGTGTGTTTCCTGTCTTCCTCTCACAGGTGCTGAGTTAGGGGTGGCCGAATGCAGCAGGGAACCTGAAGCCACTGCCATGAATAGTGCTGATGATGAGACATGTATTTTGGCACAGGAAGGTTTGACAGGGTCTGTCGTTGGTCCGCCAATCGACAGTACACAGCGTTCAACCCCATCTATGTACACACTCATACTGTCAATACATCCCTCACCACCAATGGCCATAGGCGAGGGACAGCATACAGTTGGCATTGACCAGGAGAGTGTGGTACCCATGGCACTTGCATCCCCTCACAGCAGCCATAGCCATATTCCTGGAATGGTACCACATAGGCGGAGGTCCAGGGGTTCTCGGGGGAGCAACGCTGGTCATACTGCCCCTGGCAGGTGTGCCCTCACTGGTCTTATAACGTCCAGTATGTTCCAGGCTGTAATGCAGGCTCAGGCACGTATGGAACGGTACACCAGGCAGGGACTTAGGGCACGGAGGGTACATTACACCACTACCAATGACAGCATCCATGACCTTGCCGGTGCCATCCGGACTTACACCGAGGTCATTGATAGACATTGGGGGGAGACATTAGATGCCCTCCACAATATGTCTTCCATGAGCCAGGACCATGTGGGATGGTTGCGACATTGACGCGGACGCATGGGTGACACTATAGCAGTGTAGCAATATTAGCAAGTTGTCAGCAGGAAAGTGTAATGACATCCTTGTAGGTATATCTCAGCAGACATTATGCATCAAAGCTCTGATTGTCAATGTAACATTGTTTACACCACTATTAGTCTGAGTATGTATTGTCCACCCATGTGCCACTTGGCTGAAGTGTAATGTGTTGCCAGCATGTGTTAGTGAGTTGACAGTATGTGTGTGATGTGTGCAGTACAGATTAGCAAGTATACATCTGTGAACATGGTGGGTGCGCACTTTCTGCATGTACGTGCATAGTGGACACATGGGACGTGTGACATACCCTGTTGTACACATTGTTAACATCTCATAGTATCTTTCAATGGCCAGTATGCATTCTACTACAGTTATGTACTAACATGGGTAGACATGTGTGTATGACATGGGTTGACACTATGCTGTGGGTGATATTGTTAGTATCTGTCAATGATTTGCGGTCTGGTAGTATACACAACCTCAACAGCATGACTATAAGCAATCATTGGATGATGTCCTGACAAATGACACACAGTCGTAGGGAACTCAGTAACAGTTGGATCCTTCTGGTGCTACACTATAACACTGACCAGTGGTAATGACTGCCACCTATTCCTGTGACCACACCTGTTTGGCATATAGCCTCTTTAGGTACATGCAAACACACTAGGCATATGTCCATCCAACTCTGGAAATGCATGCATTGGCCTACAATCCATTCCCTGGATGGGACACATATCCTACACAAGGGTATCATACAGACAGATACCTGTCATCTGATACATGCTGTATAGCAGTAAGCCAACTAGGACATAGTCATCCACATGTACTATACTTACTATCCCGTCAGTACCACATAGGTGGTAGCCCTCAACATGTATGTTGGGTGCCAATGTGTACATACAGTCTCATGTTATGTCATGTGTCCCTTGGTATCCACATATCCATAGGTACTGTGGAGTCCCAAGGTGTATCACATGAGACATTAGAGGCCTGGATGCATATCCACAAGGCAGTTGTACACCTATAAAGACTGTGCATTATTGGCAGTCGTTGTTGTGTATGAACATGTCTGACATATACCCTCACTCACACTACTCTTAAGTAACTGTCATGGGTGTATGTGGCACAGATAACCTTGGCCACGGATCATGACAGTGGACGGCCCTGTCTCATACATACATATGTGACTTACGATCTGAGAAGCAGCGGCACAACCTGTCAATGTCAACAAATGTATTCATGTAGTATGCACGCTTCACACCTGTGTACTGATTGAGGGGACATGTACACATATATATTTGCCACGCAGATACCTGATGTGTGCAATGCATTTACTGTTGTAATCATAATATGTCATACCATAGTAAAAGCAAAACTCACACTGCATTGACCAACAGTGACACACACAGTCAGCGTTGGCAAGATTCAAACCCCTGTCTAACTATGTTGTGATACGAGTGAGAGACGCATTAGCACGGCCCACTATTCATTTTACGGGGTGGTTTTTCTTCTCCATCTGTATTATTAGGGTGGTGACATCATCAGTCTTTCCAAAGAGGAATGTACATCTTTTAGTGTGTTTTCCCACTCTCCAAAAGGGCGCTCTTTTCAAAGACAATTGCACACATTCACATTCAGCAAGATTCAAACCCCTAACTATGTTGTGATACTAGATAAAGACACATTAGCATGGCGTGCTATTTGTTTCATTGGGTGGTTTCCCTTCTCCATCTGTATTTCTAGGGTGGTGACATCATCAGTATTTCCAAAGAGGAATGTAGATCTTTTAGTGTGTTTTCCCAGTCTCCAAAAAGGGCACGCTTTTCAAAGGCAATTGCACACATACACACACACCCTCCTATACACAGTCAGCATTTGCAGGATTCAAACCCCTATCTAACTATGCTATGATACTAGAGAAAGATGCATTAACACAGCACGCTATTTGCTTTATTGAATGGCTTCCCTTCTCCTGCTGTATTTCTAGGATGGTGACATCATCAGTCTTTCCAAAGAGGAATGTACATCTTCTAGTGTGCTTTCCCAGTCTCTAAAAAGGGAATGCCTTTCAAAGACAATTACACACATACACAACAGTCAGCATTTGCAGGATTCAAACCACTATCTAACTATGTTATGATACTACAGAGAGATGCATTAATACAGCACGCTATTTGCTTTATTGAGTGGTTTCCCTTCTCCTGCTGTATTTCTAGGATGGTGACATCATCAGTCTTTCCAAAGAGGAATGTACATCTTCTAGTGTGTTTTCCCAGTCTCCAAAAAGGGCACTCCTTGCAAGGACAATTGCACCCCCTCCCCCACAAACAGTCAGCATTTGCAGGATTTAAACCCCTACCTAACTATATTATGATGCTAGAGAGAGAGATAGAGAGACACATTAGCACAGTGCGCTATTTGCTTTTCTGGGTGGCTTCCCTTCTCCATCTGTATTTCTAGGGTGGTGACATCATCAGTCTTTCCAAAGAGGAATGTACATCTTTTAGTGTGTTTTCCCAGTCTCCAAAAAGGGCACTCCTTTCAAAGACAATTGCACACACACACACACACACACACACACACACACACACACACACACACACACACACACACACACACACACACACAGTCAGCGTATGCATGATTCAAACCTCTATCTAACTATGTTATGATACTAGTGAGAGACGCATTAGCGCACTGTTTGCTTTACTGGGTGGTTTTTCTTCTCCTACTGTATTCATAGGGTGGTGATATCATCAGTCTTTCCAAAGAGGAATGCACATCTTTTAGTGTGTTTTCTCAGTCTCCAAACAGGGAACTCCTTTCAAAGGCAATTGCACACACACACACACACACACACACACACACACACACACACACACACACACACACACACACACACAGTGTTTGACAGGATTCAAACCCCTATCTAACTATGTTATGATACTAGAGAGAGCTGCATTAGCGCGGCACGCTATTTGCTTTACTGGGTGGTTTCTCTTCTCCTGCTGTAGTTCTAGGATGGTAACATCATCAGACTGGACATATTAATATGTGTACACTTTGTTTTATGCCATTCCAGGAATGGTCCATGTGGGTCATCAGGTGTCAACAGCTTGAACAGGAACTCATAATCCTTACCTTGTGTGATCTATCTGTGGACACATTGACATTCCTTCATATGTCAACACATATTTATGCACAGCTTGTTGGTTTTGTGGGTACTACATGTGTCTGGGATGTTGATAAAGGGCTATTCAAAGTGTATGTGAGACATGTGTAGCTGTGTTCTGTGATGTATGCCATGGGAGGCTGCCTTGCAAACAGTCTAGCACATTTGGGAACCATGATCCGCACATGAACATACCACAGTTAGTAAGGTTGTGTGTATGTCAACTTCCAATAGCTCGGTTTATGACTTCAACCATGATGGGCTCCATGGCCTTGCAGATCAGACTTCATAAGCATACTGGACTATACTTCCCATGGTGTGTTGGGCACCAACACTTGTGTGGAGTGCCATATGTTGCTGTAACACATTCAACAGTTCCACATCCTGTGTAGGGGGGGAGGCTCAGCTGACTGTTCTGGGGCAGGATCTGTTTCTTCTGTAGTTTATGCATGACACATATTGGGAATCAATGTAGTCCACTTGATGCCATGCTTTTGGCATTGGGGGTAGCTGTTCATCCATTCTACATGTGATATCTCCTGGTATGATGATATGGACTATCGTCAGTGGGCGGTGGGTATGTGTATATGGGCCTGTCTGTCAGGATGTCGGCATTGTCAGTCAGGTACAGCTGGCCCTGACTCATGACATATATGTGTGTACATTGCTATATATGACATAGCTGTCGGAGGTGTCATGATTCAGTCTGGACTCCTTCTCAGCTACTCTTTACAGAACACCAATGAACCTGAGCACTAATCCCTGTTATACTCTTTTACACACTTAACACCGTACTGATCCTTTGTGATCTGGCTACAGAGTATGTCATCATGATATCCCGGCATGCCCAGGGGTCAGCTTCATGTGTACTCTCCAGTCCAGCTGGTGAATATTGTGATGTAGACACAATCTCACATCTGCCTCATGTACACAGACAACACTCTCCTCCTCCTGACAAACTCAGATATATGTGTGAGATGCACCTATAGAGACATACAGGGTGCTGAACTCTCTCGACCCAACTGGCACAGTCTATCAGGTGGTGAAGGTAACCACACACACCATATATCAGTCTCACATATCCTCTGGCGACAGCACTCAAACCACATTATCACACATGCACATACTCGGATGCTGTAAATGAACTCTGCCTAAGCAGCAGAGACCTCCACAGCAGGCACACACACAACTGCTACCCCACTACAATACCCACATCTCACATAGTTCACAATGTCAGTGTGCCACACAGTCACTGCCCTTTGGGCTACACAACACACCTAATACACTTGTGATAGGTGACACATTGTCAGACACACTGATGTACCATTCACCAGCCCATACAAGGGAATAGTCCCTTTGTGCTGTCTGTCGGGTGCCAGGATCTGCCACATAATACATGCAGTCAGGTCACTCCAAAGCAAGTACAGGACTGGCACCATCATTGTTCATGCTGGTGCGTAAAACCTCAGACGTTACTCCCTGGACCACATGACATGGTACATTGAGAAACACTGTGATCAAGTAGCCCAGGCCAGTATGACCCTGACCTTGTCTACCATCTTACACCCACCAAGTATGATGTCACAGTATACAGACAAACATATCACATTTAACAGTTGGCTAACAAATTGGTGTCATTCATAGGGGATACAGTGTCTGTCAGCCTGGGGTGACATGCTCGACATGCCACGTAGCTTCACTATGGACAGCTTGCACCTGTCATCCTTGGACCTTCGAATGCTGGCTAAGGCTATTGCTACCACCATAGTGCATTTGTTGAGCAGGACTCAAAAGACAAACCCACCTCTATAGACATTACAGGTTAAATGACACTAAGGGTAATGCTGCTCAACACCAGATGTGTTACCCTCATATTGCGGCCACTCAGGACTCTCCTCAGTATGGAGGATAGCAATATCTGTCCAGTAACAGATGCCTAGTTCAGGCTTACATATGCACACCAGCACTACCAGGTTATGTTTCATACCATGCTTTCTGACCACAGGACTTGGAATGGACAACACAACTAGGGGGAGTATCCATATACATCACAGATACACACACCTCTGGGTTAGTAGCACTGCACTAAGCATCACAGACCATACATATACAACTACCATTGTGCAGAACTGGCTTTCAGTTTGTTGCTTGCTACAGACCACCCTCCCATACTCAGGAACCACACTCGGCTTTCCTGGGAACAGTGGAGAATATGAAGGTCTCCACAAACACCATTATATTGGGTGACTTCAGCTACACAAATATTGACTGGGGATACTACTCAAGCCCCAACACCCTTGCCCTACAGTTGCTACAATTTGTAAATTCATATGCTATGGCACAACCAGTCACCACAGCCACAAGGGGGATACATATTGGACCTGATCATCACCAACATGGGGACTCTATGTTCCACACCAGTGATATACCCCTCATTGGTAAGGTCAGAACATACATATATCTCACTGGACATACATATACACTCCACACACCCATCCTGGGTAATCTTGGTGAACTTCTCATGAGCCAACATTTCACTTCACCAAAGCAAGGTGGTATCCTTCAGAGACCCTGAGACACTGGCAAATACGGCTCCGACTGCTGAATCCTTTACATACACATTCTATGGACACCTAGTGGACTGCATGGATTGTGCTATCCCAAATAACAACAGGACTCACTCCTCCAATGGCAGGGGACCTGTCTGGTAGACCCCAGCCATTAATAAGCTGTACAACGTCAGGAGGAAGCTACTACATGATAGAGCACAATCACTGATGGGGAAAGCATCTGTGATCTGTGCTAGCAGACAGCTACGATCACTCATGTACTTATCTAAGGGCTGCTTCTCAAAGACAATTGCACCAGACACGCAGGACTATCTTAAGGCCTTCTTCAGTTATGTCAGGAACCTGGGTGGACACTCACTGATATGCTGTGAGTTACTGCATACTGACTAAACTTACCCTGAACCCACTGGCATAGCCAACATCCTGGCAAACAGGTTCAGTGCAGATGTCTCCCCCCCATCCCCCCTAGGGAGCAACTATCCATCCCAACAGAGTGTCACCTCCCTGACATCACACAGTAACAGGTGAATGCTGCCCTCCCCAAAGCATACATTACAGCATCAATGGGACCAGATGGTGTCCCGGCCTGCATCTTACACAAGCTTCATGACAGACGTAACCCTCATATTACATCACTGTGCAATATCGGAGTTACTACAGGATATGTACCCATGGAATGGCGTACAGCGACAGTGGTCCCACTCCAGAGTTGGTGCCACAATGGACCACAGACAATATTGCCCTATAAGCCTAACTACAAAAAACAAAAACTCAAAAACTAGCAAACAAACTCTTAAAACGAAAGGAACACAATAAGAGCCGGCTGGATAAAATAAGTTAGTGCTATTTAATATGTCACACTTTCAGCTAGGACAATGCCTCGCCTTCCTCAGACAAACAGCTAAACAACTGTTGAAAATTCCTTTTAAACGATCAGGAGAATTAAAACATCAATTAGCATGGGTTGTTCGTTGCCTTGACAACGAATCCACACCCTACCATAGCGCGAGATGTTAAAACTAAAACTATAAATTTTAATAATTAAATAACATAAAAACAAGGAATAAAAATATTTAAATATACATTAAAAAATACAGGTATTCTTAAGAATAAATATATGTAACCTGTACATAACTCTGTGTGCAATAAATTAAATTTATTTTACTAGGTTCTCTTTGAATGTTATTTCTTTGATGAATCTATTAAGACGCAAACTCCACATTGGATATACCTAACCTCAAACTACATCTTGTGTTGTGAAAAAAATATATATTCTAAAAAGTTAGATTTATGCCATAAAAAATACCTTATTGGACATATTTAATAATAACATTATCTGTTTACAGCCAAAAGCCTCAAGAGGCACTTAATAAAAATGTTATCATTAATGCCTGGAAACTTATGTGCCCTTGTTCGAATTTGCCATTTCAGTTCATCTAATTCCAACATGATTTGCCAAGGTCCCCCTCGACTGTTATCAACTCTCTGTTGTAACACTACAAATTTAAATGCATGACTTGGAAATTCAGAATAATGTTTTGCCAGTGCATTATTTAAATCTTTTTTTACTTATGGCATAGTAATGTTCATATATTCTCTGCCTTAAACGTCATTCTGTCTTCCCAATATAAAATGCGTTGCAAGAGTTACATAATGCAACGTGAGTGACCCCTTTTGTTTCACAATTATATTTACCAATTATTTTATACGTTTTGTTGTCCATAACTACCTGATTATTAACCATGATATATTTGCATTGAGGACATGATCCACATTTAAACATCCCATTAATTCTACCAGAATGTAATTTATTATTGTTTTCCAGAAGGGCCTTCAAATTATGTCCACGTCTGTATGTTATTTTAGGACTAGTGTCCAAAATTTTAGAAAGTATTCCATCGTTTTTAATAATCTCCCAATTTTTGCTCAAGGCCTCCCTAATGGACAAGTAATCCAAAGAATATGTACATAAAAAACTAGTTGGATAACTCACATCACTAAAACTTTTATTTGTGAGTTCCAGACTTACATTGTCCATTACATTGGACTCAACCTGAACTGAAGGACAATCTTGCTTTTTAAGTAAGGGAATAAACTGACCGATGTTACATTTAAAAACAACTTCCCTCCTTATGTTGTCAACTAGGTTGCTCGGATACCCTCTTTTAATGAACATGTCATAGAGGTGATCTCATTCTGACTCAAAATCTGAGTCATCAGAAATCATATGAGCAGCTCTAACCATCTGCCCTTTGACCACCGCTCTTTTTTGGTGGTAGGGGTGGTTACTAGTAAAATGTAGGAAGCTGTTTGAATACGTCGGTTTCCTATAGATGATACTTTTGTATCTACCATTACTTTTATCATTAACTAATAAGATGTCCAAATAGTTAACTGAAGTTTCACCTATACTGTACGTAAACTTTAGGAAACTTGTAGAGTTGTTAATTTTATCAATAAAGGTTGCAATCGTGGACAATTCACCTTTCCAGATACAAAAAAATGTCATCTTGGTACCTAGTGTACCAGGTGACATTATTTTGGAATAATGGGTCCTTAAACAACAGGTTGTTCTCCCAGTAAGCCATAGTGGCATTAGCAAAGCTGGCGCCACATGGCGAACCCATTGCAACTCCAGATTTCTGCAAAAAGAACATACCTTCAAACATCATGAAGTTGTTAGAATCACTTCAAGTAACATCTCTATTAGATAAATGGTATCATCATTTGCCTTTTTACTATGTAAGAATTCCCTTACCCATTGTATTCCCAAACTCTGAGGGATAACTGTGTATAAATCTTTAACATCTATGGTTAAAAAATACACATCAGGATGGTATTCCAAGGTATTAATGGAAGTGAGGAAACTCCATGAGTAATTGCAAATTTGTGGTTCACTCTCAATAAATGGTTTCAGCATGCTATCAACAAACTTCGCACATGCATATGTGATTGAACCACGGCCGTCTACTATTGGTCTAAAAGGAGGAGACTTGATGTCTTTATGGATTTTCAGAGAACCAAATAGTGCAGGTGTCTTGGGAGCTATCATATTTAAGTAATGGTAAAGGTCCATATCTATGGAACCTTCCAGAAGCAGGTCTTCCAAAGTGGACTTAATCTTCCTATAAGCTCTATTAACTTCATTCAAAGTTACTTGAATATAATTAGAAGTGTTAAGATGTTCCATCAATCTATCTACATATGCACAATGATCCATAAAAACTAAGCCTCCCCCCTTATCGGGCTTCATGACTCTGATGTTACAATCTTTAAGCAAATCAACAAATCCATGTTCCATCATTGATATATTAGGCTTAGCTGAATGAAACATATGTGTACGTTTCTCTTTAATAGCCCAAAAATCAATTTCACACATTTGCTCAAAGGTACTTAAACCTGGATGCAGTGGAGGGTTAAAAACACTAGAGACTCTTAGTGTATTAGCCAAACTAGGCATAGGGCCCATTAACAATTTAAGATTGAGCTTGCGAACAAAGATTTTTAAGTCCATTATTGTTTTGGTAATGTCCAGGGACCTTCCAGGGACAAAAGATAGCCCCTTAGATAAAAAGTCAACCATGTCCTGCTGAATGTCTAAAGAGGTGTAATTATAGGTTCATAGGTTCATAGGTTCATACTAGGCTATCTGCCCTAGGGCATTTATAAGCCTAGCCAGAATGTGTTTGGCTTTCGCCACCCATTTTAAATTTATTTTGCTATGCCCTTTTTCGAGGTTAGTATACTGTCTAACAGTGACACAGAAGTGATACCCGGGGTAAACCTACGATCTCCCATCCACTCATCAAGATTCCTCTTGAAGAGAGTCAATGAGGGACTCTGCCTAACCTGGACTAGGATTTCATTCCAGAGTGAAGGGAGCCTCTGGGTTATGAATCTGTCCCTCCAGCATGTCCTATTTATTTCAGTGCTGAGGTTCAAGTCTCTCGAGCACGTAGCTCGATGGGATTTGGATTTTCTGAGGTGCAGCATGTCCATTAATTCTGGGTTGGACATGGCTTTATACGTCAGCCACAGATCGCCTCTGAACAGGTGGTATGCCACTGAGTAGAGCTGGAGTTTCTTTAACCGGGCAGCATATGGCATCTGTTTGAGCCCTTTGATCCTCTTGGTGAGGCACTTTTGGGGTCTTTCCAGTTGCTGCAGGTGTCTGGTAAGGTACATCCCAAAAGGGGCATTGTACTCAATTATGGGCCTGATGAGGGATGAGTAAAGAGGCACGATGACCTCCCCTGATTTAGATGTGAATCCCTTCATGATTAGGTGGGCTATATAAAATGTTTTTCTAACCACTTTGGCCACGTGGTTGTCAAATGGGAGATTGCTATCAACTTGGGTCCCCAGGTCCCTAATTACTTCTTCTGTACTTAATGGATTACCACCTATGTGGTAATTTGTGGGCACGTTGTTTTTGCCAAAGGGGATGACTATACACTTTTTGGCATTTAGCTTGAGGCCATGGCTCTGGCACCAGTTGTCTGTTTCTATGAGGCCCTTTTGGAGGATGCTTATGTTGGCTGGAGAGTCGATTATGGCGCCCAGTTTGCAGTCATCTGCGAACTTGGTCAGCCACAGTCCTTCCGTGTTGGCCTGTACCTGCAAGAAATATATACCGAACAAGAGAGGTCCCAGGACTGAGCCTTGTGGGACACCACTTGTAACTTGTTTGGAGTCTGGCATGGCTCCAGCAATTCTAACCATGTGGGTTCTGTCCTTGAGCCAGTTTGCAATCCATCTAGTGACATAGGGGTTTATATTTAAGCTGGTGAGCTTATCTATAATGCTCGAGTGGGGTATTATATCGAAGGCTTTTACGAGGTCCAGGTAGGCTGTGTGGACCACCTTCCCCTCGTCACTGGCCTTGGTGACTGTTTCAAAGAAATCAACCAGGTTTAAGAAGCAGGATCTGCCCTTAACAAAGCAGAACTGGGTAGGATCCAGTGTCTGTAGGTCCCCAATATCTTTATTTATGAGGTCCATGATGATCCTTTCCATAGCTTTGCAGACCAAGCTAGTCAGGCTTATGAGGCGATAGTTTCTAGGATCCATTGAGGCACCACCTTTATGGAGAGGGACCACTGTTGCTGTACGCCACTCTTTGGGCACATATCTTGTAGTAAGGCTGAGATTGAACAGTAGTTTTATATTTGGGTTTAGCTCTTCTTGGAGTTCATGTAGGACGCAGCCCGGGACACCGTCTGGTCCCATTGATGCTGTGTTTTTTGCTTTGGAGAGGGCGGCTCTTACCTGAGCATCTGAGATGTCAGGGGGGCAGCACTCTGCTGGGATAGATATTTGCCCTTTTGGTGGGGAGGGGGGGTAGAAGTTTGCGCTGAACCTGTCAGCTAGGATGTTGGCAATATATATGGCAAAATCACCTTCATAACTTAAATAAAGACAGGGCATTTCAGTGACCAGAGTAGAAAGCTTCTGTTCAGTAACCAAAGTGGAGGTTATCTCCTCCGTTGTTTTCTCTTGTTCTTCGATTGTTGTTGGTTGCGATTGACCTGCCTGTTGTTCCGTCGGGTATCGGAACCAACCTGAAAACCCTGTTGGTTCTGACCCTCTTCTCTGTTCGTATTGTTAGAATACGCCCCTTCTCTATTGTGAAAAGGCCCATTTTTGGCTCGTTGGTTATAGTTGTTATTTAAAAGTCTCTCACTTCTCCTTAGTGGCTGTACATGTTCCTCATTGTCTATCAAGTTGTTATTATTATTATGGTTAGAAATAGTTGTTGTTGATTCATCATTGTCATGGTAAGTATCAGCATTATTATTAGGACTTGTTGGTAAAAAAAGTGGAGGTTTTGGATATGCCCTCTTATTGGCATAATCGTTAATATCCCTGGTTATTTTCTTTTTCTTGGTGATGAGTAATTTATTCATTGTTGCTTCAATACTTGTGAAAATCCTACAATATTCATATTTGTATCGTGGAAAATCACAATGTACTTTTATTTCATGCTCTAATATCTCCAACTCAGCTTTAAGAGAAACAATATCTTTGTTATAAAAATGAATAAGGGCTTGTAAAAACTCATGACCCTGTCTATCAAAGAGTTCTAAAAGTTCACAATGAAAAGCTGAGTTTTCCACCAAGCCTGCTGGAAATCTCCACTGTCGTAAACCTTTGGGAATAATTTTCTTCTGAATACATTCCTGCAGGTACGACACTTCAAGCTGCAATTTTCTACATTTAAACAGCTTGGAGTCAAAGTCATAAGGAGGGAAGTTGTTTTTAAACGTAACATCGGTCAGTTTATTCCCTTACTTAAAAAGCAAGATTGTCCTTCAGTTCAGGTTGAGTCCAATGTAATGGACAGTGTAAGTCTGGAACTCACAAATAAAAGTTTTAGTGATGTGAGTTATCCAACTAGTTTTTTATGTACATATTCTTTAGATTACTTGCCCATTAGGGAGGCCTTGAGCAAAAACTGGGAGATTATTAAAAACGATGGAATACTTTCTAAAATTTTGGGCACTAGTCCTAAAATAACATACAGACGTGGACATAATTTGAAGGTCCTTCTGGAAAACAATAATAAATTACATTCTGGTAGAATTAATGGGTTGTTTAAATGTAGATCATGTCCTCAATGCAAATATATCATGGTTAATAATCAGGTAGTTATGGACGACAAAACGTATAAAATAATTGGTAAATATAATTGTGAAACAAAAGGGGTCACTTAGTTGCATTATGTAACTCTTGCAATGCATTTTATATTGGGAAGACGGAATGACGTTTAAGGCAGAGAATATATGAACATTACTATGCCATAAGTAAAAAAGATTTAAATAATGCACTGGCAAAACATTGTTCTGAATTTCCAAGTCATGCATTTAAATTTTCTAGTGTTACAACAAAGAGTTGATAACAGTCGAGGGGGACCTTGGCAAATCATGTTGGAATTAGATGAACTGAAATGGCAGATTCGAACAAGGGCACATAAGTTTCCAGGCATTAATGATAACATTTCTATTAAGTGCCTCTTGAGGCTTTTGGCTGTAAACAGATAATGTTATTATTAAATATGTCCAATAAGGTATGTTTTATGGCATAAATCTAACTTTTTAGAATATATATTTTTTTCACAACATAAGATGTAGTTTGAGGTTAGGTATATCCAATGTGGAGTTTGCGTCTTAATAGATTCATCAAAGAAATAACATTCAAAGAGAACCTAGTAAAATAAATTTAATTTATTACACACAGAGTTATGTACAGGTTACGTATATTTATTCTTAAGAATACCTGTATTTTTAATGTATATTTAAATATTTTTATTCCTTGTTTTTATGTTATTTAATTATTAAAATTTATAGTTTTAGTTTTAACATCTCGCGCTATGGTGGGGTGTGGATTAGTTGTCAAGGCAACAAACAACTCATGCTAATTGATGTTTTAATTCACCTGATTGTTTAAAAGGAATTTTCAACAGTTGTTTAGCTGTTTGTCTGAGGAAGGCGAGGCATTGTCCTAGCTGAAAGTGTGACATATTAAATAGCACTAACTTATTTTATCCAGCTGGCTCTTATTGTGTTCCTTTCATTTTAAGAGTTCGTCTATAAGCCTAACTAGCCTGTTCTGCATAGCTATGGAGCGTATTGTCATGGGACTCTTACACATAGACATTGGGAACCTACAGACACTGTGTCCTACACATTTCAGTGTTGCTGTGGGCAGATCTTGCCTCTTGAACATGTTTGTATTCTTTAGACGGTTAACAGGTCCATCGACAAAGGGACAGTTGTACATGCAGCCTACCTGAACCTTGCAAAACCCTTCCACACAATAACCCACTGTGCCATTATGCATAGGCTCACCAGCATCGATATGGACACATATCTCACATGATGGATTGCTACCTGGATCAGGGATAGCACACACATGGTCAGAATTGCAGGTGCCATGTCTGACTATACACCAGTTACACATGGCATCCCACACAGCTCGGTCCTGGGACCTCTCTTGTTCAGTATATATTTGTCTGACGTACAGGCTACCACAGGGGGAATATGGCTGACCTTGTTCTCACTTGACTGCAAACTGGGTGCCATAATCAACTCTCCAGCTGCCACATGCATACTCCAACATGGTTTCACAGAGATGGATGACTGGTGCCTGAGTCATGGCCTACAGCTAAATGCCATTAGTTGCATAGTTATCCCCTTTAGGAATAACAACATGCCCATACATTACCTCATAGGTAGTACTCCATTACATACGGTAGGAGTTGTTAGGTGATTGGGGACATGACTTGTTTGCACTGTCAACTTTGACATTCACGTTGCCAAAGTGGTTGGACAGACCTTCTATATAAGCCACCTTATCCCATATGGTTTCACATCTAGATCCAGTGAAGTCATTGTGCCCCTATACTCATCACAACCATGCTTGGTTACAATGCCACCTTTGGGGTGTACCTTACCCAACACCTGCAGCAACTGTACTGGCCACAGAAGTTCCTCACCAAGCAGATGTAGGGACTCGCACGGATGACCTGCACAGTTTGGATGCAGTAACTTCAGCTCTACTCAGTCGCTTACCACCTACTCGGATATGATGTGTGACTGTTGTTTACAGTAATACCCAACCCAGAATTACTGGACATGCTCCACCTCAGGATATCCGACTCCCTTGTAACTACACACTCCAGGGACATATACCTCAGCACAGATGTTAATAGGCCATGCTGGAGGGACAGATTCTTATCCCAGGGCCTCCACTCACTCTGGATTGTGATCACAGTTTCAAATAGGCACAGCCACCCACTGACCACCTACAGGGGACATCTTGATGGCTATATGGGTGATCGTATGTTTACCCCTGGGATATCTTCTGGGTTCCTGCTAGACAGAGGCACACTAGCCTAGATGTACATGGGTTATCGTGTGTGACCTACTGTTCACTGGCACAGTGTAGTAGTCGGACAGGGTTGCAAATGCCAAACACACTCTGGCTAGGCTTGCACATGCCCTAAGGCAGATTGCCTAGTATCAACCTTTGAACCTATGCTTATGTTCGGGATGCACAATATTTATTGCTGATACTGTTTGCAGGTCTGTATTGTCTTTGCTTTCCCAGTTTCTATGAACAACTTAGGTATCTGCAGAACATATTTGATTATGACAAGGTTTCACTATATTATATATGTGTCTGTTGATATATAACTATGTGCACAGGGCGGATTGCTGGATAGTGAGAGGTTCGTGGGTTAACACATGCAATTGCCAGATATGTGTGGCCAACTGCTGTACTCAGACATGGCCTAAGTGTGTGAGCATGCCCAGTTCAGGCTTTCCATGTTTTGTTGCCTGACATTTGTCTCATTTATTCAAGTGTGTGAGCATGCCCAGTGTGACCTTTCAGTATGTTGCAATCTGAGGTCCACTACATTTTTGGATGTGTGTGAACATGACCAATATTCACATTTATACTGTGTGTGTGGTTTGGAAGTCAAGTTCTGTTCTTACTGCAGGACTCACCTTTGTGTCATAACTCAACAGGGTTATGCTATGCCTGCAGGGTTTCCATGAGATACTTTGCATAGACTTATCAACATTCCTTCATACTGGCTGACCACTACAATACTGTCATGGTTTAGTGGTTCAGTACTTTAACTATAGTGTACAGTATCCTTGGTTTGAGGCCCATCACTGCTTTATATTTTCATACTGAGCAGACCAGACTGCTTAAGGGCCAGTTAAGCAAATATGAGCATGTTGGCTTTTGTTCAGCTATGCCCTACTTAGACCAGGCTTGTCCAACATTGCTGAATATTCACCAACTTTGCTGGACGTTGCCCAGTGTTACTCAACATTGACCACAGTTGCACAAGTTGGTGTGTGCGATTCTGTTTGCATATACTACATGGTGGTAAATGTTGTTTACCACTGCTTTAAATTGCTTAACACATGGCAATCATATCTCAGGTGGTGCTGCAGGGCTGCCTATGTTGGATGCACATACTACACTCCCTGTACATGTTTGAAAGCAGGTAGTGTCAACTTAGGCATCCCTTTTACTATATGTGCGAGTCAGAGAGAGGTTTCATTTCCAGAGTTCCTACTGAGCCAGGGTATGTGCTATGCATTGCCTCTTTGCCAAGGCCAAAGCATACTGGGCACGCCTCCTTCTGCCTACTGGGCAGGCTCAGGTTGTTCCTCCTCCTCCGAGTCACGCTCTGCCTGTGATGACCTTGGCAATGGTGGGGGACCGTTTGGCCCAGGCCTATGCTGGTCCTGCTGCAGCTGTTTTCACAGGATCATATTATGTAGCATAGCACATACCATGACAATTTGGGTACATGTAGTTGGTGAGTACTGCAAGGCTCCACCAGATGTGTCCAGGCACTGGAACCGTGACTTGAGCAGCCCAAACACATGCTCAATTACATTTCGTGTTTGTGCATGTGCCTCATTATGGCGTTCCTGTTCAGGTGTGTGTGCATTTCTGATGGGTGTCATCAGCCATGGCTCCAGTGCATAGCCAGCATCCCCTACTAGGTGACCATGTGGGATGTCCCCATTGGCAAATGTCTGGTACAGCTGCGTCAGATGCCAGATATGGGAATCATGGTAGCTTCCAGGGCAGCCAGCACACACATTCAGTATTATGCCCTGGGCATCACACATGACCTGGAAGTTGATGGAGGGGAAGCCCTTGTGGTTGAAGTAGACCCTACCCTGCTCGCCGGATGGTGCTTTGATGCATATGTGCGTGCAGTCTATTGCACCCACTACCTCAGGGTATTCCGCTATTTGTTGGAAGAGATGCATATTGCTGGCTAATACCTCATGGGAATTGGGGAAATATACATGATCACCGACATGTGCTGACATGGCATCCAGGAACTGGTGCAGTACCCTGGATGCTGATGCCTATGATATCCCCATCATATCACCAGTTAGTCTCTGGAAGGTACCTGTTGCTAATATTCTTAGGCCAACACATACCTTGATTTCCACTGGGATGGGTTCCCCTCTGTTGGTTCTGTGTGTGAGGCATGGCCTGCACAGCTCAACAATTTGCTGCAGGAGGTCTCTGTCCACTCTATAGTGCTCCACTATCTCCAGCTCATGTAGCCCCTGGTAGGTTACCCTGGGCCTGTACACTCTTCTCCATCTCCTCACTGTGGGTTGTCCAGCAGCATTTCCATTGTCACCACCCTCAGCATGTTGCATATGTCGCCTTATAACAGCAATAGCAGCCCCTAACATTTCTTTGTCTCAGTAAAGCTTTTTCAATTTTCACTTATATTAGCTTACTGCAGTGTCTCTTGTGAGAAACATAATGGACTGTTGTTTACAGAGTTTTAAGTGCTAGGCTGGTCTGGGCTAGTGTACTGCCTGTGTAATTGTCTGATTCTGATTGTTTTCACCTGCTAGCTCTGCTAGTACTCCCTGGTAGCTTCCTACTATTTGTTGTGCTTCCTATTTCCTTTCAGTTTCCTCAGGAGGCAGCGTCGTGCTCACACAAGCGCAAACACGCTCACAGCAGCTCACACACGCGCACACATGCTTACATGGACTACAACTTGCTTATTCGGGTTAAAACACGCGCACACCAGCGCAAACGTGATTACAACACTTTAAACTGCCTTATACATGCTTACTCCGGCTTAAACGCTAGCACTCACGCTTACACGCTCGCACACTGTCTTATTCAGGTTTACAGACGCGCACATGCAGGCATACCCGCTCAGCAAGAAACTTTGGTGTTATTCATGGCATACACCTTCCATTTCTTGGCTTTACCTAGCCTACCTGTTGACACACCTCTTTCAATGATGTGTAAATGACTGCTTACACATGCCACTCTGCTCCAATGAGCTTCCCTTCTTTCATACATACCCCACTCGTGATGTCACCTATCTTCTACTCTGTTACTCCCCTTATCCTACTCCTACACTCCACTGACTGTGCTCATTTGCTATATAAACCTGTGATTCACTATCCTAACCCTCCTTTGCATAGGATTGCCTACTAATGCTTGGTTACGTCTCTTAGACTGTGCTTCCCCCCTTAGCAACCTCTACTCGGTGGCAATGTTGTCTTCAGCCTGCCATTCCTTTGCATTGTAAATTAACAATTTAAATAAAATCCACATTTGTGGGTTTTCATTTTTATTTTTCTGGTTTTTAGAGTGCAGCCCGTTTGTGTGGCGCTGCACTACGCTTAAACATCGGAAATCGGAGAAACAAAATAATTTATTTTTTTTCATATTGCATCAGGAAACATTGCCATTGGCCGTATATTTGGCTATTGGCATGCTTCCTGCACTGGATGCAACCTTTATTTGGAGCTGTCACGGCTCCGTTTTGCTATTTGCAGAATGGTACTCAGTTGTCAACTGAGTACATTTCTGCAGATAACACTGCTCTTACTCGGACAAGTTCAGGTTTCCTGAATCGCAAATCTACCTCATTTGCATGCCTTTTGCCTGCAATTGAGGTAATTTTCATAACCCGGCCCTGTCCATGTAAGAGCCATGCCATTTTAGGAGCTCTCTTGCATGCCCCTGCAATCTGTTCCTGGATCACTCATCGGACATGATGGCTGCATGGAGTCTTACTCTACTCTTAGACTCCGTGCAAGCCATCGTGAATCCGGCCCTATGTGTCTCAGGCTGGTATGAGCCTGCCACTGAGCAGCATATTATCATTACTAAGGATGATGCCACAATATGACCAAAAACATGACTGAGTTCAACAATTGGCTGTCTTTCTGGTGTCATTCTAAGGGGAACTAATATTTGTCAGCTTTGTAGGACATGTCAACAGAGCATGTTGCTTTGCCATGGAAAGTCTGCACCTTTCCCTTCTAGCCTTTCAAATACTGGCTAAGGCTTTGCTCATCCCCATAGTGCCATTTTTAGGCAATGCCAAATTGACAAATCAACCAATATAGTAAAATCAACTCAACAGACCCTCAAGGTGTTACTGATCAATGCCAGGAGCGTAAACAAAAAAAATTGCACTCATATGTACATATATGTGCAGTTACTGAGACATATTTTACAGCAGCAGAGAGTACCCCGACAGTGCAATGTTTCAGTGCCTTCCACACTTTTAGACTAGTAGTTCCATAGACAAGGACTAAAGGTGAAGGGGTCTCAACATACACCAATAACAAGCATACCTCAAGGGTGGTCAAACAGGATGACATGCTTGAGTTCCACAATGTGCAGATCACCAGAGACAAAATGCTATATCATATCCTAGTCAGCAGTAGATCATCCTCCATGTCCCGAAATTCTCTCAATACATACTCGGACATACTGGAGACACTAACACCCTACTCATGGGAGACTTTAATTACCCCTCTATAGACTGGGAATCCTGCACTGTCTCAAATCTACAGGTACAGAGATTTCCTGGACTTCATAAATACAAACACACTTTACCAAATAGTGAATATGCCCACTACAGGCTTCAACACACTGGACTTCATAGTCACAAATAAGAGAGAAAGCTGCACCCCTCCCCCCAATGTCTGGTAAGGTCCAACCACAAAGCTTTCTCCTTTCTTCAAAATCAAAATCAACTCCATAATCCCATTAAAACCAATAACAGGAACTATTTCAAGGCAAATTGCATGTAAGTAAGTGATAGTTTAAAAGAATTCAGTGCCCTCCAAGCCCCAAGAACATACCAGCCTTTGCTGAATTGCTCTCAGAAACTCCATACACAAAAAATTATAAACAAAATTTCACCTCACCAGTCGAAAACCAACTCCAGAAAGGAAGCTCCTTCCAAATATAATATCAAAAACACCACAGATACCAAGATTTCCCAGTTAGCTTTTCATCTGCAAATGAGACACAGACTTAATCAGAATAAAATGTGAACAACCAGTTTAAGCTTATATATCATTCTAACAAATAATTTAATTGTTTAATTAATTAGTTAAAAAACTATTAGCAAGCATTATTAAAAAATGCAATTCAGTCGAAAAAAGTGATCATCTTGAAGAAAAATCAATGAAATAAAGCCTCGAGCCAAAAAGAACCTCACCAAGCGATTAGTTCCTTAATGCAATTTTTATTATTTTCACAAGACAAAGCAGTGTTTTCGCTACACACAAAAGGTAGCTTCTTCAGAGAAATAATATTAGAGCTAAAAACACGCTCTTAAGTAAGTATCATACTAGTAATTGTGGTTACATCACTTCCTGGCTAGGTCGAGTTTAATATTTAAAGTACCAGCAACACAATAGATCCTCATTAATAAAAACAGCAAATACATAAAAACAACAACCTAAGCTAAAACATGAATGGCACGATTTATAAATCAGCAACTGCTTGGCTTATTGAATCATTTTAAATTAGCCAAGCCACTTAACAAAAAGCACCAAATATGACTAAAAAATGTATTAAAACAGAATGCAAGCAGAAACTACTTTTTTCTAAAACTAGAATGTATTTTCAATTTTAAATTAATTATCAGGCTATGCCAAGTCTGGTTTGATACAACAAGCAGTCTAAAAAAATGCATAAAAAGAGATCCTATTTTTATTCTCTAACTTTTTTTAACTTTTTTTAAAAATATCTATACGTCCATAATCCCTAAAGGCTCAGCTAATGTGTGTTAGACAATATCATAAAAGCAGGAATCAGAAGAATCCGACTGGTCCATTCACATAAATTTGAGTGCGCAAAAAAGGGGTTCAATGAGGCTCCAACCTTCCAAAAGGAAGGTTATGGCCGAATACCTATTTTCCTTATACTAGAAGACACCTTCAGATAAAAGGGAGTATTCATGTAAGCACATTGAAACCCCTAAAGAACTGACCTAACAGTGTGAAAGGGAAAAAGACCTCTAAATAATTTAAAAAAATGAGTTAAAGTGAATGAGCTACCTCAAATAAGATTTATATTTTAAGTAGGCAGCAATGTTGCAACTGTCGTTGAGACCTGGTGTATTAAACGCGTCCAACTTTAGTTGCCATAACAATTCACAAGTTTCTAATAAAATAGAAGTAGGCCCTCCTCTAATAGAGGCAGTAATATGATCAATGCCCATGAATGAAAAGGAGTGTCCAGGACAGTTGACTATGTGTTTGGCCAAGGCATTCTCGCACTTCTTGTTTTTGATGGCATAATTGTGCTGGTAAATGCGGTCCTTAAACCTTCTGTCGGTCTTGCCGACATAGTATACTGGACAACAAGAGCAAAAAGCTACGTAAACAATAGATTTGGTGCTGCACGTGATTCTATGATAGATATCAAATTTCTTCTCCTTAATGCAAAATGAGCTGCCAGTCTTGATAAAGGGACACTGGCTGCAAAAGCCACATGCAAAAGATCCTTTTATCCTACTTTGGATTTCTTGAACTGGGTTCTTTTGCAGTAATTCTTTAATGTTCTTGCCCCTTTTATAGACTGTTCTAGGTTTTTCTCCAAGTTTTTCCGTCAGCAAGGGGGTGCTGGAAATAAAATGCCAATTCTTATTCAATATTTCTTGAATCAAATAGGAATTGATATTAAAGGTAGTAATAAAACTACATGGGTATTCGTTTAAATAGGCGTTCACAGTGACAGTGGCACCAGGCCCTGTAGTTGGAATAGTTGGAAAGTCCTGAACTACAGCCATATCTACATCCACCACAAGCGAACTAACCAAAAGGGGACTATAGAAGCCATTAGTTCTCTTAGTTTCTACCTCATCTATCAAATCTTCGATTAAGTTGAGAGGGTAACCACGGTTCAGAAATAATCCCTTTAAAAATGTACATTCAGATAAAAAATCAGTCAGATCTGTGCACATTCTAACCGCCCTCACTAACTGGCCTTTCACTATGGCTCTTTTAAGTTTGAAGGGGTGTGCACTGGTGTAGTGCAAAAATTAATTGACATATGTGTCCTTTCTAAAAATAACTGATTTTAACTTGGTGGTCGATATGTCTCTTTGCAACCTAACATCAAGGTAGTCGATCACATCTGTAGCAAAATTGTAGGTGAATTTAAGAAAGGACGTTGTTTGATTCAAGTACTCAACAAATTCCTGTGCCCGTTCTGAATTGCCTTTGAAGAGGATAAACACATCATCGAGAAAGTGTGTGTAATAAACCAACTTATCCTTCCATTCGGTGTTGTTGAGGATAAAATGCCTCTCCCAGTAAGCCATAAATAAGTTTACTACTGAGGCCCCACATGGAGACCCCATAGCTACACCTTGCTTCTGGATGTACAGATCTTTCTCAAATAGGAAATAATTGGAAGATAAAACAATATCCAGTAATTCTGTGACATTGTTGATGTCATTTCTGGGAGCTCCCAAGTCAGTTAGGAGCAAATCGACCCATTCTGTTGCCTCCTGATGTGGAATGGAGGTATACAGATCGACGACATCAATAGTTAAGAAGTTGGTAGAATCCTCCAGGGAGATGTCATTCAAATTGGTCAAGAGGGACCAAGAGTCCTTGCAAATGCTCGGGATGAGTTCTAAGTATTTTGAAAGCAAGGAATCAATGAATTTAGAGCAGGGGTAAGATAACGAAGATCTCCCATCAATAAGGGCCCGCATCAGTGGATCACTAAGGTTTTTATGTACCTTAGGTATACCAAACATTACAGGTATCTTTGGATGCAGAATGTCTATGTAATATAAAGTATCTAAATCAATTCTCCCTTCAATGAACAAGTCTCTAAAATAGCCCCTAATTCTGTTAGAGCTACAATTCAATTCATTTAATGTGGTGGCTTCATATGCTGGAGAATTCAATACCTTACACATTCTCTCTACATAATCCATCTGTTCAAATATGGCCAACCCGCCCCCTTTGTCAGGCTCAATAATTCTGACAGAAGTTGCCCGTAAATTGTTAAGGGCAACTAATTGTTCTTTAGTAATATTGAATTGGTTAGTCGTGGCCGTAAAGACTTTCTCCATATATCTGATGTCTATTTCGCATGCATTCTCGAACATTTTTAACCCCACATGTAATGGGGGATTAAATACACTAGGAAGTTTTAGTTTGTTAGATTCACTTCTTGTGGAATCATTGAATAACAATTTTAAATTCAGTTTTCTCACATAACATTTTAAGTCTAAAAGGACCTTGGCTACATCACATCGTCTGGTTGGGACAAATGTATTGCCTAGGGCTAATAGTTCCACCAGTTCTGGTTCTAACTCAAGAGCTGAGAAGTTGTATATTGTGAAATCGCTCCTTTCATTTGTTACAATAATGGGAAAACAATCAATTGAGTTGGTTTCCACATCCATTAGTGGGCCCAATTCTTGTTCCCCCTCCAGGTTCTGTTCTTCTGTTCCCCTAAAAAAGAATTATCTGAATTCGGTTTACTGTTGCTGCCCACATTAATGTTGTTGACAGGGTGTTCATTAAAACTATCCTTATTCCCTTGTTTGTTTTTGTTCCTATTGCTTCTCCTAGGACCATTTTGACTGTCAATATTGGAAGAAGCAGTATGTGAGTTAAATGAACTACCAGATTCCTCCCTATCTATGTAGTCACTTTGAGCATCTTTCCTTTTATCCTGCTGCTTGATAGATAACTTAGGGTAGGCTTTGTCATTTGACTATGCAAGCCTGTCCCTATACAATGTTTTAGATTTGTTTGACTTAATTTTTACCAAGTATGTATCAATACTGGAAAAAATGCGTGCATAATCGAATTTAAACTTGGAAAAAGTGTCATTGAACAATTTACGGGCAACTTCTGTCAGAATTATTGAGCCTGACAAAGGGGGTGGGTTGGCCATATTTGAACAGATGGATTATGTAGAGAGAATGTGTAAGGTATTGAATTCTCCAGCATATGAAGCCACCACATTAAATGAATTGAATTGTAGCTCTAACAGAATTAGGGGCTATTTTAGAGACTTGTTCATTGAAGGGAGAATTGATTTAGATACTTTATATTACATAGACATTCTGCATCCAAAGATACCTGTAATGTTTGGTATACCTAAGGTACATAAAAACCTTAGTGATCCACCGATGCGGGCCCTTATTGATGGGAGATCTTCGTTATCTTACCCCTGCTCTAAATTCATTGATTCCTTGCTTTCAAAATACTTAGAACTCATCCCGAGCATTTGCAAGGACTCTTGGTCCCTCTTGACCAATTTGAATGACATCTCCCTGGAGGATTCTACCAACTTCTTAACTATTGATGTCGTCGATCTGTATACCTCCATTCCACATCAGGAGGCAACAGAATGGGTCGATTTGCTCCTAACTGACTTGGGAGCTCCCAGAAATGACATCAACAATGTCACAGAATTACTGGATATTGTTTTATCTTCCAATTATTTCCTATTTGAGAAAGATCTGTACATCCAGAAGCAAGGTGTAGCTATGGGGTCTCCATGTGGGGCCTCAGTAGCAAACTTATTTATGGCTTACTGGGAGAGGCATTTTATCCTCAACAACACCGAATGGAAGGATAAGTTGGTTTATTACACACGCTTTCTCGATGATGTGTTTATTCTCTTCAAAGGCAATTCAGAACGGGCACAGGAATTTGTTGAGTACTTGAATCAAACAACATCCTTTCTTAAATTCACCTACAATTTTGCTACAGATGTGATCGACTACCTTGATGTTAGGTTGCAAAGAGACATATCGACCACCAAGTTAAAATCAGTTATTTTTAGAAAGGACACATATGTCAATTCATTTTTGCACTACACCAGTGCACACCCCTTCAAACTTAAAAGAGCCATAGTGAAAGGCCAGTTAGTGAGGGCGGTTAGAATGTGCACAGATCTGACTGATTTTTTATCTGAATGTACATTTTTAAAGGGATTATTTCTGAACCGTGGTTACCCTCTCAACTTAATCGAAGATTTGATAGATGAGGTAGAAACTAAGAGAACTAATGGCTTCTATAGTCCCCTTTTGGTTAGTTCGCTTGTGGTGGATGTAGATATGGCTGTAGTTCCGGACTTTCCAACTATTCCAACTACAGGGCCTGGTGCCACTGTTACAGTGAACGCCTATTTAAACGAATACCCATGTAGTTTTATTACTACCTTTAATATCAATTCCTATTTGATTCAAGAAATATTGAATAAGAATTGGCATTTTATTTCCAGCACCCCCTTGCTGACGGAAAAACTTGGAGAAAAACCTAGAACAGTTTATAAAAGGGGCAAGAACATTAAAGAATTGCTGCAAAAGAACCCAGTTCAAGAAATCCAAAGTAGGATAAAAGGATCTTTTGCATGTGGCTTTTGCAGCCAGTGTCCCTTTATCAAGACTGGCAGCTCATTTTGCATTAAGGAGAAGAAATTTGATATCTATCATAGAATCACGTGCAGCACCAAATCTATTGTTTACGTAGCTTTTTGCTCTTGTTGTCCAGTATACTATGTCGGCAAGACCGACAGAAGGTTTAAGGACCGCATTTACCAGCACAATTATGCCATCAAAAACAAGAAGTGCGAGAATGCCTTGGCCAAACACATAGTCAACTGTCCTGGACACTCCTTTTCATTCATGGGCATTGATCATATTACTGCCTCTATTAGAGGAGGGCCTACTTCTATTTTATTAGAAACTTGTGAATTGTTATGGCAACTAAAGTTGGACGCGTTTAATACACCAGGTCTCAACGACAGTTGCAACATTGCTGCCTACTTAAAATATAAATCTTATTTGAGGTAGCTCATTCACTTTAACTCATTTTTTTAAATTATTTAGAGGTCTTTTTCCCTTTCACACTGTTAGGTCAGTTCTTTAGGGGTTTCAATGTGCTTACATGAATACTCCCTTTTATCTGAAGGTGTCTTCTAGTATAAGGAAAATAGGTATTCGGCCATAACCTTCCTTTTGGAAGGTTGGAGCCTCATTGAACCCCTTTTTTGCGCATTCAAATTTATGTGAATGGACCAGTCGGATTCTTCTGATTCCTGCTTTTATGATATTGTCTAACACACATTAGCTGAGCCTTTAGGGCTTATGGACGTATAGATATTTTTAAGAAAAGTTAAAAAAAGTTAGAGAATAAAAATAGGATCTCTTTTTATGCATTTTTTTAGACTGCTTGTTGTATCAAACCAGACTTGGCATAGCCTGATAATTAATTTAAAATTGAAAATACATTCTAGTTTTAGAAAAAAGTAGTTTCTGCTTGCATTCTGTTTTAATACATTTTTTAGTCATATTTGGTGCTTTTTGTTAAGTGGCTTGGCTAATTTAAAATGATTCAATAAGCCAAGCAGTTGCTGATTTATAATTCGTGCCATTCATGTTTTAGCTTAGGTTGTTGTTTTTATGTATTTGCTGTTTTTATTAATGAGGATCTATTGTGTTGCTGGTACTTTAAATATTAAACTCAACCTAGCCAGGAAGTGATGTAACCACAATTACTAGTATGATACTTACTTAAGAGCGTGTTTTTAGCTCTAATATTATTTCTCTGAAGAAGCTACCTTTTGTGTGTAGCGAAAACGCTGCTTTGTCTTGTGAAAATAATAAAAATTGCGTTAAGGAACTAATCGCTTGGTGAGGTTCTTTTTGGCTCGAGGCTTTATTTCATTGGTTTGTCATCGTTTTACTTGGTAACACCTTGAAGAAAAATGATACAGTCCATAAATACTACAATATTGTGTTCAGTGATGTAAAACCTAGCTATAAAATCCAAGTGTGAAACATGATACTAAATATACAATAAATAGATAACAGGAATATATAAATATTTTTTACTGGAATGCTTTAAAACTCTGGGCTGGATTCACGATGGCTTGCACGGAGTCTAAGAGTAGAGTAAGACTCCATGCAGCCATCATGTCCGATGAGCGATCCAGGAACAGCCTGTAGGGGTGTGTAAGAGAGCTCCTAAAACGGCTCTTACATGGACAGGGCTGGGACAATCAAATCACCTCAATTGCAGGTGAAAGGCATGCAAATGAGGTAGAATTGGAATTCAGGAAACCTGAACCTGTCCGAGTAAGAGCAGTGTTATTTGCAGAAATGTACTCAGTTGACAACTGAGTACCATTCTGCAAATAGCAAAACGGTGCCATGACAGCTCCAAATAAAGGTTGCATCCAGTGCAGGAAGCATGCCAATGGCCAAATATATGGCCATTGAAAATGTTCCCTGATGCAAAATTAAAATAAAAATATTTATTTTTTCGCCGATTTCCAATGTTTAAGCGTAGCACAGCGCCGCGCAAATAGGCTGCACTCTAAAAACCAGAATACTACAAATTAAAACCCACAAATGTAGATTTTATTGAAAGTGGTAATGTACAATGCAAGGGAATGGCAGGCTGAAGAGAAGATGGCCACCGAGTAGAGGTTGCTAAGGGGGGGTAAGCTCAGTCTAAGACATGTTACCAAGCATTAGTAGGCAATCCAATGTAAATGAGTGTTAGGATAGTGAATTGCTAGTTTACATAGCAAATGAGCACAGTCAGTGGAGTGTAGGAGTAGTATATGGGGAGTAACAGAGTAGAAGATAGGTGACATCACGAGGGAGGTATGGATGAAAGAAGTGAAGCTCATTGGAGCAGAGTGGCATGTGTCCGCTGTCATTTAGCCATCATGGAAAGAGGTGTGTCAACAGGTAGGTTAGGGAAAGCCAAGAAATGGAAGGTGTATACTATGGATAACACCAAAGTTTCTCGCTCAGCATGCATGCACTCGTGTGCGCGCCTGTAAACCCGAGTAAGACAGAGTGTACGTGTGTAAGCATGAGTGCGTGCGTTTAAGCTGGAGTAAGCATGTATAAGGCTGTTTAAAGAGTTGTAAGTGCATTTGCGCTGGTGTGCACGTGGTTTAACCGAATAAGCAAGTTGTAGCCCATGTAAGCATGTGTGCGCACATTTTAACTGCTGTGCGCATGTTTGCGCTTGTGTGCGCAGCGCTCCCCCCTGAGGAAACAGAAAGGAAAAAGAAGCACAACAAATAGTAGGAAGCTACCAGGGAGTACTAGCAGAGCTAGCAGGTGAAAACAATCAGAATCAGGCAATTGCACAGGCAGTACACTAGCCCAGCCCAGCCTAGCACTTAAAACTCTGCCAACAACAGTCCATTATGTTTCTCACACCAGGCACTGCAGTAAGCTAATGGAAGTGAAAACTGAAAAAGCTTTACTGAGACAAAGAAATGTTAGGGGCTGCCATTGCTGTTATAAGGCGACATATGCAACATGCTGAGGGTGGTGACAATGGAAATGCTGCTGGACAACCCACAGTGAGGAGACAGAGATGAGTGTACAGGCCCAGGGTAACCTACCAGGGGCTACATGAGCTGGAGATGGTGGAGCGCTATAGTGTGGACAGAGACCTCCTGCAGCAAATTGTTGAGCTGTGCAGGCCACGCTTCACACACAGAACCAACAGAGGGGAACCCATCCCAGTGGAAACCAAGGTATGCGTTGGCCTAAGAATATTAGCAACTGGTACCTTCCAGAGACCAACTGGTGATATGATGAGGATATCACAGGCATCAGCATCCAGGGTACTACACCAGTTCCTGGATGCCATGTCAGCACATATTGGTGATAATGTATATTTCCCCAATTCCCGTGAGGTATTGGCCAGCAATATGCATCTCTTCCAGCAAATAGCGGAATACCCTGAGGTAGTGGGTGCAATAGACTGCAGGCACATATGCATCAAAGCACCAGCCGGTGAGCGGGGGTAGGGTCTACTTCAACCGCAAGGGCTTCCCCTCCATAAACTGCCAGGTCATGTGTGATGCCCAGGGCATAATACTGAATGTGTGTGCAGGCTGCCCTGGAAGCTACCATGATTCCCATATCTGGCATCTGATGCAGCTGTACCAGACATTTGCCAATGGGGACATCCCACATGGTCACCTAGTGGGGGATGCTGGCTATGCACTGGAGCCGTGGCTGATGACACCCATCAGAAACACACACACACCTGAACAGAAATGCCATAATGAGGCACACCCACAAACACGTAATGTAATAGAGCATGTGTTTGGGCTGCTGAAGTCATGGTTCTGGTGCCTGGACACATCTGGTGGAGGCTTGCAGTACTTACCAACTGCATGTACCCAAATTGTCATGGTATGTGCTATGCTACATAATATGATCCTGCAAAAACAGCTGCAGCAGGACCAGCATAGGCCTGGGCCAAACAGCCCCCCACCATTGCCAAGGCCATCACAGGCAGAGCGTGACTCGGAGGAGGAACAACCTAAGCCTGCCCTAGTATGCAGAAGGAGGCATGCCCAGTATGTTTTGGCCTTAGCAAAGAGGCAATGCATAGCACATACACTGGCTCAGTAAGAACTCTGGAAATGATACCCCTCTCTGACTCGCACATAAAGTAAAAGGGATACCGAAGTTGACACTACCTGCTTCCAAACATGTGCAGGGAGTGTAGTATGTGCATCCGACATAGGCAGCCCTGCAGCACCACCTAAGGCATGAATGCCATGTGTTAAGCAATATAAAGCATTGCTAAACAGCAATTACCACCATGTAGTATATGCAAACAAAATCGCACACACCAACTAGCACAACTGTGGTCAATGTTCAGTAATATTGGACAACGTCCAGCAATGTTGGTGAATATTGAGCAATGTCAGACAAGCCTGGTCTAAGTAGGGCATAGCTGAACAAAAGCCAACATGCTTATATTTGATTAACAGGCCCTTAAGCAGACTGGTCTGCTCAGTATGAAAATATAAAGCAGTGATGGGCCTTGAACCAGGATACTGTGCACTATAGCAAAAGTACTGAACCACTAAACCATGACAGTATTATAGTGGTCCACCTGTATGACGGAATGTTGATAAGTCTATGCAAAGTATTCCATGGAAACCCTGCAGGCACAGTATAATCCTTGTTGAGTTATGACACAAAGGTGAGTCCTGCAGTGAGAACAGAACCTGACTTCCAACACACACGGTATAAATGTTAATATTGGTCATGTTCACACAAATCAGCAAATGTAGTGGACCTCAGATAGCAATATACTGAAGGGTCCCACTGGGCATGCTCACACACTTGAATAAATGACACAAATGTCAGGCAACAAATCATGGAATGTCAGAACTGGGCATGCTCACACACTTAGGCCATGTCTGAGTACAGCAGTGGGCCACGCATATCTGGCAGTTGCATGTGTTAACCCAGGAACCTGTCACTATACAGCAATCCACCCTGTGCACACAGTTATATTACAAATGACACATATATAATATAGTGGAACCCTGTCATAATCAAATATGTTCTGCAGATACTAAAGTTTTTCATGGAAACTGGTAAATCAAAGATGATAAAGACCTGCAAACAGTATCATCAATAAACATTGTGCATCTTGAACCTTAGCATAGGTTCAGAGGTTGATACTAGGCTGTCTGCCCTAGGGCATGTACAAGCCTAGCCAGAGTGTGTTTGGCATTCGCAACCCTGTCAGATTACTACACTGTGTGTGTGAATACTAGGTCACACAAGATAGCCCATGTACATTTATGCTAGTGTGCCTCTGTCTAGCAGGGACACAGAAGATATCCCGGGGATAAATATACAGTCACCCATACAGTCGTCAAGATGTCTCCAGTAGGTGGTCAGTGGGTATCTCTGCCTATGTGAAACTGGGATTACATTCTGTAGTGAGTGGAGCCTCTGGGATAAGAATCTGTCCCTCCACAATGTCCTATTAACATCTGTGCTGAGGTATACATCCCTGCAGTGTGTAGCTCCAAGGAAGTTTGATATCATGAAGTGGAGCATGTCCAGTAATTCTGGTTTGGGTATAGCTGTAAACAACAGGCACACATCATATCTAAGTAGGTGGTAAGCGACTGAGTAGAGCTGGAGTTAATGCATCTGAACTATGCAGGGCATCTGTGTGAGTCCCTAGATCTGCTTGGTGAGGACCGTCCATGCCCAGTACAGTTGCTGCAGGTGTCAGGAAAGGTACACCCCAAATCTGGCATTGTAACCAAGCATGGATGTGATGAGTATAGGGGCACAATGACCTCACTCGATCTAGATGTGAAACCATATGGGATAAGGTGGCACACACAGAAGGTGTGTCCAACCACTTTGGTAGCATGAATGTTAAAGGCGACAGTACGAACAAGTGATGTCCCCAAACCCCTAACAACTCCTACCATATGTATTGGAGGACTACCTATGTGGTAATGTGTGGGCATGTTGTTACTCCCAAAGGGGATGACTATGCAACTAATGGCATTTAGCTGTAGGCCATGGCTCAGGCACCAGTCATCCATCTCTGTGAGACCCTGATTGAGTATGCATGTGGCAGCTGGAGAGTTGATCATGGCACCCAGTTTGCAGTCAAGTGCAAACATGTTCAGCCATATTCCCCCTGTGATAGCCTGTATGTAAGACAAATATATACTGAACAAGAGAGATCCCAGGACCAAGCTGTGTGGGATGCCATGTGTAACTGGTGTATAGTCAGACATGGCACCTGCAATCCTGACCATGTGGGTGCTATCCCTGATCTAGGTATCAATCCATTGTGTGAGATATGTGTCCAAATTGACGCTGGTGAGCCTATGCATAATGGCCCAGTGGGTTACTGTGTTGAATGGTTTTGCAAGGTTCAGGTAGGCTGTGTGGATAGCCGTCCCTATGTTGATGGACCTGTTAGCCATTTAAGGAATACCTACAGGTTCAAGAGGCAAGATCTGCCCACAACAATGCTGAAATGAGTAGGACACAGTGTCTGTAGGCTCCTGATGTCTATGTGTAGGAGTCCTATGACAATATGCTCCATAGCTTTGCAGAACAGGCTACATAGGCTTATAGGGAAATATTGTCTGTGGTCCGTTGTGGCACCAACTCTGTGGAGCGGAACCACTGTCGCAGTACGCCATTCCTTGGATACATATCCTGTGGTAACTCCGATATTGAACAGTGATGTAATGTGAGGGTTGTGTTTGTCATGATGCTCGTGTATGATGCAGGCTGGGACACCATCTGGTCACATTGATACTGTGATGTACGCTGTGGGGAGGGCAACACTCACCTGTTACTATGTGATGTCAGGGAGGTTATACTCTGTTGGGATGGATAATTGCTCCTTAGGGGGGATGGGTGGGAGACATCTGCACTAAACCTGTTTGCCAGGATGTAGGCAATGGCAGTGGGTTCAGGGTAGGTTTAGTCAGTATGTAGTAACTCACAGCATATCAGTGAGTGTCCACCCAGGTTCCTGACATAACTGAAGAAGGCCGTGTGATAGTCCTACATGTCAGGTGCAATTGTCTGGTAGAAGTGGCCCTTAGAAAAGTCCATGAGTGATTGTAGCTGTCTGCTAGTACAGATCACAGATGCCTTCCCAGTCTGGGATTGTGCTCTATCATGTAGTAGCGTCCTCCTGACGTTGTACAGCTTATTAATGGCTGGGGTCTACCAGACAGGTCCCCTGCCATTGTAGTAGTGGGTCTTGTTGTTATTTTGGATAGCACAATCCATGCAGTCCACTAGGTGTCCATAGAATGTGTATGTAAAGGATACAGCAGTGTGAGCCGTATATGCCACTGTCTCAGGATCTCTGAAGGATATCACCTTGCTTTGGTGAAGTGAGATGTTGGCTCATGAGAAGTTCACCAAGATTACCCAGGATGGGTGTGTGGAGGGTATATGTATGTCCTGTGAGATACATGTATGTTCTGACCTTACCAGTGAGGGGTATATCGCTGGTGTGGAACATAGAGTCGCATGTTGGTGATAAGCAGGTCCAATATGTATTCCCCCTTGTGGCTATGCTGACTGGTTGTGCCAAAACATATGAGTCCACAAATTGTAGTGACTGTTGGGTGGGGTTGTCGGGGCTTGAGTAGTATCCCCAGTCAATATTTGTGTATATGAAGTCACACAATATAATGGTGTCTGTGGAGACCCTCATAATCTCCATAGTTCCCACAAAAGCCGAGTGTGGTTCCTGAGTTTGGGAGTGTGTTCTGTAGCAGGCAACAAACTGAAAGACAGTATTGCACAGTGGTAGTTGTATATGTATGGTCTGTGATGCTTTGTGCAGTGCTACTAACCTGGAGGTGTGTGTATCTGTGATGTATATGGATACTCCCCCTAGTTGTGTTGTCTGTTCCAAGTCTTGTTGTCAGACAGCATGGTATGAACCATAACCTGATAGTGCTGGTGTGCATAAGCGAGTCTGAACCAGGTGTCTGTCAGTGCACAGATATTGCTCTCCTCCATACTGAGGAGAGTCCTGAGTGGCCACAATAAGAGGTTAACACAACTGTTGCTGAGCAGCATTACCCTTAGTCTCATTTAACCTGTAATGTCTATGGAGGTGGGTTTGTCTTCTGAGTCCTGCTTAAAAAAGGCACTCTGGTAGTAGCAACAGCCTTAGCCAGCATACCAAAGTCCAAGTGTGACAGGTGCAAGCTGTCCATAGTGAAGCTATGTGGCATGTTGAGCATGTCACCATACACTGACAGACACTGTATCCCCTATGAGTGAAACAAATTTGTTAGTCAACTGTTAAATGTGATATGTCTGTCCGCATACTGTGACATCATAATTGGTGGGTGTAAGATGCTAGACAAGGTCAGGGTCATACTGTCCTGGGCTACATGATCAGAGTGTACCTCCATGTATCATGTCATGTGGTCCAGGGAGTAACGTCTGAGGTTACACACACCAGCATGGACAATGATGGTGCCAGTCTTGTACTTGCTTTGGAGTGACCTGACTGCCTGTGTTATGCGGCAGATCCTGGCACCCAACAGACAGCCCAAAGTGCCTATTCCCTTGTCAGGGCTGGTGAGTGGTACATCAGTGTGTCTGAACATAAGTGTCGCCTATTACAAGTGTATTAGTTGTGTTGTTTAGCCCGAAGGGCAGTGACTGTGTGGCACACTGACATTGTGAAATTAGTGATATGTGGGTATTGTAGTGGGGTAGCAGGTGTGTGTGTGTCTGCTTTGGAGGTCTCTGCTGCTTAGGTAGAGTACATTTACAGCATCCAAGTATGTCAATGTGTGCTAATGTGGTTTGAGTGCTGTTGCTAGAGGATATGTGAGACTGATATGTGGTGTGTGTGGTTACCTTCACCACCTGATAGACTGTGCCAGTCATGGGTCGAGAGAGTTCAGCTCCCTGTATGTCTATATAGGTGCATCTCACACATATATCTGAGTTTGTCGGGAGGAGGAAAGGGTTGTCTGTGTACATGAGGCAGATGTGACATTGTGTCAATATCACAATATCCACCAGCTGGACTGAAGAGTACACACAAAACCGACCCCTGGACATACCAGGGTATTATCATGACATACTCTGTAGCCTGATCACAAAGGATTGGTAGGGTGTTAAGTGTGTAAAAGAGTATAACAGGAATTAGTGCTCATGTTTGTTAGTGTTTTGTAAAGAGGAGTTGAGAAGGAGTCCAGACTGAATCATGACACCTCCTTCAGCTATGCCATAAATATCAATGTACACCTATATATGTCCTGAGTCAGGGCCAACTGTACCTGAGTGTCAATGCCGACATCATGACAGACAGGCCCATATGTACATACCCATCCCCCACTGACAATAGTCCACATCATCATACCAGGAGATATCACATGTAGAATGGATGAGCAGCTACCCCCATTGCCAAAAGTATGGCGGCAGGTGGAATACATTGATTCCCAATATGTGTCATGCACAAACTACAGAACAAACAGATCATGCACCTGAACAGTCAGCTGAGCTGCACCCCTTACACAGGATGTGGAACCGTTGAATGTGCCACAGCTACATATGGCACTCCCCACAAGTGTTGGTGCACAACACACCATGGGAAGTCAAGTCCGGTATGCCTATGAGGTCTGATCTGCAAGGTCATGGAGTCCATCATGGTTGCAGTCATAAACAGAGCTATTGGAAGCTGACACACACACAACCCTACCAACTGTGGTATGTTCATGTGTGGATCATGGTTCCCAAACATGCTAGACTGTTTGCAAGGCAGCCACCCAGGACATACATCAATGAACACATCTAAACATGTGTCACATAGACTTTGAATAGCCCTTTATCAACATCCCAGACACATGTATTATCCACTAAACCAAGAAGCTGTGCATAAATATGTGTTGACATATGACGGAATGTCAGTGTGTCCACAGATAGATCACACAAGGTAAGGATACTGAGGTCATGTTCAAGCTGTTGACACCTGCTGACCCACATGGACCATTCCTGGAATGGCATAAAACAAAGTGTACATACATCACCATGTCCAGTCTGATGATGTCACCATCCTATAAATACAGCAGGAGAAGAGAAACCAGCCAGTAAAGCAAATAGTGTGCCGTGTTAATGCGTCTCTTTCCAGTATCGTAACCTAGTTAGGTAGGGGTTTGAATCTTTCAAAGTGTGTGTGTATGTGTGCAGTATTGTTTGAGAAGTACTCCCTTTTTGGAGACTGGGAAAACTCAGTAAAGGAGGTACATTCCTCTTTGAAAAGTTCGATGATGTCACCATCCTACAAATACTGCAGGAGAAGAGAAACCAGCCAATAAAGCAAATAGTGCACCGTGTTAGTGCATCTCTCTCTAGTATCATAACATAGTTAGGGGTGTGAGTCCTGTAAACAGTGAGTGTGTGTGTGTGTGTGTGTGTGTGTGTGTGTGTGTGTGTGTGTGTGTGTGTGTGTGTGTGTGTGTGTATGTATACAATTGTCTTTGAAAAGAGTGCCCCTTTTGGAGACTGTGAAAACACACCAAAAGAGGTACATTCCTCTTTGGAAATTCTGATGATGTCACCATCCTACAAATACAGCAGGAGAAGAGAAGCCAGCCAGTAAAGCAAATAGTGACCTGTGTTAATACGTCACTCTCTAGTATCATAACATAGTTAGGTAGGAGTTTGAATTCTGCAAACAGTGAGTGTGTGTGTGTGTGTGGGGGGGGGGTGTATGTGTGCAATTGTCTTTGAAAGGAGTGTCCTTTTTTGGAGACTGTGAAAACACACTAAAAGTGGTACATTACTCTTTGGAAAGTCTGATGATGTAACAATCCTACAAATACAGCAGGAGAAGGGCAACCACCAAATAAAGCAAATAGCACACTGTTTTAATGTGTCATTCTCTAGTATTATAACATAGTTGGGTAGGGGTTTGAATCCTGTAAACCGTGTATGTGGGCAGTTGTCTTTGAAAGGAGTGCCCTTTTTGGAGACTGTGAAAACACACTAAAAGAGGTACATTACTCTTTGGAAAGTCTGATGATGTCACCATCCTACGAATACAGTAGGAGAAGAAAAAACAGCCACCAAAGCAAATAATGTGCCATGTTAATGCGTCACTCTCTAGTATCATAACATAGGTAGGGGTTTGAATCTTGCAAACAGTGAGTGTGTGTGTGTGGGGGTATGTGTGTATGTGTACAATTGTCTTTGAAAGGAGTGACCTTTTTGGAGACTGTGAAAACGCACTAAAAGAGGTACATTCCTCTTTGGAAAGTCTGATGATGTCACCATCCTACAAATACAGCAGGAGAAGGGAAACCAGCCAGTACAGCAAATAGCACGCAGTGATAATGCATCACAATCTAGTATTATAACATAGTTAGGTAGGGGTTTGAATACTGCAAACTGTGTGTTTGTGTGTGTGCAATTGTCTTTGAAAGGAGTTCCCTTTTTGGAGACTGTGAAAACACACTAAAAGAGATACATTACTCTTTGGGAAGTCTGATGATGCCACCATTCTACAAATACAGCAGGAGAAGGGAAACCAGCCAGTAAAGCAAATAGAATGCCGTGTTAGTTCGTCTCTCTCTTGTATCATAACATAGTTAGGTAGGGGTTTGAATCCTGCAAACAGTGAGTGTGTGTAGGTGTGCAATCCTCTTTAAAAGGAGTGCCCTTTTTGGAGACTGTGAAAACACACTGAAAGAGGTACATTCCTCTTTGGAAAGTCTGATGATGTCACCATCCTACAAATACAGCAGGAGACAAACAACCACCCAGTCAAGCAAATAGCATGCCGTGTTAATGTGTCTCTCTCTAGTATCATAACATAGTTAGATACTGGTTTGAATCCTGCAAATGCTGACTGCATGGGTGTCACTGTTGGTCGACACTGTGGGGGTTTTGCTTTTACTATGGTGTGACATAGTATGATGACAACAGTAAGTGCATTGCAGACATCAGGTATCTGCGTGGCAAATATATATGTGTACATGTCCCCTCAATCAGTACATAGGTGTGAAGCCTGCATACTACACGAATACATTTGTTTCCATTGACAGGTTGTGCCACTGCTACTCAGATCATAGGTCACATATGTATGTATGTGACATGGCCGTCCACTATTGTGTTCTGTGGCCAAGGTCATCTGTGGCACACACACATGACAGTTACTTAAGAGTAGTGTGAGTGAGGGTATATGCCTGGGGTATATGTCAGACATGGTCATACACAACAAAGTCTGCCAAAAATGGACAGTCTTTATAGGTGTATGACTGCCTTGTGGATATGCATTCAGGCCTCTAATGTCTGTGATTCACCTTGGGGCTCCACAATACCTATGGATATGTGGATACCAAGGGACACATGACATAACATGGGTCTGTACGTACACAATGGTACCCGACATACATGTTGAGGGCTACCACCGGTGTGGTACTGACGGGATAGTATGTATAGTACATGAGGATGACTATGCCATAGTCGACTTACTGCTATACAGCATGTATCACACAACAGGTATCTGTCTGTATGATACCCTTGCGTAGGATATGTGTCCCATCCAGGAATGCATTGTAGGCCATTCCATGCATTCCCAGATTTGGATGGACACATCCCTAGTATGTCTGCATGTACCTAAGGGGGATATATGACACATGGGTGGTGGTCATCACTACTGGTTAGTGTTATAGTGTAGCACGGAAGGATCCAATTGATACTGGGTTCCCTACTACTGTGTGTCATTTGTCAGGACATCATCCAATGATTGCTTATAGTCATGCCGTTGAGGTTGTGTATACGACCAAACTGCAAATCATTGACTGATATTAATGGTATCACCCACAGCATAGTGTCAACCCATGTCATAGACACATCTACCCATGTTAGTACATAACTGTAGTAGAATGCATACTGGCCATTGAAAGATGCAATGGGATGTTAATAATGTGTACGACAGGGTATGCCACACGTCCCATGTGTTCACTATGCACGTACATCCAGACAGTGCGCACCCACCATGTTCACAGATGTACACTTGCTAATCTGTACTGCACACATCACACACGTACTGTCCACTCGCTAACACATGCTGGCAACACATCACACATCAGTCAAGTGGCACATGGGTGGATAATACATACTCAGACCTAACAATGGTGTAAACAATGCTACATTGACAATCAGAGCTTTGATGCATAATGTCTGCTCAGATATACCTACAAGGATGTAGTTAGACTTCCTTGTTGACAACTCGCTATTATTGCTACACTGCTATAGTGTCATCCTGTGCATCAGCACCATTTTAGCCTGTCCCTCCATCGATAATGCAGATGACAGGAGGTGGCACAGGTATCATTGTATGCACAGGGCGTTTTGTTGTTTGCCAGAGCCTGACATTGACCCATCCAATCGACGTGTGTGTGTGTGTGTGTGTGTGTGTGTGTGTGTGTGTGTGTGTGTGTGTGTGTGTGTGAGGGACAACAGTACAGCATGGGCCAATGTTGATGTAATGTGTGTGTGTGTATGTGTGAGCCCTAGTTGTTTGCTTAATGTGTGTGTGTCTGCATGCACACAGCTCCACCATTTGGCTGCCATATATGGTGGTTTGTGGGACAGCCACAGACTGTACCTGCTTGGCTGTACAGATCACTGTCTCTGGCCATGGAGACAGTACCTGTGCTTGGCAGGGGTGCTACGGATGGTATCGGGTACCAACCCTGACTGCGTACTGTCATCAGAGGCAGAGGTATCATGACTGGACCCATGTCCCTGCTGGGACTGGCCAGAGCCACGTGCACATGGTCTACAGGAATGGACAATGGACAGGCCAGCCCCAGCATTGCTGGGGCTGGTACTACCACTATGGGAGCAGCTGTGAGCTGTGGGCCATCTGTGACCACTGCCAGCTGTTGCTGGCATGTGCCTGCGCCGACATCGCAACCGTCCCGCATGGTCCTGGCTCGAGGAAGACATGTTGTGGATGGCATCTATTGTCTCCCCCCAATGTCTATCAATGACCTCAGTGTATATCCGGATGGCACCGGCAAGGTCACGGATGCTGTCATTGATAGCGGTGTTATGTGCCCTCTGCACCCTAAGTCCCTGCCTGGTGTATCATTCCATACGTGCCTGAGCCTGCATTACAGCCCAAAACATAGTGGTCATCATAAGACCTGTGAGGGCATGCCTGCCAGGGGCAATACGTCCAGTGGTGCTCCCCAGAGAACCCCTGGACCTCTGCCTATGTGGTACCATTCCGGGTCTATGGCTATGGCTGCTGTGAGGGGATGCACGTGCCATGGGTACCACACTCTCCTGGTCAATGCCAACTGTATGTTGTCCCTCCCTTATGGCCATTGCTGGTGAGGGATGTAATGGCAGTATGAGTGTGCACATAGATGGGGTTGAACGCTGTGTACTGTTGATTGGTGGACCAACGACAGACCCTGTCAAATCTCCCTGTGCCAAAATACATGTGTCATCATCACCACTATCCGTGGCAGTGGCTTCAGGTCATCTACTGCTTTTGCCAAGCCCTACCTCAGCACCTGTGAGAGGAAGACAGGAAACACATGTTACAGTCCACACATGCACACATGCACATATGCACACATGCACACATGCACACATGAACACATGCACACCTGCACACCTGCACACAGGCACACAGGCACACAGGCACACAGGAACACAGGAACACAGGAACACATGCAGGTAGGAACACAGGAGCACAGGAACACATGCACACTCCTTACTACAGCGGATACACATACACAACAGAAATCCAAATCATACTCAATACTGGTTGAAGGTGGGTGACAGTATCACAAGGCAAACAGTCACACACAGTTGTTAGCATGCAGAGTAAGTGTTGATCAAGTCCATGCAGTGTGAGTGTAGACAGCCATAGTTAATGACAGTGTATATGGCTGTAGTGCATGTGTGTACATGTTCAGTGATTGCCTACACCCTAGAACACAATGTGTACAAGAACACGACATTTCTGTGCAACTATTATAAGCTCTGAAATGTCCTGTGCACCATCACACACAGGTATACATACCATGGCTGCGTGTGTTATCTGTGTGTCACATGGATTTCCCTGTCTGATTGCAGTGTCTGTGTCTGTAGCAGATAATTGTGGACACAGGTGTAGCACATGCATGCTATGTACACACACAGGATGAGTGGTGCATGTATACGTGCTGGGATACCAATCCTGGACATGGCCATTGTAACAGTATGGGGTGTAGTATCATTAGCCATCATCATCTTGAATCATGTTGTCACCCAAGGCCACTAAAGTGTGCTAGACCACCGCCTAGTATGCTGTACCTGAACAGCAGTGCCATGGCTAAGTTCACAATTACACAGCCACGTTGCACAAGGGTGTGTGAGGTGTCCAATAGGGAGCATTGCCTAACATGACTGTGTTATGTGTTGAGGAGTGTTGCACAGCCCCATGCTAGGCCCCTACCCTCAGGTATAGTATGTGTGGTGTGTGGATGACATGTGGGATACTGAAGTGTGACGTGGCAGCGGGTGTCCGGTTACACTATCTGTAGCATGTTGAGGTGTACTGCGTATGACAAGCGGGTTATGTTGTGTACATGTGTGTCAACTATGCCTATCCAATGTGCAGTACAGTGTTGCCACATTTGTGTCTGATGCTCTGTGCATTGCATGTGATTGAGGCAGCTACTGACATTACTGAGATGTTTCACGTCTCACAGCAAACATGCACAGCATGCATTATGCATAGGTGTGTTATGTGTACATGGCCTACACCTCACCTATGACATGCACAGTTCAATACCAAGTTTAAAGTGTTAACACACTCACTAGCATGTAATGTCTGCCCTGCTGTCACACCAGAGGGACCTGCAAGAATATGATACAGTTTGTCAGTGGCCACAACTGTGGCATTGCTACTGTGAGTGTGCTAAACTACAGTAGAACAACAGGCATATGTTTACAGATACTATTCAAATTATCAGTATTGCACACAATAGGCAGCACAACTGCTAAACACAGTACACATCTCACACATGCATAATCTAACAATACAGGTAACAGTAGTCCACAGCTAGGGCATGTTACCTGCACGCTCCATGTCACCATGCTGGGTGGCTCAGGCCTCCACGATGACACATGTGTGATGTTGTTGTTGCTGTAGGCCAGAAGCCACCACACTTAGCAGCAGTTCCTCCACTCTGGTGAGGGGGGATGTATGGCCACCCCACCACCTGTGGCAAGCTGTTGTCTGTGGATATCAGACACACGCCACCGGACATGTCTAATTAAATCACTGCAGTGATGGTGTACCTGCTCATATGTCCGGTTATGCATGCCTATGTCATTTACCCAACGAACAAGTTCTTGCCACAGTGCAGTACGCTCCTGCTGGTTCTGGCTGGCCCTTGAAAACAGCAGGGTATAGTGCTGAACCAGGCTGTGGTGGATTTCCAGTTCCTCTGCAGCTGTGTAGCAGGGGTTCCTGTGATGAGCCATATATATTTGCCATTGCAGACATCAGGTATCTGCGTGGCAAATATATATGTGTACATGTCCCCTCAATCAGTACATAGGTGTGAAGCCTGCATACTACACGAATACATTTGTTTCCATTGACAGGTTGTGCCACTGCTACTCAGATCATAGGTCACATATGTATGTATGTGACATGGCCGTCCACTATTGTGTTCTGTGGCCAAGGTCATCTGTGGCACACACACATGACAGTTACTTAAGAGTAGTGTGAGTGAGGGTATATGCCTGGGGTATATGTCAGACATGGTCATACACAACAAAGTCTGCCAAAAATGGACAGTCTTTATAGGTGTATGACTGCCTTGTGGATATGCATTCAGGCCTCTAATGTCTGTGATTCACCTTGGGGCTCCACAATACCTATGGATATGTGGATACCAAGGGACACATGACATAACATGGGTCTGTACGTACACAATGGTACCCGACATACATGTTGAGGGCTACCACCGGTGTGGTACTGACGGGATAGTATGTATAGTACATGAGGATGACTATGCCATAGTCGACTTACTGCTATACAGCATGTATCACACAACAGGTATCTGTCTGTATGATACCCTTGCGTAGGATATGTGTCCCATCCAGGGAATGCATTGTAGGCCATTCCATGCATTCCCAGATTTGGATGGACACATCCCTAGTATGTCTGCATGTACCTAAGGGGGATATATGACACATGGGTGGTGGTCATCACTACTGGTTAGTGTTATAGTGTAGCACCGGAAGGATCCAATTGATACTGGGTTCCCTACTACTGTGTGTCATTTGTCAGGACATCATCCAATGATTGCTTATAGTCATGCCGTTGAGGTTGTGTATACGACCAAACTGCAAATCATTGACTGATATTAATGGTATCACCCACAGCATAGTGTCAACCCATGTCATAGACACATCTACCCATGTTAGTACATAACTGTAGTAGAATGCATACTGGCCATTGAAAGATGCAATGGGATGTTAATAATGTGTACGACAGGGTATGCCACACGTCCCATGTGTTCACTATGCACGTACATCCAGACAGTGCGCACCCACCATGTTCACAGATGTACACTTGCTAATCTGTACTGCACACATCACACACGTACTGTCCACTCGCTAACACATGCTGGCAACACATCACACATCAGTCAAGTGGCACATGGGTGGATAATACATACTCAGACCTAACAATGGTGTAAACAATGCTACATTGACAATCAGAGCTTTGATGCATAATGTCTGCTCAGATATACCTACAAGGATGTAGTTAGACTTCCTTGTTGACAACTCGCTATTATTGCTACACTGCTATAGTGTCATCCTGTGCATCAGCACCATTTTAGCCTGTCCCTCCATCGATAATGCAGATGACAGGAGGTGGCACAGGTATCATTGTATGCACAGGGCGTTTTGTTGTTTGCCAGAGCCTGACATTGACCCATCCAATCGACGTGTGTGTGTGTGTGTGTGTGTGTGTGTGTGTGTGTGTGTGTGTGTGTGTGTGTGTGTGAGGGACAACAGTACAGCATGGGCCAATGTTGATGTAATTTGTGTGTGTGTATGTGTGAGCCCTAGTTGTTTGCTTAATGTGTGTGTGTCTGCATGCACACAGCTCCACCATTTGGCTGCCATATATGGTGGTTTGTGGGACAGCCACAGACTGTACCTGCTTGGCTGTACAGATCACTGTCTCTGGCCATGGAGACAGTACCTGTGCTTGGCAGGGGTGCTACGGATGGTATCGGGTACCAACCCTGACTGCGTACTGTCATCAGAGGCAGAGGTATCATGACTGGACCCATGTCCCTGCTGGGACTGGCCAGAGCCACGTGCACATGGTCTACAGGAATGGACAATGGACAGGCCAGCCCCAGCATTGCTAGGGCTGGTACTACCACTATGGGAGCAGCTGTGAGCTGTGGGCCATCTGTGACCACTGCCAGCTGTTGCTGGCATGTGCCTGCGTCGACATCGCAACCGTCCCGCATGGTCCTGGCTCGAGGAAGACATGTTGTGGATGGCATCTATTGTCTCCCCCCAATGTCTATCAATGACCTCAGTGTATATCCGGATGGCACCGGCAAGGTCACGGATGCTGTCATTGATAGCGGTGTTATGTGCCCTCTGCACCCTAAGTCCCTGCCTGGTGTATCATTCCATACGTGCCTGAGCCTGCATTACAGCCCAAAACATAGTGGTCATCATAAGACCTGTGAGGGCATGCCTGCCAGGGGCAATACGTCCAGTGGTGCTCCCCAGAGAACCCCTGGACCTCTGCCTATGTGGTACCATTCCGGGTCTATGGCTATGGCTGCTGTGAGGGGATGCACGTGCCATGGGTACCACACTCTCCTGGTCAATGCCAACTGTATGTTGTCCCTCCCTATGGCCATTGCTGGTGAGGGATGTAATGGCAGTATGAGTGTGCTCATAGATGGGGTTGAACGCTGTGTACTGTTGATTGGTGGACCAACGACAGACCCTGTCAAATCTCCTGTGCCAAAATACATGTGTCATCATCACCACTATCCGTGGCAGTGGCTTCAGGTCATCTACTGCTTTTGCCAAGCCCTACCTCAGCACCTGTGAGAGGAAGACAGGAAACACATGTTACAGTCCACATGCACACATGCACATATGCACACATGCACACATGAACACATGCACACCTGCACACCTGCACACAGGCACACAGGCACACAGGCACACAGGAACACAGGAACACAGGAACACATGCAGGTAGGAACACAGGAGCACAGGAACACATGCACACTCCTTACTACAGCGGATACACATACACAACAGAAATCCAAATCATACTCAATACTGGTTGAAGGTGGGTGACAGTATCACAAGGCAAACAGTCACACACAGTTGTTAGCATGCAGAGTAAGTGTTGATCAAGTCCATGCAGTGTGAGTGTAGACAGCCATAGTTAATGACAGTGTATATGGCTGTAGTGCATGTGTGTACATGTTCAGTGATTGCCTACACCCTAGAACACAATGTGTACAAGAACACGACATTTCTGTGCAACTATTATAAGCTCTGAAATGTCCTGTGCACCATCACACACAGGTATACATACCATGGCTGCGTGTGTTATCTGTGTGTCACATGGATTTCCCTGTCTGATTGCAGTGTCTGTGTCTGTAGCAGATAATTGTGGACACAGGTGTAGCACATGCATGCTATGTACACACACAGGATGAGTGGTGCATGTATACGTGCTGGGATACCAATCCTGGACATGGCCATTGTAACAGTATGGGGTGTAGTATCATTAGCCATCATCATCTTGAATCATGTTGTCACCCAAGGCCACTAAAGTGTGCTAGACCACCGCCTAGTATGCTGTACCTGAACAGCAGTGCCATGGCTAAGTTCACAATTACACAGCCACGTTGCACAAGGGTGTGTGAGGTGTCCAATAGGGAGCATTGCCTAACATGACTGTGTTATGTGTTGAGGAGTGTTGCACAGCCCCATGCTAGGCCCCTACCCCTCAGGTATAGTATGTGTGGTGTGTGGATGACATGTGGGATACTGAAGTGTGACGTGGCAGCGGGTGTCCGGTTACACTATCTGTAGCATGTTGAGGTGTACTGCGTATGACAAACGGGTTATGTTGTGTACATGTGTGTCAACTATGCCTATCCAATGTGCAGTACAGTGTTGCCACATTTGTGTCTGATGCTCTGTGCATTGCATGTGATTGAGGCAGCTACTGACATTACTGAGATGTTTCACGTCTCACAGCAAACATGCACAGCATGCATTATGCATAGGTGTGTTATGTGTACATGGCCTACACCTCACCTATGACATGCACAGTTCAATACCAAGTTTAAAGTGTTAACACACTCACTAGCATGTAATGTCTGCCCTGCTGTCACACCAGAGGGACCTGCAAGAATATGATACAGTTTGTCAGTGGCCACAACTGTGGCATTGCTACTGTGAGTGTGCTAAACTACAGTAGAACAACAGGCATATGTTTACAGATACTATTCAAATTATCAGTATTGCACACAATAGGCAGCACAACTGCTAAACACAGTACACATCTCACACATGCATAATCTAACAATACAGGTAACAGTAGTCCACAGCTAGGGCATGTTACCTGCACGCTCCATGTCACCATGCTGGGTGGCTCAGGCCTCCACGATGACACATGTGTGATGTTGTTGTTGCTGTAGGCCAGAAGCCACCACACTTAGCAGCAGTTCCTCCACTCTGGTGAGGGGGGATGTATGGCCACCCCACCACCTGTGGCAAGCTGTTGTCTGTGGATATCAGACACACGCCACCGGACATGTCTAATTAAATCACTGCAGTGATGGTGTACCTGCTCATATGTCCGGTTATGCATGCCTATGTCATTTACCCAACGAACAAGTTCTTGCCACAGTGCAGTACGCTCCTGCTGGTTCTGGCTGGCCCTTGAAAACAGCAGGGTATAGTGCTGAACCAGGCTGTGGTGGATTTCCAGTTCCTCTGCAGCTGTGTAGCAGGGGTTCCTGTGATGAGCCATAAGCCTGGAAGACAAGTAAACGATATGTGTGAGCAAGTCATGTGGCACACTTAACATTATACAGTACAGATATCAGTTAACTGCCATATATAGCATCTGTTCGTCTGTCAGAGGATACACACATTCAATACCACATATCAGTGCTCAGCCCACAACTGGCTGACAGTGCCTGTCACACTTAGCATTGCCACCCCTCCGTTTTTTTTCCGGAGTGCCCGGAAATCAGTAGGGCACTCCGGTTCTCCGGTTCTTGCTGTGGGAGTGACGTCAGGCTCATCAGCGTCAGCGTGTATGTAAGTAAAAAAAAAAAAAAAAATTAAAATTCCCGTCTTGGACTCTTGGTTGATTGGCTGCTTGCTGCAGAAGAGGCTCATGCAGCAAGCAGCCAATCAACACGTAGATTTGCAAGTCGAATCCCCGCAAAGCCCGCGAAAATTAGTGAATAAAAAGCGGCGCTTCAGCTACTAATTTTACCTTTTACTCTGTACTGTAAAAGGTGCTTAAGGTCTGAAATTTCTTGCTGGTTGGACGTCTTCGGTGGATTGCTGGTTTCTTTTGCTGCTGCCTGGAAGGATTGCTCTAGCCCTGCTGCTGCCGGGAAGGATTGCCCTAGTCCTGCTGCCTGCTGCCTGCTGCTGCCTGGAAGGATTGCCCTAGCCCTGCTGCTGCTGCCTGGATTGGAAGGATTGTCCTAGCCCTGCTGCTGCTCCCTGGAAGGATTGCCCTAGCCCTGCTGCTTGCTTTGCTTGCTGGAGTCTTGCCCTGGAGAAGTGCTGTGGACTGGCCAACTGGGTGGTGTTGTGTTCCCCCCTGCCTGCTGCTTGCTGGCCCTTTAGCTGCCTGTTCTCTTCTGGCTGAGAGCTTGTTTAAGTAGCCCTGCTGCTGCTTTTTCTGGAGGTAAGTGGAATTTTTTAATGGATGAATTGTTTGGAATTAAGGTAGATTTTCAAAGATTAGTGTGACAAGGGGAATGAAATATTGCCAGCACAGCTACTAGTGAATTTTTTAAATATTAAATTTATATTAATTCACTAGCTGTGCTGGCACTATCTCATTCATTGATGGTGACAAGATGTGTGTAACTGTATCTAGATGTTCAACATGTGGTGATTATTAACTAGAACAGTTTCTAATCTGGTTTTGGACTTGGTTACAGTGAATATATAATGACTTCATGATTTGTATAAGATGCTTGGACTGTAGATCTGTCTTTTCTAGTCTGAAGTCACCGTGATGTTTACCCTGACCTGTGTTTCTTCCTAGGGTGTCTATGTCGTACAGTCTTCATATTATAGTGAGGCTTAAATGTAGCTTTTTGTCTAGTTTGTCATCACAACTGTTTACCTTTTATCTGTGTTTTCTAGGGTATACCGTCTATACCAAAGCTTAGTTCATTTGATGTTACAGTGAATATATGACTACATGATTTGTATAGGATGCTTGGACTGTAGAACTGTCTTTTCTAGTCTATCATCACTGTGATGTTTACCTTGACCTGTGTTTCTTCCTAGGGTGTCTATGTTGTACAGTCTTCATATTATAGTGGGGCTTAAATGTAGCTTTTTGTCTAGTTTGTCATCACAACTGTTTACCTTTTATCTGTGTTTTCTAGGGTATACCGTCTATACCAAAGCTTAGTTCATTTGATGTTACAGTGAATATATGACTACATGATTTGTATAGGATGCTTGGACTGAGGTCTTCACTTGGCCACTATGCTCAATTCTATCTGTGCCAGTGGGAGGTGGTGGTGGGGATCTGGAGTGGAAAAGGGGAGAAACCAGCCCCACATTGACTGGTCTCTGTGCTTTTAAGAGAAATTGCACTTAATATGGGGTGTTGTATCTGGAATACTGTGGGGCTACGGAATTCGTCTTTATGTCTGCCCATATGGTCTCTTATCATTATGCAACTTATTACTGTTGCAGCCAGAGGGTATTATGATTGCTGAGTTACATATTTCATGTTTATCATTGTGTCGGCCCACACTATGTCCTGTTTGTCTTTATGCAAGTTATTACAATTATAGCCAGAGGGTATGATTGCTGAGCTGCCATGTATTTCATCTTTATCTTGTCAGTCCACAGTATGCCTGAACATTCTTGCTGTGTTCAGACTCAGCTGGATAACTTTTGCACTGGGTTCTACATAAAAGTAGAGGGTCTTAATTTGGTGCATTGCTGTAGTGTCTGACCCATGTGTTTTACACACAGTTGAATGCCTTCTGTGCATATTCTGCTGTCACACCAGGTTCATGTGTAACAGCTGCAGAAAGTCCCTCAGACAGGAATTGCTTCTGCCTTTCATTGCTTTACCTTCACTGTAATTTTTCATGAGGAGTCTCATTTTTTTTTCCCTATACCAACTTGGTATTACTAGGGTGTGAAAGTCTGGAGATTCACATGTGAATGTGAACTCTGGTTAGTGGCTACTGACTGACACAGGCCCCACCAGGCACTGATGTTGGTCACAAGTGTTTTGATTTTCTATTAATAGCTGTTTTGGTTTATTGTAGTGTTGAGCAAGGATCCTACACGAATCATGTTCAGGAAAAGGTCAATGGATCATCAAGAAGAGGCTGAAAGCGTGTCTCCTAAGAGTTTTTTCTGTAGTTATAATAAGGTGTGGGAGCAAAGCTACTCATGGGTGCGACCTGTTCCAAATGCAGATGCCATGGCAAAGTGCACATCCTGTGGAACAATTTTCACTGTAAAATGGGATGGGGAAAAGGCATTGAAAAGCCATCAGAAGTCAGACAAACATCATCAAAGCCTTCAGCTCCAGAGGCAGAACCTCATAATGACCAAGTTTATTCAGCCATGTAGTGTAACCAGTGAAGCTTCCAAAGTCACTGCAGCTTAAGTGACAGCAGTCTATCATGGAGTGAAACATGGTCACTCATATGTATCCATAGATTGTGGAGGTAAGCTGGCACCGACAGTCTTCCCTGATTCTACTTTGGCTTTGAAATTCACCTGTGGGAAGACAAAATCTGAGAGTATTGTCATGAATGTACTTGCACCTCATTCAGAGGAGCTCCTTCTGCAGGAACTTGGCAATTCCTATTTCTCAGTGGGATCAGATGCATCCAATAAAGGGAACAGAAAAATGTTCCCTTTAGTTATTCAGTACTTTACTCACACCCATGGCACACAACAGAAACTCCTTGATTTCTATGAGGATCATAACGAAAGTTCTGAATGTATCTTTACTAGAATAAAGGACATCCTTGTGCATAAAGGACTCAAAGTACAAAACATTGCTAGCTATGCTGCAGACAATGCCTCAGTCAATTATGGAAAGCACAGGTCTGTTTTAAAAGTTTGAAATCTGAGGTGCCTCACATCATTGCAGCAAACTGTTTATGCCATGTAATACATAACTGTGCCAAGCATGCAAGCAAGGCCCTTGTAAAGTTTGATGTGGAGACTCTGGTTTTGAAAGTACATAGTGAGTTTTCAGCATCTGCTAAAAAAATGGCACTGTTGAAAGGCTTCTATTCTTTCCTAGACCAGGACTTTAAGGAAATAATGCAGCATGTTGTAACAAGGTGGCTGTCTTTATTCCCAGCTGTGGCAAGGCTGGTAGAATGTTGGCCTGCTATTAAAAGTTATTTTATTAGTCAAGGGCCTGAGGACTGTCACCCCCTTATCTGGAAAGTTGTGGAGGCCGATGAGGATGGCATCAGTGGGGATGTGTCTGAGGCAGAGTGCTACATACATTTCATGCACTACATCCTGCAGGTATTCCACAAGTCTATAGCAAAACTTGAAAGTAACACTCTCTCTGCTCCAAAGTTGTACACCGTGATGAAAAGGCTAAAAGATAAGTTGCAGAGAAGGCTAGATGACCAGTTCTTTGGTACTAAAGTTTCATCTGCCTTACAGCACTTTACTCCAGCTGTCGCACAGCAGGTCTGTAGGACCTTCTGTGATTTTTACAGTAAAGCACTTTGTTACCTACAGAAGTGGTTTGACTATGATAATAGTCCCTTTAAAGCTATGCAGGTCCTCAGCCTCCAACATCCTGTAACTTGGCCAGAACTGCGTACAGTTGCAGACCTCTTCAAATTGGATGTGGACATTGAAGCACTTTACTCAGACTACTGTACTTTAACTGCTGCATTGCCGGCCCTGTTACAGATGACAGAGGCATCTGTAAGTGATCGCTGGGTGACTTTTTTTAGTAAAGCTCAGACTGCAAGCCACTTTACAGACTGGTGCAGTTTGCTCTTTCAATCCCCAGCAATAGCTTTGTGGAAAGGGTTTTTTCACTTATGGGGAATCGTGGACTGATGTAAGAAATAGAATGCTTGTGTCACTTGTGAAGGCAGAGTTGCAGGTCAAGCTAAACTTTAACATGAGTTGTTCGCAATTTTATTCATTTGTGAGAAATAACCAGCCATTACTTGAGGCTGCTAGATCAAATGCCAAATATAGCTTCAAGTATAAGCAATAATTTCTAGCAAAACTGAAGATACTTTAAACAGTTGCTTTTCTTTTACTATTGTGTGTGGTGAACCCTTAATGTACTGCTTTGAATGAACTGGTGTTTTTAATATCTAATTGTATTTCCATTTTAGTAGTACCTGTGATATGAGACTTGGGCTTAGTTTTCCCATGCTTGTGTGTGATGTACTGTTGTATGTAGTGAACCTTTGAAGCATTGCTAAATAAAGTTTTTTTTAATTTACTTTTGACTCGTTGCACATTTTTCTACTTATTGGTAACTGTATGTGATATTAAAAACTTATGCTGAAGGGTGATAGAGTAAAGGGGTGTGGCTATTAAAGGGAATGGGTGTGGCTTGATTGTGCATGGGGCGGGGCTTGTTTGTCAGGAAATGGCACAGTAGAAAGGTGGCAACCCTAGTCACACTCCATATGACACACCAGTATACACCAGTACTCGGCTCACTGTTTGGGATCCAATGCACAGCCTTGCCAGGGGGGTACATATCAAGCTAATGCATGCAGTAATATGTCATCCATTGCAATGAATGTGAAGTACAGTTACAGTATAACCAGTAACCCACCCTAGTCATTGATGCCATACCCACACCTAACATATGTGCACAGTTGTTAATATAGCTGGCATACTGCTGTAACAGAGTATATACATGTTGCTAGGTACACACGCAAACCCTGCATCACACATGTGATTGCGGACATGGTACAGGCATCATTACACACACATCAGACATTCATACAACACACAAATGTATACTAACACAGATGAGCATTTGTTATGCACCTTACAGTACTGTTTGCCCCTACTTACAGATACCTATGCCTGAGGAATGTAATCTGTGCAGACTACAGGAAACACACAAGACAGTGTTACCAGGGAATGTGAACATACACCATACTGTGCTGTTTAGGGCTACGGCTTCAGGTGGTACAACAGTTCAAATGTCGGCTAGATTCACCAGCAGTACCACTTACTGAGCATACATGTACTGCTTCAGCCTATGATGGGACACCACAGTTGTACACAAGGAACTACGTCACAACATATACCATCCTACTATGTCTGCATCCCAATAACTGACACATCTTTCTCTGGCCTCACACATAGGACACAAACGACCATGACAGAAACAACCTCACACTTAGCTATCACACCGTCACAGACCTTGCACACAGTCAGTGTCACACTCATTCCACCTCACATAGCAGGTATTGCACTGTGTACATGTCTGCGTGCATTGTGTCGTATGTAGGTAATACGCTATTGTCCCTGGGGCCTACAGCAGCCTAGCCATATGCTACCCTGGCCTGTGACACACATGTAATTAGATTTCACTTCCTCCTGTCAACCGGATACACATAGGTGATTCCCAGGGCGTGTTACCTATCCCCCAGACAATCATCAGGGGTATATCTGACATCTGCTACTGAGGAGCCTTGTTTGTTCATGCTGGGTGGTTTACTCCAGAGTATGGCATATCTGCCAAAAGGAGCCTATCCCTCCAGCATGTGCTGTTTAATGAGGTTGTGGGGACTGGGGACCTAGGCTGTGTAGCCCAGTGGGATTGTGAGGTGTTGACATGGTGGTTGTCTGACTGCTATGGGTGTGGCATACCTCTGTATATTTGGCAGAGGTAACCTCTGGGTAGCCGGTATACAACACACTGTAGCTGTGGTTATGTGAGTCAGTCTGCATAGGGTATGTGCTTCAGGGCAGTATTACCCTTTGTGAGGTATTTCTGTAGTTTTTCCACTTGCTGTAGTTATCATGTGAGGTACATACCACATGGGGCATTGTGATGAGTACAGGGGAACACTGACCCATATTTCCATACATGACACATCGTTTGTGATTACACATACCACGTAGATAGATTACAAGACTAGTGTGGCATGTGAATATCAAAGGGGAGGCTACTGTCCACCTGTGTCTCATGTTCCCTTCTGACACCTTCAGTGTTAGTCAGGCAATCACCTATCTGGTAGTTAGTGGGTAAAGTGTTTTGGAATGGGGTATGGCACTGCAGTATCAACACTGGTGTTCAGTCCATGCCTTGGTCACCAGGCACCTGTTGTAATACGTCTGACCCTGTGTCTCCCTCTCTCACTCTATATATATATATATATATATATATATATATATATATATATATATATATATATATATAAATATTAATATACATATATATTTATATATCACTCTATATATACATATCTATATATATATATCTATATACACATATATATATATATATATATATATATATATATATGTATATATACATATCTATATGTATCTATAGATATCCATATATATCTGTATATATCTATACATCTCTCTACATATCTATATATGTATATATCTATATATCTATATCTATATATGTATATATCTATATATCTATATATCTATATCTATATATGTATATATGCATATATCTATCTATCTATATATATATATATATATATATATATATATATATATATATATATATATATATCTATATCTATCTATATATATATATATATATATATATATATATATATATATATATATATATATATATATATATATATATATATATATATATATATATATATATATATATATATATATATATATATATATATATATATATATATATATATATATATATATACACACATACTTGTAAACAGCCACTGCTGTACATATGCATGCACATATATGCACATATACTGCCCACCTTTCATGGTAGGAATATCAATTATGGAACAGTTGTGAGACATACAATTATGTAATAACATTGCACAGTGTTGTGCAGAATGCATTTTGCTGTCCTCAGGCCGTATAGCCATAACAGACCTCACTGGCTGTAACACAGTCCCACAGCATTTAACCACCACATGACATATACCTGCACTGCTTGCTGTTTTCAATGCCACACACTACAACCTACATAGATATGTGCACATAGCAACCTTCAAATACATATATATGTCCAGCCTTCACTAACAGTTGCAGTATGTCCCTTGCCCTATGCACATCTGCATATACATATAGATATGGACTGCTACCACATAAGGAGTGTTCACAGAATGTAGAGTACCCTTCAGACACATCATTCGGATGCCAGCAAATACATCTGTGTTACATGCTTACCTTTGTATTTCTCACCTCCGTCTGTTGTACCTGTTGATGTTGTTTTTTTTTTATTTGTTTAGGTTGTTGTCTTCCACTGCCTCTGTTTGTTATATTTTTTGTTTTGGTTGGTTGGTGTCTCCAACCGCCTCTGTTTTTTTTTTTGGGTTGGTCTCTCCAACTGTTTGTCTGTCTGTCTGTCTGTATGTATGTCTGTCTCTCTCGCTCACTCTCTCTCTCTCTCCAGTTGTTGCAATGATATTATTGCATGTGTGGACAGCAAGTACAGGCTGCTTTTGTAGGTATCTGCACATGTGCATGTGATGGCCTCTGCACCAATTGGTGCCCACCATTTAGTAATTGCATGCAGCCTGCTGTGTGGTAATTGCAGTTCTCACTGTGATTTCAGGACACTGCTATAAAATGATAGGTTAGGTAGGCGAAGGCCTTTCAGTTTTGCAAGGTGGGGACCATGCTTGTTTGCTGTGGACACTGTTGTGTCAGTCAGAAGGTTGGTATATGTCTCATATCTGAAGCTGGGTTGTAGCCAGTGAAATGCATGTTGTACTGAAACCTGACTGTTGCTTCTTCCAGTACACTCTTCTTAGTGTGTAAGTTTACTCACACCTCCTAGTGCTAACACTGGATGCATGGGAGTATGCACTTTCTTTTGGAATTAGGGAATTAACTGGCATACAACAGTAGTTATTGCAATGTATTCCTATGGCTTTCCTATTTTCCCTTTACATTCAGTCCTTGTAATGCATGTTATATTTCTTTCAGCACCAAGTTATTGTGTATCTGCTGTGGCTTAGTGATACATCATGCAGACTAGTGAGTCCAAGGTCCCGGGTTCGAAACTGATCAGGGTATTTCATTTTGCTGCTGAGTAATACAAGGGCCTTGCCATACAGAGTGACTAAGGCACTTTTAAGCAGTTGTAAGCAGGTTGGCGCGGGTTTGCGCGATGCTTAGCAATGCTTAGCTAAGCACACACAAGCTCACACCCGCACACCCTCACTAACTACTGCTTAAAAGTGCTTACTCCCGCTAACCCCAGTGCTAATTTCTTTTAAAGAAAAGAAAATGGGGAGATAGGAAAGTGGTGAAAAGGGGGGCACACAGAGGGACAGACAGTAGAAAAACAAGCTCGGGATGTGCAGGAAGGGTGTAGGTAAGGCCCATAGCTGCCCATTTCTTTAACAGCAACAGCTGTGCATATGTTGAAAATTTGGAGTGAGTTTTGAAACCTTCCACCCCTGAGAGAAGGGTGAGGACAACATAGTTTGTTGCACTGCCAATTAGAATTATCAGTGTTCATGTCCTATGGACATGTGAGCAAAATGGCAAGCTATGTATGGTGCATAATTTTTTTTTGGGTACAGATTGCCCTTTTTTTTCTTTTTTTCAGGTGAGAGTGGTAAGTGAGGTAGGAGAAATAGGTATATTTGGGGAGGTAGGTTGGGGAGGTAAACAGACAAGACAAACAAGACTCATACAGGTGCAGAATTTGACACATGGGGTGGGTGAACACAACTGACGGGGAAGGTTGTTTGGAAATCGTAAGCACATGACCCCACAGATGGTAACAGTGGAACTGAGATCCTCACCCATGGGCAGTCACCACTGCACCTTCACAGCCCCAGGGGTGGCTGTGCTGGTGGCTGAGTATGATGGGCAGGCTCACCCATGAGACGCGCCACTCTCGCCTCAAGCTGGCATAATGGATCAGCGACTGAACGCTGGATCTCCCTACGCACCACAGCCCAGACCCTTCGAAGGGTGATGGGTGGCCCTTTTCTGCCCACTCTTACACGGGGGGGCGAGCCCCATCCCCTGCAGTGCTTCCACCCGAAGGTGGCACAGGACCAACGGAGGAGGAGAGTCCGGGTTGGGCACCAGAGCCACTGGTGCCAGGTGCACTCGCCAACTGAGGAGGGACAGGTGGGTCCGCTGGGACCAGCCTTCCCATACGTTCTGTGACTCAGTGTGTTTCATTACATCATAAACAACAGCATTCCAGATTAGTTGTAACAGCATGCAGTAATATTCCCATTAACCCAACACACCACAGTTCCAACAGTTGAACAGCAAACATAACACATGCATATATTGAACAACAGTGGTTATTCCAACCGCATGCAGAGATGATTGGTAGCAACAGGCCACCATGAACATGGTGTTTGAACAGGGCACATGCATCAACATGAGTGCAAATATTTATGGAACAATATGACATATATCCCGACAAATATTTAAGATTACACATACCCATTGAAGTGCGGAATTGCATGGTTTATGCACAAACAGTAGGGTGTAGAAAAAACCTCCATTAACATCTTATAAACACTTTTACTCTACATTACATTCCTAGTGACTGCAGATGTATATTCCCTACATGTATTATTACACTTGCCACTATGCATTAGGTTGTGTAATGGGTTTGGCTAGTTCAATTTATACTTGACCTATATCTCACATACTAACTGTCCAGGATGCAGATGTTACTGCTACATATTTCATGGTTGCATTTATATTTCTTTATCTACATATCTGGATGTTTTCACATGACATTTTCACTTCTAATTGTACAGAACTCTGCATTTATTGAAGCACACGTACATTTCTGGGGAACATATTCGCATGCTACTCATGTGCCAGATTTACTTATGCATGCCAGCCAGTAACTGACTGTTGAGGACTGTATATTTACTTTACAGCTACTAGCACTTCCATCACCCACTTTACATGGGACTGCAGAACTCTGGGTTGCCAGCACTTTCTAACACATTACTATTTGTATAATGCAAGGATACAACAACATTTCATACTAAGTGAAACAGACACACTCTGAGTTTTAGACCTTTATTAATGACATTACACACTTTTCCACAGGCTCACTCCTTTATTTGTTTTAACGGTATATATGGCAGACATGTTCACGACATATTATACCTTTATTAATAGGTTAGCACACTCTTTTTTCAGGCTCACTCACATATTATTTTATATGACAGTGCCTGCAGAGATATTATTCCAGACATTTGTTACCTTTCTTAATGGGTTACTACACTCTTTTTCTGCCTCTCTAACATTTTTATCTGACAGTACATGCAGAGGACTTATTCAGTCCATTTTATGGCTGTATTATTGGAATACAACACTTTCTTTCATGCTCTCTCTCATATTTTATATAGCAATACATGCAGAATAATCACTAACCTGCCTGGTGGTGCAGCCTTAGCAGCCTATCTTCATAGGCTTGCTAATTCATAACACGGTCACCTGCAGCTGTAAAATAAATGAAGGGATATTGAGACATTCCTATCCGTTATACATACTCCATTTTAAATCCTTACATACTGCATTCTATGGCTACATACTCAGTTGTGGGGCATCTCGCATCCCACGGGCCTCCTGTATCCACTGGTTCAGGCGGTCCTCCTTTCGTCTCTTCAGGTCCGCATGGTGGTGATGAACCTGCTCACCAGTCCAAGGAACACCTGTGGCACTGGTGAGGTCACGAGCTAACCAGTTCCAAGCCTCTGCCTTGTACTCTGTCCCTTGGAACTGGCCCTGCAGGAGTCTTGCCTCGTGATGGTGGACTAGGAGCCAAACCTTGTATTTGGACTCCTCGGTGCCCCATCTCTGCGCTTGGAAACACACTCCCTCTCCAACACCAGACATTCTGACTGCAGATGTGAGCTACAATCAGTTATGGCATGTATTCCTGCCTGTGGGGCTTAAATATGTTGCATTTCGCACACTTTTTTGTGATTGGCCGTTTTGTAAAATTCTCGGCTGACTGCAGACCTGCTTAGTAATGGTTAAACTACCATTCCTAAGTTTATGTATGTTAATAGTGGCTGTTCCCCCTATGTTGTCATGGCTTAGTGGTTCTGTACTTTGATTATGATGCAAAGGGTCCTGGGTTCAAACCGTGTCATGCTTTTATTTTAATACTGTCTAGACAGGCTAGGGGGTGTGGCTGCATTTAAGCAACTTAGCTCTACGTTGCTCACCGGTGCCCTATGGTGCCCTGGTTGGCGCGGCGTGCACGTCTGTGCAAACACATTGCACTGGGTGAAGCATTTTTAAATGTTGGGCAACTCTATTGCACTGGGTAAAGTGCTATTACACCATAGACAACTCTGTTTAGCTGGGTGAAGCACTATTAAACTATGGGCAACTCTGTTTAGCTGCTTGAAGCGCTATTAAACTATGGGCAACTCTGTATAGCTGGATAAAGTGTTATTAAACTATGGGCACCTCTGTTTAGATGGGTATAGTGCTATTAAACTATGGGCACCTGTGTTTAGCTTTGTAAAACGTTGCTTAACAGCAGGCTATTATATATCTGGGTCTTTTAAAAATATATATTTTGTTCGCTGATACATTGGCCATGTCACTGCTTTTAATAAAATTGTAATCATATTTGTCTGGCATTATTTCAAATACTAATTTAAAACATAAACAAGAAGGAGAGTGGTGGAACTCGAACCATGAATGCCTTCGCTTTGTGCATATGCTCTACCATTACGCTATTGCTATTTGGATTAATTTGCGGAAGTAGTTCTTATATGCTCTTCAATGTCACAATTGCTAACTGTGGTTAAGCAATGGGCACACCCGCGCAAACAAGCGCAAATACGGGCAGCTATATCATGGATTTCAAAAAAAATAATTTAATTTTTTTCCGTTTTATAACTCTGGTGGAGGTTTACACTGTCAGGGAGTGTGGTGTTGGGTGCAAGTACATTTGAGCGGACTCGCTCTTGTCTGTTGACATTATGCTTTTTAAAACCTTGCAGAGGCATGGACTTTTAGACTGATTGGCAGTCGGACACGCCCCCTGCTTGCCTACTCAGTCCGTGTAAGAGTTACGGATGAGTCAGCATGCCCTCATGAATATTCATGGCACGCTGAAGTCATACCGTTCAACTGCAGCCTCCGAGTAAGACATATTAAGTCTTACACGGAGGTTTTGTGAATCCGGCCCTCTGTTTCAGTATTGTACAAGGTTATATTATTTATAAAAAATATATGTAATAAGTATTTAAAACTGTGTTTTTTAAAAAAAATATATATATATATTTTGTGTATGTAAAAGTATTAAATATGTATGTAAATGCTGAAATATAGATTTTTTAAGAGATATGTTTATTTTATGTGTACTGAAGTGAGAGCTTAAATAGATGGTTAGATAAGTAACTTGTGTATTATCTGAAGGTAAGCATATGTGATATAAAAATGTATAACCTAAGCATTACAGTTTGTTGGCCTTTTGTTTTAGAACTGGTACATTAGAGGTGCATTCATTTATACCAGGTGCATGGGTTGAGTCTAACCTGATCTGCCATGTCAGTTTCCTGAGTTCAATAAAATCCTTCCATGAGCCCCCCCTAGGGTTGTGTGCTATTTTTTTCTAAAATAATAAATGAAAATTGTTTGAAACCACTACACATCACGGAGTGTCTGTATAAAGCATTCATTTGGTTATTTTTTGACATTCTGGTAATCATGCTCATATATGCGTTCCCTCCATTGTCTCTCTTCCACAAAGCAATATTCTAGGGCACTCAATCTTCAATCCAACAAAGGGTCCTACATTGTGAAGGACAAAATAAACAAATATTGGGGTATCTTAACCAATGATAAGAAGCTAAGGAACACCGTAGGAACAAAACTGATTTTTGTGTACAAACGAGCCAGTAACCTCAAAGACATTTTTAAGACCAAAGTCCCTGGACAGGTAGCAGAAGTAACAAGGGTACAAGAAGGTGCGGAAGCTGTAGTCAATGTAAATATATACTTGAGTGTAATGAATTACAACTCAGTAACAATTTGCAATCAGTTGTCTTTGCACAGGATGGAAATTGCCTTACAAAAGGTATAATATACTTATCAAAGTGCTCAACACACACAGCATTTTATGTTGGAAAGATGGAGGGGCAACTGAAGAAATGTATATATGAACACTATTACGAAATGTCAAAACATAACCAAAGGAATGCTCTATACAGACAGCCCACAACTGGTGAGGTGGAATTTTATCAATTTTTGTGTTTGTATTCATTTTCCACCCACATCCTGCCTGTTTTTTTTCATTTTTAAGAAGCTCCATACAACCATGTCAACAGTTGCATACAGTCTGCTGTACCTACCAGAATTAAGCCCAGAAATAGATCCAGAAACAGCAATTTATGTTGGAAAGATGGAGGGGCAACTGAAGAAATGTATATATGAACACTATTATGAAATGTCAAAAAATAACTAAAGGAATGCTCTATACAGACACCCCACAACTGGTGAGGTGGAATTTTATCAATTTTTGTGTTTCTGTTCATTTTCCACCCACATCCTGCCTGTTTTTTTTTTTTCATTTTTAAGAAGCTCCATACAACCATGTTAACAGTTGCATAGAGTCTGCTGTACCTACCAGAATTAAGCCCAGAAATAGATCCAGAAACAAACCACCTGGGTGGCATCCCAAAGTTAGCAGAAAAAAAATATGGCAATCAAGAAGGGTAATTCCCATAAAAATAAAAACTCTTTCATCAAAGTTAATAGGCAACTAACAGGAATAATTAGGTCAAGTAAAGCTTGCTCTGAGGTTAAGGGAGCCTCCCAAGTGAAAGATAACAATAAGGCCTTCTACAGCTATGTGAAAAACCAAGGACAGCACACAGAAATGTGCTGAACTGGTGGGTAATAGTGCCATATTCAGCGAGCCTGGTGATATAGCGAATCTGTTAGTGGACAAATTAAGTTCCAACTTTACCCCATTTTTCCCTCAACTATTCCACCAATAATACCCTCAAACACAACCCATCCAACTACAACTGGGAAGCATGTACTGGCTGCACTCAAAAATGCCATGAACATGGCCTCAATGGGCCTAGATAACATCCCAGGATGCCTTATGAATAGTCTAAAATAAGACTTATCAGGATCCCTGGAGTCATTATTTAACTATAATTTTAAAACGGGCTTTGTGCAACATGAATGGAGGATGGTGATGGTCATCTCCATTTAGAACAGAGCACTTTCAACAGATCCTAGAAACTATAGACCAATTAGTATGATACTACCAACATAAAACTTAAAAAAAATGCAAATTAAAGCTCATGCTGCTAAATGCTAGAAGTCTAAACATGAAACTGCACTCATTGAAAACATTCTTAACCCTGGAAGATGTCACAGAAACCTGGCTCAAAGCTGTGGAGAGCACCCCAGCCTTACCTCATTACTCATCCTATCATACATTCAGACTCCAAACTGTAGGCAACAAAGCCAAAGGAGGTGGTGTTTCAATATATATTAAAGACACACACATCTCCAGGTCAAACAGTATGACACAGAGGAGACTCTCCAGGTGCAGTTAATCATGAATAAGACCCCCATTTAAATTATAGCTAGCTACAGGCCCCTGAATTTGACTTAAGATGCCCACTCCACCTATCTGGACCTCTTCAAATCTATCAAGATTAAACCCTTTACCCTGATCCTGGGCGACTTTAACTACCAAACCATAGACTGGAAAATCGACTCATGGCAGAACACAAATGCCCAGAGATTTCTCGATTTTTCAATGCAAATGCCTTGGAATAGCTAGTTGATACCCCCACAAGAGGTGATAATATCTTGGACTTGGTATTAACCAACATGAGTAACAACTGCATCATCACTACAGTATCATCCTCCCTCGTAAGATCTAACCATAAAGTGGTCACGTTTGAAGTCACTATCTCCCCTGACCCCCCTCTATGCTAGGGTCAAACAAAAAATCTTCTCCAAAGCTGATTACAACCTCCTGAGGAATGATATAAACAGCTTCATAGCCCCACCCCCCTCAATGTCCAAATCTACACCAAAGTCCTATACAAGCATTTATATAGATGCATGGAATCAGGAATACCTGGCAGGACAAAATCATCCTCCGCAAGGAAGAGTAAACTTCTCTGGTGGACATCTGTAATAAATAAACTATATGACAAAAGGAAAAAAATTACTGTCCAGGACCAAGAAGGAGCAGGTGCTCAATTGGAAGCAATCTCTCCTTAGCTTGACTAAGCAAATAAGAGCACTAGTGAAATCCTCTAAAGCCAACTTTGATTCTAAATTGGCCAAATCGACTAGAGATGATCATAAGGGCTTCATCACATATGTCTGTAATCTTAAAGGAAGCACCCAGATCTGTTCAGAACTGGTGGTCAAGGACACCACATACACAAATGCTGTATATATAGCCAACCTACTGGCTAACAGATGCAAAAACTTCACCCCTCTGCCACCCCATCAGCAAATCAGGACATCCCCAGTAACTACCCTCCTCCCCTTATCTCTACGAAACAGGTCATCACCGCCCTGTCAAAGGCAAAAAATAGAGCCTCCATGCAACCCGATAACATCCCAGGCTGCATCTTTCATGAACTCATGCATGAAATTGCAGCATCATTCGGCACCCTATTCAACCAAAACCTGAGTACCAGCTTTGTCCCAGCTGAGTGGAGGACAGCCACTATCATCCCTTTACACAAAGGTGGAGCGTTCACCGATCTGGGAAACTATAGACCCATCAGCCTAACTAGCCTAATCTGCAAGGCCATGGAATGGATTATCATGGACCTCATTAACAAGGACATTGGCAACCTCCAAACACTCGACCCCACACAGTTTGGCTTTGTCAAGGGGTGGTTATGTCTGTTAAATCTGGTCGACTTCTTTGAGACAGTCACCAAAGCCATGGACGAGGGGAAGATGGTGCATACTGCCTACCTTGACCTGGCAAAAACCTTTGACACTATTCCCCACTCAGGCATAATAGATAAACTCTCTCAGTTAGGCCTCAATCCATATGTTACCAGATGGGTAGCAAACTGGCTGACTGATAGAATCCACCTAATCAAAAGAGGGGAAGCCACCTCAAGCAGTAGACCCATAACGAGTGATGTACCCCAGAGATCAGTCTTGGGGTCTGTTATTCAGGACATACCTCTCTGAGGTGCAGACCAAAACAAGTGGGCAATGGCTGACCAAGTTTGCAGATGACTGCAAGCTGAGCACAGTCATCAATTCCCCAAGTGATGCGGATGTCCTCCAAGAGGGTCTCACCTAAACAAATGACTGGTGCCAGAAACATGCCTCAAGATGAATGCCAAAAAATGCATCATCATCCCCTTTGGGGAGAGTAACGTCCCCACATATTATCACATTAATAGCAATGCCCTAAGTATGCAATCAGTCATGAGGGATTTGGGCACCCTGGTTGATAGCAACCTGACTTTTGACCACCATGTTGCTTCCATTGTACGGAAAGCTTTCTACATGGCCCAACTCATAAGTAAAGGTATCTCATTCAGGGACAAGGGGTCATAACATCCCTGTATTCTTCCCTTATAAGGCCAATTATTGAGTACAACCCCTTCAGCATGTACCTCGTAAAGCACATGCAGCAGCTGGAGAGACCACAGAAGTTCCTCACCGGGAGAATCCAGGGCCACAAACATCTACCCTACACAGATAGGCTAAAAGCCCTATCCCTATATTCAGTTTCATACAGACTCCTCAGAGGTGACCTCTTGTCTGTCATACAAAGCAATCTCAGACCCCGCCTTGATGGGACTGCTGCACATCTTCAAGTTAAGCTCCACTCGAGTAACCTGCACTAGTGACCTTGACCTTGTCTGTGGTATCAATAGGATTTGTTGGCGGGACAGATTTGTGTCCCAGAGACTCCCCCATTGGAATAGACTCCCTGGCCACATCAAGCAGAGTATCTCATTATCCATTTTTAAGTTCAACCTGGATAACTGGATGAGAAACAGAAAATACACCCCTGGGATTCCACCTGTGTCCCTGCTGGACATGGGCTAAACTCTTGGCTAGGCTTATAAGGTTCTCAGGGCCAATAGCCTAGGAACTTCCTATGATCCTCTGATTCTATGATCCTAGTCTTATTTGCAAAGCCAAGGAAAGAATTATCATTAAAATTATCAACAAAGACATAAGAGACTTCAAGGCACTGGATCCATCTCACTTTGCCTTTGTCAAAGGAAGGTCATGCTTACTGAATCTGCTGGATTTCTTTGAAAAAGTCAGTAAGGTAATGGATGAAGGAAAACTGTACATACTGCCTACCTAGATTTAGCTAAGGTATTTGATACAATAATCTACACAAGCATTGTCATCAAAGATACAGAACTAGGTATAAACCCTTTTATAACAAGCTGGACAGCTAACTGACTCACTGATAGGACCCATGAGGTTAGAATCAGTGCAGCCACCTCCACAAAGAGACTGGTTACCAGTGGAATACCCTAGGACTTTGTGCTAGGCCCACTCCTCTTTGCATCTACTTTTTGGATGTCAAAGCCAATGTCAAAGGCCTCTGGCTAACCAAGTTCACGAGGATTGCAAACTGGGAGGTCACTGAATCCCCCAAGATGAGAACACCCTTCAGGAAGGTCTAATATAGACAATTTTTTTTTTTTTTATTTATTTTATTTATTTTACATTTGTTTACTGGGATGGTCCAACTAGGACAGTGCCCATTTTCAACAGAGGCCCGGGAGAAAAGCTCCAGCTTAAGCTTACATACATATGTATGCTTAAGTATGTATCAAATGCTTGGTGCCAAAGCCATGGCTTAAAACTCAATACCAAGAAATGCAATATAGCACCTTTTGGGAAGTCTGCCACTACGAGTAATTGTGTAATCAATAAAAAAACCTTAAAAGTTGATTCACTTGTCAGGGATTTAGGAACTCATGTAGATAGTAACCCAACCTTCGACCAACATATGTACCAGTTAGTAAAAAAATCCTTACATGTTGATCACCTTATAAACAAGGACTTGGCATATAGGTCCAGAGAGCTCATCATATCACTGTACTCAGCCCTTATCAGGGCCATCATAGAGTATTATGCCCCCTTCGGTATGTACCTGACCAGACACATGCAACAACTGGAACATCCACAAACGCTCCTTACAAAAATAATACAGGGAGTAAACACAATGTTCTACACTGATTACCTCAAAGCCTTGTTTCTTTACTCAGTATCATATAGACTTCTCAGAGGTGATCTTTGCCTGACATCCAAGGTATCCCTTGCCCCTGTTTTGATGAATCTTTTGCACATCCACAAAACAAACAGTATCAGAAACTACCTACATTTTGCTTGCAACCTAAATAGAACATGTTGGAAAGACAGATATGTTTCTCAGAAAATTCCCATTCTCTGGAACAGGTTCCTGATTCATGTGAATCAGAGTTCCTCCCTATCCCTATTTAAGTGTAACTTGTACCAATGGATGGGTAATTGGAAATTCATCCTTGCTCTGGATCCTATGTTTCTGATGTGGGTCACATTTGGGTTGCATGACTAAGCTTTTAAGGGCCTTAGTATTCATTAGCCGAGTACACATATGAACCTATAAACTTATATAAAGCTGGATCTGACGGTCTTTATCATCTTTAGGTATAACAACCACCACAGCTTTCTTCTAGGATATTGGTGCTTTTCTTCCTTTTAAAATTCTGTTAAATAAAACCTTCCAGATCTTTATCAGTTTTTTTCCTCCTAGCTTCCAAACTTCCACAGGAATACCATCTGTTCTTTGTGACTTTCCTGTATATTGGTTATACATCACCATTTTTATTTCATCTTCTCCTATTTTAACTGTTAATAACTGAGCCTACTTCTACCCTTGGCATATTTAAATCTTCCATAAACATTTCTATTTGTAGTTTTTCTTGATTTCCACATTTCTCTGCTTTATACAGATTTTCATAAACATTCTGAAATATTTCTAATACCTCTACAAAATCTCTGGCTATTTTCCTTGTTATAGGTTCACTAAGCTTGCCAACAACCCTTTCTACTTTCTGTTGCCTGAGCCATTGTGCTAAAAGCTTTTTTGCTCTGGAATTATCAAAAACAGTTTCTTAACAGCACATTTTTAAAATTCATACATATTATCCATGTAGTCCCTTACTTTTTCATTAACACAGTGCAGTTGCATCTCTTTTTGTTCTGTGAGATTCCCCCTAATCTGCAGTACTTTAACCTTTGTCAGTCCCCCTAAATAATTCTTGTTACTTCTTAACCATATGCATTTTTCTTTTATTTCTACCCTATTTTTAACATTTATGTTCATTTTATCCCATTCCGTAGTTATATTTTCTGAAAGAATTTATAACTTCCATAATAACTGCCAAATAATTTCCACTACCCATCCCTTAAATTATTTTCTGTTTAGCAGA
>NC_056725.1:739478438-739513438 GCF_019279795.1 Protopterus annectens
CAAACAATGCATTCTGGGATACTTAGAGGTAGACTAAACATTCAGAATTATTTCAAGATGCCAGACCCCATGGGGTCAGAGTCAGACATTGCATATAAAAATATATAAAAAGTTCTAAATAGTCCCAGAGTGGTGTTAAAATCTAGGAAAAACCAAACCATGATGAAATAAGCATGTTTTTGAGTCTGTGGGTGCAGTTCTCCTTTAACTTTTCATGGTCTTCAGAAGGAAATTTTAGAGTGCTACAGGGTGGATAGAGACACACTTCAGGAACTGTGCAACCTCTATTGCCCACAAATGAGATCAAGGACAAACCAAGGACAACCAATACCTGTGGAAATAATGGTATGTGTAGCACTTAGAATATTAGCTATAGGAACCTTTCAGAGGCCAACCGGAGATTTTCTGGGTGTGTCACAGGCATCAGCATCCAGAAACCTATATCAATTTCTGAATGCTATGCTATAGCATGCCAGTGATTACATACAACTATGTAGGATTTCTACCCTGTAGCACACTTCCCTGAAGTCCTAGGTTACATAGACAGCATGGACATTGAAATCAAAGCAGCATACTGGTGAACAGGGAAGGGTGTGCATAAACAGAAGGGGCTTCCATTCTATTAACTGTTAGGTCATTTGTAATGCTAAGAGAATCACCCTGAATGTGTGTGCTGGCAACACAGGCATTTACCACAATTCACATATTTGGCACAACTCTCAACTCTATCAGATGTTTTCTAAGGGGATATCCCACAGGGTCATTTACTGGGGGATGCAGGTTATGTACTTGAACCATGGCTGATGATGCCCATTAGAAATGCACACACACCGACTGAAGAATGCTATAATGAGGCACACACTCAAACAAGGAATATCACAGAGCATGTGTTTGGGCTGCTGAAGTCATGGTTCTGGTGCCTAGTTATGTCTGGTGGAGCACTGCAGTAAAATCCCAGTTTTTGTGCAGAAATGTTCACTATATGTGCCATTCTTCACAATATTATTCTGAAAAAAAAAAGTTTCAGCAGGAACACTAAGGAGAAGGTGCACACATCCCACCACCATTGGCAAGGTCACCACAGCTACACATAGCTGAGGAGTCAGAGGGGGAACCACCAGCCACTGTGGGTATAGTCAGATGTAGGTGTGCACATGATACCCACACCCTGGCCAAGTGGTAACAGATAGCACATATGCTCACCACCTATGGGGGTAAAACCTTCATCCTATGCACATACATACAGTAACACTGATACCAAGCAATGCTCACAGTCTTTACTTACCCATGTAATGGCTGTGTACTGCTAGCATTACACAGGCTCAGTACAGAATTAAAACTCTCATAACTGCTGGACTTCCAACTTAAGTGTTGAACCTGGAAGAGGAAAATAAATGTCTAAGAACAGAAATTAATGGCATATCCTTGCATACTGTTACTTGCTAATGTAACTATGTAGAAGGTGGGTGATTTTTATAGCAATAACAAACAAACAAACAAACATCAGTATGTGATAGTGCTGCATTATGTCAATAGATGTGCTCTCAATCAAGGAATTCAACTTATGCATCAAAGATTCAAGTATTACAAAAACCTGTATGAAAGCAGTACAGTCTTCAAAAAACTATCAGAAACACATATATACTAAGCACTCAGTCACATATGCACAATGGGCATCATATAAAAGACTTCTGTATCCCTGCATCCAAAAGATAGAAAATCAAGAATATGGCATAATCATCATCATTTGCACAGGGTGTTGTGTGTATGTGTATATTTGTGTGTGTGTGTGTGTGGGGAGGCAGGAAACCTAGGCTAACACAAAAGGTAATGAGTGTGTGTGAGTAAGAAAGACAGACAGGCAGACATTTGAGTAAAATATCAAATGCCCACTGAGACAGAAAGAGCTGTAAGCCTCGCAATTGACACATGTAACTGTTATGTGTGCATGTCTATACAGGCACTCAAGTTGAAACCATGTGTGTGAGTGCCTGCAAGAACACTGTCAAGCGCTGTGCTAGCTCTATGTCCTGGTATGTCAGACATGTGTGAACTGTGCATAGTAGAGGTGAGAGTTTCATCATAGTTATCCCTATTTGTGAGAACTGTCGCTGCCAGGAGTTGCACTGGCACATCCATGCGCATGGTCAGATGCATTGCTGCTATGTGAATGTGAATGATGTCTGCAGGACAAGATCTCCTTACAGTATGCCCAGGACCATGATACCATGGCTTACCATATCTGGGTGTGGACACCTCAATCACTGATGGAGCAGTGCAAGTCATGCCACTATGGAACCATGATCACTCATGGCCACATTGGCTAACATCAGATGATGATGCTGATCTATGTCTACATGGATGCCAACAGACTCCCAGCAGATGTTCCATCATAGACACTGCCCATTCCATTGAGTCAATCATCCAATCTATTGAATCAGCAACATGGAGGAGACAGTCACGCATGTCAACCTGTGCCTCATCTACACCATAAGCATATCCTCAGAGGCCCTATTGAAACATGCTTGCACCTCCATGATGGCCCTAAACATACATTGAGTGGCATATAAAAACACACTAGGATCAGGTGGAGGGTGGACAGTAGGCCTCCTTAAAACACCTCTAACAACATCCTGTGTGGCACCTCACCCACTCTTTGGCTATGGCTAGAGTCAATGGGCACTGAAGCAGCAGTAACCATAATACCCTGCTCAAGTGTGCCATACTTCACCTCATCTCTCCAATATCTGAGGGCTCACTGGAATAGGTATGCATAGGCCTACTGGCTGTGTCTGATGAAAATACAGGGGATGGCTGAATGTCATCCATAGTGTCAGATTCAACCTCTGCACCCCTCAACTGTGCCTCTGTTTGTCACAATCCTCATCAGAGCTTGCCAGTACTCTGGCATCAGGTGGTAAGAGTCCTAAACTTCCACTTCTGTCAAGATCACCTGTAATACTAAACAACAAACACAGGAAAGAAATTAATACCTACACTATAATTTAATATATGATAACAAACTAACACTGGTGCCACTGTCACAGATGGTACAGCAGTCCACACACACTCATGACACCCACCTCACACACATGGATAAATGCAAATTAATGTTAAATGGTCTTCAATAATCAAATAAAAATGTTTTTTTTACCATGTGCAGATGACCACACATGCTAGGGAGGATGGTACTGGAAGAAGATAAGTAAAAGTTAAGGACACAATCACTACAATTCCAATAACACAGGGACATAATTTGTGCCTATATGGCCATTAACAATACTTTTAACTGAAATTTGGCTGACACCTCCACCCAAAGCCCATGTGTAATGAACAAAAATGTGTTTTTAACTGTATCAATTTATGAATATGTTCAACAAAAAAAAAAATTATAAGGAAAACATACCTTCTCATCTTCTCTCAATCAGAAAGGCACCATGGCACCTAAATGCTTACACAAGTACATCATTTTCCAAGTCACTGAAAGTGTGTGTGGGGGGTATGTGGATTAGTACACTTGGGTGCCATAGTCTTAGATGACATAAAACAGAGAAGGATACAACACATAAATACCACATAATTAAATACCTGCTTATATACATGTATATATTTCAACATTAACCACTGCAGGCATACAGTTATTAAAATTTAAGGTTATGTGGTTGTACCATATCACACTCACACAGAAACCAATGTTTGATCCAAATCAAGGAATAACAGTGGAGTAATATATTTCTTACTGCAGAAGAAACTGTTAGACTGTCGAAAACACATCTGACACAGATATCCTTCAGAAGGGTCTCTCAGAAATGGATAACTGGTGCCAGAGCCATGGCCTAAAGTTAAATGCCAAGAAATGCATAGTCATACCCTTTGGGAAAAACAAGGTTACCCCTAGCTACCATATAGGTGGCAATCCACTGATCACAGAAGAAGTTATCAGGGACCTGGGGACCCAGGTTGACAGTAGCCTTTCATTCGACACTCATATTGCTAAAGTAGTTAGGAAGACCTTCTACATTGCCCACCTTATCATGAAGGGATTCACATCTAGATCAAGGGAGGTCATAGTCTCCCTATACTCATCACTCATCAGACCAATGATTGAGTACAATGCCCCATTCGGAATGTATCTGACCCGACACTTGCAGCAGCTGGAGAGGCCACAAAAGTTCCTCACCAAAAGGATAAAGGGTCTCAAAAATCTGTCTTATGCTGCCCGACTGAAAGAACTCCAGCTCTATTCAGTTGCTTACCGCTTGCTCAGAGGTGACCTGTGCCTGACATACAAGGCCATGTCAAACCCAGATTTGATGAACATGCTTCACCTCAAAAAATCTAGATCCCTCAGAGCCACAAGGGCGGAGACTTAAACCTCGACACGGTTATTAATAGGACGTGCTGGAGGGATAGATTCATCACCCAAAGACTCCCTATGCTGTGGAACAAAATCCCGGTATATGTGAGGCAGAGCACCTCGCTGGCCTTATTCAAGAGGAATCTTGACCAATGGATGGGAGATCGCAGATATACCCCAGGGGTTACCTCAGTGTCACTGCTCGACAGAGGCACAGCAAAATAATGAGCATAGTTTCTCCAAACTAAAGGGGTGGCGTAAGCCACAAAACTATGGGCTAGGCTTGTAAATGCCCTCGGGCAGATAGCCTAGTATGAACCTATGAACCTATGCACAATTTCAAGGGTAAACCTCCTGAAAAACATCTTTTGTCGTGGCAAAACACAAAATGGTATTTGACTCCTTCCACCTCTAAAATAACAGGCAAATGACAGTTAGTACCAAGCAAGGAATAACACAAGTCAATTGTTATAAATGTTTTCAAAAACATTCTCACACAATGTGTACACATTTCCAACAGAAAAGTCAAGTTTATACGATTGCCAGTCACCTCTTGCTGTGCCCAGCACTACCTTACAGGTGTCTCTCAGCCATCTTAGAAGCCTAACACCCCTGTGTCATTGACAATATAGGACATTACATTTCACTGAAACAACATACTAGAGCATAAGATAATCAGTTGGAAGAATAACATTTGCTATAAAAGTTAATAAGGCTGTATATCTCAGAAAGTAAAATGCCTGACAAAAATGCCTACGTCAACAGGAAACTTATAAGAAGTGCATACAGATAAAACGTTCCATTTTCTAATATATATATATATATATATATATGTATAAAATGTTTTCCTTGTAATATGTACCACATCTAGCATGTACTTGAAACATACAATCATACCATAGACAAATCAGAAAGCTTCTGTGCAGAAAATTCCAAATTAATAGCAATCTTCTTCAGTGTTCTCCACATACTCAACTTTCTTAACCTTCAAGTTCCCTAGCTACATGATTACCTTTTTATAGTGTAGATCCAGGCCTCTGACCATGTTGAAGATGCAAATGAAATGTGAACTGATTAGAGTTGCTGAATGCCAAACTTTTGACTTCACATAACAAGTGTAAACATATTGTAGGAAATACCTCAGTGTTAGTTGCTAATGGTTTGCAGCTGTGAATGATTACTGGTAGGGAGAAGGAAAACACAGCAGCAATTCAGACTTCCTTATCTGCAGTGGGTGTGTCACCCAGGCTACACTTACAAAGTGTAGAAGTAATTATACCAAGCTTTTAAATGGAAGTGAGGAGCACATATGTCTCATTTTTTGTTTGCTAATATATTACTGTCATGTAGTATTCTCATACATTTTAAGGACAATGATTCAAAATGCTCTGCAGACTGCATGTCTGAAAGTACAGCACAGATAAGAGAAGAATGAACACAATACAAAGAGAAGACAGCTGCACTGGTGCAAACAATACTCATAAATGGTTGTGAGATAAGGCATTGCACTAAATATGTAAGTAACACATATACAAACAACTGAGAGTGTACAAGTGTTATATGTCTTTATAATACTGTGGTGGAAATGGTACTTGCTTATTTGCACAATGATTTTTATTCATGCTGCAACGCTGTTTCTGTGGCAAAGACATATAAGACACATTTTTTGTGTTTTATAGGTTTAGGAGTCAGACAGTTCAAATCCAGAGTTGTGAGAAATTCTATCTATTGTGTTAAAATGTAGTTTGTATTGCTGTTTATTTTTTCCTTTTTTTAATTTTTTTAAAGGTAATATTTTCATGATGCACAGCTTATTGAAAATATGGTTAAATGACAAAATAAATTAAAATTGATGAAAGTCACTTATATGATAAAGACAGCATAAATTAAAGCTGTGAATCAAGTGTGTGTGTGTGTGTGTGTGTGTGTGTGTGTGTGTGTGTGTGTGTGCGTGTGTGTGTAATACATCTGTTAAATACATTGACTCATAAAATACATAGTATATGAATATCAGAGTTTAAGTCCCACATCTAACCACTAACCCCTAGACCACCATGGAGCCCCCAAATATTTTACTGATGAAATTGAAAAATACACCCTTTACAGTAATAATTCATGTTGAGCTTTGCTAATCTTGTTTGTGTGTTGCCAAACTGTGTGCAAATATGGCCCAGACAACAAGTAGACTTTGTCAATTTCAAAAAGATACATTGTTACATTTTGTGCTTTCCATCATGTTATGCCACTAAACACCATTGTGCAATGGTCAGCAAGCTTCCACAATGCCTGCAGGACCAGAACACATGCAGACAGTAGGCAGACACTTGTCAATTTTAAAAAGGTTGCATTGTTTCATCTTATACTTACCATTGGGCAAACTTGCTAAGCAGCATTATGTGATAGTGCACAACACCTGGAGGTCCAGAACACCTGCAGAGAACAAGAAGGCACTTATTTTCAAAACAGATGTGTTCTATTGTGTGGGGTTTGCCACTGTGTAAACATGCTATGTGGCATAGTGCGGCAGTCAGCACACATATATAGCAATGAATGTGAAAATATACAGCTGTTACCTAGTTGTTCCTGTGACAGCAGGTGTAAGTTAAGGGCTACAATACAGGTGAGTCTGGGTTATAATACAGCAAACTAAAAAGTTTTCTTGTTGCTGTTCCAGCTTACTTTATATCAAATTTAATATTATAGGTTCATAGGTCCATAGGTGTGTACTAGGCTAATGGCTCTGGAGTCTTTACAAGCCTAGCCCATAGAAGTGCTCTGGCTTCGTGCCAGCCAACGTTAGTTCCCAGTGCCTCTATCAAGTAGAGCCACTGTAGTGATCCCAGGCATGAACTTTCTCTTTCCCATCCACTCATCAAGATTTCTCTTGAAGAGGCCAGTGAGGTGCTCTGCTTGACATGTATGGGAAGACTATTCCAGAGCATGAACAGTCTCTGGGTTATGAACCTGTCCATCCAGCATGTTCTATTGATTGTGGTAATGAGGTTGAGGTCTCTGGAGTGTGTGGTGTGGAGGGATTTGGATTTCTTTAGATGTAGCATTTCTAACAGAGCTGGGTCAGACATGGCTTTGTAAGTCAAGCAGAGATCGCCACTTAGTAGATGATATGAGACAGAAATAGCTGGAGTTTTTTTGAGTCTGTCCATGTAGGACATGTGTTAAAGGCCTAGGATCCTCTTTGTGAGGTACTTTTGTGGCTTTTCCAGCTGTTACATGTGTCTAGTGAGGTACATGCCAAATGGGGCATTATACTCGATGATTGGCCTAATGAGGGAAGAGTAGAGAGAGATGATGACCTCTTTCTTCCTGGATGCAAAACCCTTGGAAATGAGATGTGCCACATAGAAGGACTTTCTGACTACAGTGGCAATGTGGTGGTCGAAGGAGAGGTTGCTGTCAACCTGTGTCCCCAGATCTCTTATAATGCCTTCAGTGTTCAGTGGGCTCACATTGATGTGGTAATTAGCGGGAACTGAGTTTTTCCCAAAGGGGATGATGACACATTTTTTGGCATTAAGCTTAAGACCATGGTTTCGACACCAGTCATTAATCTCACTGAGGCTAGAAAAATAATTACACATTTGTAGCTATAACAGGTGCATTGAGCCTACACAGGACATCATATATATATTAAATTTGTAACTGTGTGCATCAGTAGAATTATGGTCCTACAATTAAACCTTTATTTTCTGAACATTCATGTCACACACATACATGCTTAAACACTCAGCTCTTTAATGTATTTGTAAAACTAATGAGCAGGTCTGACAAACAAGGTCTCAGTTACAATGAGCACTCTGCACAGTAATGACTGCAAAAAATACACTTGTAGCTCAATCTTTCCTGTGGCAACTGGTATAAGAGTTAATGCTCACAATACAGGTGAGCCATGGTTCTAATCTAGCATACTCACAATTTTTATTAATGCTTGTCAAATCAATTTTAAAAAATAAAGAACAATGTAAATATCATTATAATACCAATAACTATGTATAGCACTGGAGCACATATGAATTATATGTATGACTGAGGGTATACTGACAATTATGTTTCTGTAATTATAATTATCTATTCTGGCCTTTGATGGTCTTTATACTTCAGTGATAATCATACACACATGAATGCATAAACCAGGACCTTATCAGGTCACACAAATACATGGTTAACACTTCACTCTGTCATGTGTATATATAATTAATGAGCATGGCTAACAAACATTTTTTTGTGGCAAGGATGAAAAAACACCTATGTGGAAGAATATGTTTTGTCTGTTTTACATAGGTTTGAATCCAGATTGTACAAATTACTTTTATCAGTGTGCAAAGACACACAAAAAATATGTCAGATCATAAATGTTATACCCACAATACATGTCTGCAAAGTTAAATCAACTAACAGTTACAGCAGCATCCAAACCAACAAACTACCCATTACTCTTTTTAGTTCATAAACTGCCTTCTTCTGTGTTGATACTGTTGCTCTGTGCTTAACACTGCACAAATGTGGTTGACATGGTTGTTCGAGTTTGCACACTAATTGTAAAATATGATATCTCAAATTGGTGGGGAATATTTTATTTTATTTATTTATTTATTTTACATTTGTTAACCGGGAAAGTCCAACTGGATACATATCAAATTTCAGTAGAGGCCCGGGGAGAAAAGCTCCAGAAATACAAGAATAATTTAACAAATACAGTTAAAAATATAATACTGACAGTTCAGACATAAATTAATACAAAGAAAGATTGCAGGAGATAATAAGCTGAGAGAAATTTAGGGAGTAGTTTGGGTAGTAAGGTATAGTGTGCAATAGAATAACTGAGTAGAAATGCCAGAAGAAATGAGGAAGAGAAAAATATAAAGCAATGAGCATAATAGAGAGGTAGCCTGAGGAGGGAGATTAACCTGGGCTAGAGAAGGAACATATCCAGTGGTTGGTGAAATAATTTGCTGCAATCTTAAATTTTGTTAGAGAGGGTTCGAGGGTTAAGTCAGGAGGAAGTGAGTTCCAAATTTTTGCTATGTAATTGCACTGGCATGATTGCAGGATTTAGAGGTTTTTACCATTAATTTATCAATAGATCTCAGTGGTCTGGTAGTGATGTAAGGGGTAATTAAGGGTTGTATACCCGGAACTCTGTATGGTTGGTTAAGTATTCTATGGGCCATTGTAAGCTGATTGTGGAGTACTAGGTTGGGAAACTCAAGCCATTTTAGTAGTTTTAGATTTTGACAGTGATGTGTGCGATAGATAGCCCCTGTAGCAAATCTAGCGATATGGTTGTAGCGGACAGTTAATTTATTTAGTTCAGTTTTATGGAGGTTTGTGAGAATGGAAGAGGCATACAGGAGAGTGGAAGGTAGGTGGGTGCGTGCTGTGTTGGTTCTGGCCAAAGGGGTTAAGTAGGCTTTGTTTCTGTATAGTGAGCCCAGTTTTTTATTCTTTTTTATAATTATTTGGTTAACATGAAGGTCAAATTTCAGACTATTGCCAATTAGTACCCCAGTAGTTTGGTGTGGCTATCAGGGGATATTATGGTACCATTGTTAGATGTGATTCTGAAGGTGACCTGAGGGGAGTGATGGGTTGGGGAGAACAGCAATAACTTGGTTTTGCTAGCATTCAGTAGTAGATGTCTGCTAGAGAACCAGCTTTCAACTAAATTAAATGTTTTCTGGGTCCGGAACTGGAGTTCTGGGAGGGAGTTGGCTGAGCAGAGCAAAGTAGAGTCATCTGCGTATTGTCTACAGGTAGCTTCAGGGGTGACAGACTGTAGATCATTAACAAAGAGAGAATAGTAGAGGACCAAATATGGAGCCTTGTGGAATTCCTAATGAAACAGGTAGAAGGGTGGAGAGTCTACCTTGCCAGATCACTGTCTGATTTATACCTTGAAGGTAATGTTGAAACCAGTTGACAGTATGATTAAGTAAGGAAAGTTACGAAGAGAGAGTATTGGCTTGTTATGATTGACCATATCGAAAGCTTTAGAAAGGTCTAAAAAGAGAGCTGTTAAGATTTTACCTTTGTTCTTATTTTGGTTGATGGTGTCTGTGAATGATTGCAATGCTGTTGTGGTGCTATGATAGGGTCTAAAGCCATGTTGTGAGTTTGTGAGAAGTTTGTTCTGGATTAGGTAGTACATAAGCTGTCCATGAATACACTTTTCCATGATTTTGGCTAATGGTGAGAGGATGGCTATGGGCCTATAGTTGGATAACTCTAAAGAGTTTCTACCTTTATGCAGCGGTATGACATGTGATACCTTCCAGATGCTGGGAATGGTGGCTTCAGTGATTGTCCTATTTATTAGAATTGAGATAGGCATAGCAATGATATCAGCTGCCAATTGTTAGTATTCAGCTGGGACTCTAACTGTTGCTGTTTGACATGGCAGGAGCTAGAAGGGAATGTGCCAAATTCAGGGCTCAAAGATGGGGTGTAGAGAAGTCCAGAATATTCACTGGACTTCTTGTAAAGCACCACAAATGTAGGCTACTGCAGGGAGACTATACCAGGTCGCAATACAAATCAGAGTCTTGGAATAGTCTGGTCAAGGCTGTCTCCAGTTTGGCGGGCATTCCACATAATATAGAGCAATGCATACAACACTGTAATGACCTGAAAAGGTGCAATCAGGCAGAACTCAACCAGTGGCTGGATGAGCTTAGGATTGCTGGCATCCCACAGTTGTATAAGTATACAGATATAAATTTGTTAAAAACCTTAATATAGCCATAAGCTGTATGCATACTCCAATTCTCTTGTCTTCCCTTTTTCTTTTACAACCACCCAGAAGACACCAGAAAACAGAGATGCTCATGCTGAGCATTTGGAAAGACTAAGAGAAGCAAGGAGTATGTATGCAGCACAAAAGAATAATTATATTATCTAAAGTACTGCTCTTGTATACATTGTCAGCAAATTAAGCATGGATATCTTAACTGTAAAATCAACCATGCCTGCTTCAGGCTGTAGCTCAAGCCAGCTGCAGGGGTCAGTTGTAATAGTGTATTCAAATGTTGTGGGCTCAGGTCCCACAGGTTACAACTATATAGTAAAATAATTTAAAAATATTACATAATAATTTCAACACAATTGGCATATATGCCATGCTGTCAACTTAATATGTATTATTTGATCAAGTATATGTGCAATATATGCATATTGTAAGGATTACTTGAAACAGTCTTCATTCATAGTTTGTAGTTGTTAAAAAGTCAAGTTATTGTTATTTGTATTGTACTAATTTATTGTATGCCACTTATGAATGTACTAATTATCTTCCTTGTTTGCATCTCACCCCAGCTCTTATCTCTCTTTTTTATTTTTATATGTGTGGCACAACATTCTGATGTCATCAGTTTCTGACAACTCACAAAATGATTTATATCACAGGAAGTAAAGCCAACCAGCAACTCAGCCTGTCCCCTAGAATGGCTGCTGCACCAACACCCAGAACATCTGGGACCCAACTTGGCAGTACTGCCAGGGCAGCAACTGCACTACCTGGGCCGTCCACATCAGGTAGCATTACCCTGGCAGCTGGTGCAGTGGCACCTTCCAGGATTATTGGCAGAGGTGGTGATTTTCTCACCCACCAGGAGAAGCCAGGCGTGGTGCATGAGGTCATGGAAAAAACTATTAGTTCATGCCCTAGCTGGATGGAAAAAATACTCCATGGAATGCTGGGAAATGAAAATATTAAGCATGCTGACAGCAAGCTGACAGGAGGACAATGATGACAATTCTGAGGGTGAGGACTAAATTCTTGCTATCCCTATATTTGATAGGCATAGACATTTAATGTCCCCTCCCTATTCCCCATCATGGTGTCCCACAACCTGTGTCCATCACCATCCATGTTTTTTGTCTTGCTTGTCCATTTGTCTGCAGCTGCTTCATCACCTACCCTACTTACCTGACCCTGACATACCTACATACCTTACCCAACATTCCTCTCTTACAGAAGTACAAACACAAAAATGGGCACCTGTCTCAAGAACATATATTGTCCCATACATAGCTCTCCACTTTGCATATGTGTTTTCACGTCACACTTGATTCAGTCTAATTGGCTATACAACATTACTGGGTTGTTGCCACCCATCTTTGTTGATATGATAGACCAAATTCAGCCAATATTCTACCCATGTTAATTTTACACCATTGAAGAAGAAGTGGATAGCTATGGTTCTTTCCTAATTGTCTCCTGCTCATTCCTATATTGCTTTCCCTTTGTTCTGCTCTCTGCTTGCCCACCATTTAATCACTTTCCTATCTTCCCCATTCTAACACTTTTAATCTGGTCAAAAATAGAATCACATACCACAGGCATAAATAAGAAATCCCCAGTGAAGCCCATCAATTTTTGTTCTCTGTGTTTGCATGGAATTTGGTATCATGCACCAATGGTAAGCAATGGTGAATGGCTCTTCACTCCCTATGGCATTCTGCTGCTACCGCTGCACAATGCTGCTTAAATCTGCTACACTAAGAAACTACACAGTTAAAGTAGAATAAAGGCACTCATGTCAACAATTTCATATAAAATATTTATTTAGACTAATGACTGTATAAATATCTCCATATATGTGTAATGTTGACAGAAATCAGTTGTGCGCTGTTTTTATACAGTACTTCATTGTAGTCATTCCCTCTCACATTTTCAATAATTATCGCATGGAATTATTTAATTACATCATTAATACATATGCAAAAAACTAGATAGAGCTGGATTTGAACCCTGTATCTACATGAATCTGAGTCCTTTCATGATCCTCTGCAAGCCATCTCCAGACCACTGCATGTGTGATTGCTAATTTGGTCATGGTGTGGTACACATGTCCCATATGGGCAGTGGCAGTATGTAATGCACTCTAACAAACACTCAAAGTCAATAGTCAAAGTAGTCAAAGCAGACTTTATTGTAGATCAGATATACACAGCAGTGCAAGCTGAATGAAATTACATTGCTTTGGTCCCCGGGAAGACATAACAATGAACACATAGTTTGAATGACAGTAAGACTAATGCACATACAATAATAATTAAAATATTAATGATACAATAAATTACCATAATTTGACAGGAAGACATTAGACAATATTATATTAGTAGATATTTCAAGACTATGACTTCACATTGTAATTGCTTAGAATATTGCACTTCATCAGCTGTAGTATTGCACTTCATCAGCTGTAGTATGATGAAGCCGCGGTGGTGCCGCGGTAGCATTGTTGCCTCACAGCAAGAGGTTCTCCCATTCGATTCTCAGCTGGAGCTCCTTCTGTGTGGAATCTGCATGTCCTCCCTGCAGTCGAGTGGCATTCGAAAGACATGCATAGAATGGGCATGCCTTTGTTGAAGGTTGGGTGTTGAGCTGGCACCTCGGCACCCATAAAAAAATCTACTGCCAATCATTAGTGGACCGGAGTTCCACTGTGGCGACCCCTAACTGGGAAAAGCCGAAAGAAGAAGAAGAACAACAGCTGTAGTATGATATATTCTGATGTTCATATTGCACATCTATGGGGTGGTAACTCACTCCTGACTATTACACATTCAGGAAGTAATAACATAAGAAATCAGGCTAACTGTACCAGTTATTGAAGCAATTTGCCAGAGTGATTACTATAGCTGATACTTCAGAGCAAGTGGCATGTTGATTTAATTATTCACTGTCATGCCTGGCACACAGGTTCAGCAGCCTTATGGATAGAGTGAAGAAACTCCTGTTCAGTCTAGATATTTTGCAGTGTAAGTTGTGATACCGCTTGCCAGATGAAAGGCAGAAGTACATGCCATGGGCAGGGTGAGTGGGATCATTGATTATCTTCCTAGCCCTTCCCACACATCGAGTCTCATGCAGATTATCCATGGATGGGAGCAAGCAACCAATGACTTTTTCTGCTTTCCTCACTACCCTCAGGAAATCAATGCAGTCAGATGCTTTGCAGTTAACACAAATACACACATACACACAACAGTCTTATTCTCTTCCATTGTATAGATATAGGGAGTTTGTTTTAAATGGTATAACAATGGTTAGGATTTTATGTGATGGTCATAAGCCTAATAATGTCCTATGACCCTATGAACAGTTAACATGTCAATGTTGCTGTCATTGACATGTGCTATGTTGAGGTGTGAATGTACAGTATGGCTACAAAAGGATATAACAATCTGTGATGTGAGCTAACATCGATGGCTGCTGCTGCCATTGCAGTATATGCTCCTTCTAGAACAGCTGTAGTAGTATGCCTCCTGAAAACTGTTGACATGGTATGACACACTGTTATGAATATTGTTGGCTTATTAGGACATGAGTTGTAGTGGAGCAAATCAACATTCTACACAGTTCTCATTCCACCATCACAGTGACACTTGCAGTATGGCTCAGGTGTGGGTGTGTCTAACTACCATCATTAAATGCTGTGTGAGAAATATCAATATAAATTCATAGTGACTACATGGGCACATATGTCTTGTTTCATCCACATGTAATGCTGTGATGTACACAACAATAGTTGCACAACTGATGTAATTATATGACACTGGTACAGTTGTATGACTGTGTGAACAGTACCAATGTATGGAATGTTGTGATGCATAACCAATGCTGTATTTGTGAGTGTTTTTACAAATCATTTATTTTAATAAATGTGAAATGGTGAGGGGAAGCACAGAGCTGTTTGTGGATGCTACCAGCCATACTCAACCAGAAAAAAATCGACAATCTGCTAGGTCACAATTTGTCTCCCACGTCACTCCCCCTGTCACCACTGGACATCAGCCAATTTATACATGCAGACATTACTCAGTTTTTCTTCTCAGGAGAGCAGCTCATCTGTAAGCACTCTACAACTAATAACGCAGAATCAATGGGCTCTGACAACATCATAGGTTGCCTATAGCATGTCTTAAAACCTGACCTACCAGACACAGTTGGATCCCTACTTCAACATAGCCTTTGTTCTCACAGAAGGGAGTACAGCAATAGTCATCCATCTGACCAGGTGGGAACATCACCTGATGCATGGACTTATATACCCATACTCCTGACTCTCCTCATCTGTGAGGCAGACCGAGTCATCATGGATCTTATCAAACAGGACACAGGTAATCTTCAAACTTTGTACCAAACCCATGTTTGATTTGTTAAGTCTACATCATGTCAGTTACATCTGTTTGATGTCTTAAAGAAGGCCATCAAGGGCATGCATGAGTAAAACACTATCATCCTGCATAACTTAACCTGGCCAAGGGATATGACACAAATCTATACTCAAGTATTACAGAGAAACTGTCTCAATTGTGCATAAACCTCTACATCAACAAATGAGTAGACAAATTGATCACATCATCATCAACATCATCATCAGCCCCCTTTTTCCCATTTTTTCTAGATGGGGTCAGGGTATCATGTTATCTGTCACCAACTCTCTCGATTCAGTGCCACACTCCTGCTTTCTGCAACACTTATGCCTGACTGTCTCATATCTTCTTTCACACAATCCATCCACCTCTTTGCTGGACATCCTCACTTCCTCTTACCTTCTTCCCATCTGTCTCAAATCTTCCTCACCAGATTGTCTTCTGCTTTTCTGCACATGTCCAAACCACTGTAATCTGTTATCTTTGATCTTTTCTGCAATTGCAGCTACATTGGCTTCTGCTCTTATGTCCTCATTTCTTCATCTGTCCCACAGTGTGCATCCTATCATCTTTTTCAGACACTTTCCATCACCTCTAGCTACTTCAAATGTTTTACCTTTACTGCCTAAGTTTCTGTACCATACAATAGCACTGGTTGCACCTCTGTCTTGTACATCTTACTTTTCAGCTTCTTTGGCATTCTTCTGTCACAGACTATACCTGACACTCTATGCCAGTTGGCTGTAGCCCCTCTGATTCTAGCTTTGACCTCTTCATTCAGACTACCCTTCTCCTTAAGTACTCCTCCCAGATACTTGAAGCTGTTTACCTGTTCCACTATCTTCCCTTCTATAACTATTCTCAGCTTCTTCTGATTTCCCGTTTGCTGCCATTACCATTGTCTTATCTGTGCTTAGTTTCATCCCATGTGCTTTCAATTTTAAATTTCATTCCTCTATACTTTGCTGAAGTTCTAGGTCGGTCAGCCTGTAATGGCACATCGTCTGCATACAGCAACTTTGTTGATTTGTCCCCTCTGACCTGCTTGCTAATGTAGTCCATCACCAGTATAAACAGCAGCTGGCTCAGAGTTGAACCCTGGTGTACACCCACTCCCACTGGGAACTCCGGTCAGAGACTGAACACTGTTTTTACTGGCGTCATTGGGTCCTTTTACATAGCCTTCACTAATTCTACCAATGTTTCTGGGACTTCAAACAACTGCAGCACTGACCACATTAGCTTTCTTGGGACCTTGTCATAAGCTTTCTCCACATCTAGGAATGCCTAGTTGGACTCACTCCTCATCTCTAGCTTCTTCTCAAGTATCTGTCTCACTGCAAACATTGGGTCAGTTGTGCTGCATGCTGATCTGAATACGAACTGCTCATCTCCCATCTTACATCTATTACTCTACGTATCCATTTATCAATCACCCTCTCCAGAACTTTCATGCAATGTGATCGGAGTTTGATGCCTCTGTACTGCTCACAGCTGTGGATGTCCCCTTTGTTCTTGTACACTGGCATGAGTATGGTTATTATCTAGTCATCTGGGATATGCCTTTCTCTCCATACTGCTGTTTGTACCCTCAGGAGTCATTTCTCCCCTATCTTACCCAGCATATTTATCATATCTGCTGCAACCTCATCTGAGTCTGCTGCTTTCCCTGACTTGTTCTTCCAAACATTAATGAAAGGAAGCAGGGCATATGCTTTGGAGTCCCCTACATGTTTAACAATGTCAAAAAAAGTTTCCATATTTCCAACTTTTCTTGTTCTGCCACATTTCACTAATGTGATTCATGCTTTGTAATCCCACATTTGTTCATTGATTTCCAAGTTGCTGATTTTTTTTCCTGTTGATCTCCACTTCCCAGCTCCAGTCCCTGATTCATTTATAATGTATCCTGATTCTTCTAGTAAACTCCTATTCTTTTTCCTGACTCTGAAGAATTTTCCTTTGGAACACTGGAAAATGTTTCATTTACATAGTTCCTCTATGAACTTTAGTATCACTAGAATAAGAAGCAGAATCCCCTTCTATTTGATAACTCACTTTTGTTAGACAAACTTTTGCATTTTCTCTTTAGCATGTTCTGCATCAAAAATGGCTTTCACTCTCCAGGAAAAAAGTACTCTGAAGAAAGCTGAATACAGCAGCTTGAGTCTCACACCTGCTTCTTGAGATTCCCTAATTGCTGAAATAAATGTACTCCTCTTCAGCCTGATGCATTCATTTTCAAAAACATTCAACTGTCTCCAACCTTTAGAACTTTGTCCTTTAGCCACAGTTTTGTCAGAATCAAATCCTTTTGCTGGTAGGATTGCATCTTTACTATTACATGTCTTGGCTGTTTTCTCATTGCCAGATTTATAGCATACACATATACACATGATGTGCCCTTTCAATTAACATTTCTACTGTGTAATATCATTCTAGTTGCTTATTTGTGTTTTCATAAAATTAATACAGTCTATTCCTTCCAGTTTCCTTGGTACAGCAGAAAATCTCAGGTTTTTCCTATCTGTCCTCTGATTCTACCATTTTTTGAAATATCTTTTCTTGAGCAGTCTCATACTCAGCCAGCCTTTTCTTCATTTCAGCCTCTCTCTGATTTTTGTAGTTTTATCAGCTCATCCCAATATCTGTTTAAAGATTTTTCCATTTTCCAGCCTTTTTGTTTTTTTTTGAGTTGATATACTGAATCAGTGTTATATTTATTTTAAGCAGCTCTGAGCAAATTTGGGTTATTTTCCTCTACATTACTGCTGGAAGCCATGTCTTGCACCAATGCTGGAGATTGAACTGGTTTTTACTGAACAGTTATAAGATTTTCCCAGCCTGTGCTTTCTCCAGGTCTATATTAGAACATTGAAAGTTTAATGGTTCTAATCTCTAAAGGTCAACCTTTAATGATCGAACCATTAACATTTCAAATGTTCAGAAAACATATATATAAAAAAGAAAATGTAAAGGGTGTAAGCAGGGGGCCAAGTCCCCCTGCACCCTCACAACCCTCGCTACTTAAATATACCAACTCAGGGACCGCACTAAATTGAAGTAAATAGAAATCTCAACCAACAGCAAAACCAGCAAAATAGTCCAAAAAAGACAGTAGGATTCAATTCCACAGTAAAATTTATTACACTGACTTGTCTTAGTGCCTCGGCCACAACAGCCTTCAAAGAGTACAAAATTACAAAAAACACATTCACCTATTTATACATCATCCACAGTCATTTAATTAATTAATCAATCAATTAAACAAATACTTTAAGATTTAAAGCAGACTTCTCCAGTTTACTTCTCTATTCAGACCTCTTGGTGTTAGTGTGTCAAACTTCAATATGAAGACAGTTTCTTTATATAATAAAACATTTTTAATTAATCTTTCATACCCCTTCCTTACGTAGATTTCTGTTTACCCATTCGACGTTCTGTACTTTTACTATTCTCATGTTGACAATGCCGGATTCGACATTGTCGGCTTTCGAGAATACAATAGGTAACCATTTTCTCCTCACCTTTTGTGGTTGAATTTACTAGCCAGTAACAGAAATTTACTCCAAAAGACAAATTCAATGGTTGTCTTTTCTGAGTTTCTGTTTTCACACTGAGAGAGCTGAAATTAATCTGCTATTCAGTGTGCAGCCATCTTAGAACTCATAGGGGTCAGAGGTCTTAAGACAAAAAGTTTTAAGTTTTGTTCTAAGACTAGCTAAAGGTGTAAGGGTTAACACTTTATTTTTATTTCATTTTTATTTTTGTTTGCTGGGTTTGTCTGACTGGGATTAGTCAAAAACACCTTTTCAGTGGTGGCACGAGGAGAAAAGGTCCTACATATTACAAATATTTTAATCAGCCATTCAATAAAATACAAGGACTGATAATGCTTATCATTCCTGTCAACTCAGAGGAATTTTCACCTATGTGTCAAGGTAATCAGCATTGGCCAGCTTTAAACAGCTCAGACTCCCCTGCTCTCTTGCTGCAACAGCTAATTGGCTCAGTACATCCTTAGAGGGAAGTCATAGGAAGTGAGTGTTCAGTCTTTTTCTGCCATCCAAAGAAGTAAGTCCTCTGACTCCTCAGAGGATCCAGTGCTGTTTTTTTTCCTGTTTACTGCTCAGATAAGCCCCCTTACTGCCATTTTATTATTAGATATACAATTTTCTTTCTAGTTTTATGTTTGTTTAATATATATATATATATATATATACATATATATATATATATATATATATATATATATATATATATATATATATATATATATATATGTGTGTTATTTCTGTCAGTGGTTACAGTAATTTGTGTGGGAATTTCTGCTCGTAATTGTGCTCGGCTTCTATCCTTGACAAATGTTAGTTTTTACTGTTCAAGAGGAAAGTTTCAGTATTTCTCTAAGAAATGCAATGTGTAGGTCTGCTGTTAGACATTAGAGGCCTGTCTTTACTGTTGATAGTCTGATTTATTTTCATCTTTTGGCAAAAAATATCGTAGCTCATGGAGTTTTAGCATCTATACATTATTTACTATATGTATGACTCTGCTGTATGTGTATTTAACATCACATTATGATTTTACAGCAAATGGAGGTATTTGAATGTACTCTCTCTGACAAGAAAATATAGTTTAAATTGATATTAAATCTTATTTTATGACAGTTTAATATCAATAAAGTCTGTGGAGCTAATATTTAACACTGGACTGTTTTGGCTCATTGGTTGTGTGTGTGTTTAGATTTTGTGTACTGGAAAAACTTGCACTTTTGCACTTCTTCCAGCTGTAAAAAAATTCTGAACACATTTCAAACTGTTTTTTTTTTTTTTTGTGATAACAGTACAGTTTAGCAGTGTTTAGTTATGTGGGGGCATACTTATTACTAGAAACTTTAAGTGCTTATTGTGATACATTATCCTGTACTTTCAGTTTATTATTCTGGCTGGGGTTCTCTCCCCTGACATAATGGATCCCATCTCTGGTACCACCCCTCATGAAATCCAGTTGCACCTACAAATATAAAGCAAAATAAAAACATGTCTCTGTCTATGGTTAGTGATTCTGTTGGGGCCACTGCTCAGCCCACAGACCACTTGCCTTTTGTTCTGTCAATGTCTAGTGTAGCTTTGCCGGCCACTATGGAACAGGATTCACATCTTCCAGGGCTGTTCAGTACCTGGCACTGTTATGGGAAAAGCAAACTCTTTATATGCAGGAGTCATCTGGGGTAACATAGTACTCTGCCCACAGATATTTTATCTAGTAGTTAAGTTCACAAATAAATGAAGCTTCATCATACAGCTGATAATCAAATTATAGCTGTTTATAAGGCTGATGTGATTTCCTTGACTAACATTGTTCAACAGGCAGCTAGTTCTGGTGGGTGTGCTCCTATCTATAGCTGTAGTGTTAGTCTGGCTAGAGACCTTTCTGTTATTTCAGAGAATGATGAGGAATCTGATGAAGACAATCATGATTACATAGCTGGCACTGAGTCCAGTCACTATGATTCTTCGGAAGGTGAACCTGTGCTTAAGTCCAAAAAAGTGTTCACTTTTCCTCAGATAATTGCGAGATTTAGTTGTGTTTTACCATGGGCATCATTGTAAATTACCCTAGAGCTAGGCAAGCTATATAGAGGATGAGCTGCCCAATTTTGTAGCTGCTCCCCTGTCACTTACTTGTCTTGGCAGATGTATATAAAGTGACCTGTTGGACATTAGTATCAATTCTAGTGCTCTCTAAAAATGCTTTTTCAAATGAAAATGTCCTTGGCTCTGTCTAATGCAGCACACCTTGATAAAGAGGGAAAAGGCTAGATCTTCAGGGAAAAAGGAAGTCTCTTTCTAGTAATCTAGCCTTTATAATGTCAAATTATCAAGGCTATATATGGAAATTTGTTTTATGTTGTGCATACAGCTTTGCATGTTTTTCCTGCATTCTTACCTGCAGATCAAAATTATTACATAGATGAAATTGTTTCTAAGTGGACTCAGCTTAGAAATGTGCTTTGAAAGGTGTGCTTGAATGTGCAGATAGAGCCTCAAGGAATGATTCTTCTTTTGTCTTAATAAGGTATGCTTGGTTATGTAATCAGAACTTCTCTGATGATTTAAAATCTTACATTTTGAATGCACATTTACTTCTGGAATTGGTGTTTGGCCCTCTGTTGTACAGATTCTCAAGCAGTGGGGTGATAGCCAATTAATGCATGGGGTATCCAGGATATTTCATGTACCCATGTTCACCCCTTGCAAGGCGTCTTCCTTCAAGAGGCAGAACAATACCCCAGCCAAACAAAAGTCAGGGATCCAAAAGGAAAAGGCAGCAGGATAATTCTTTGAAACTAAACAAGAGAGACTCCTTTCCAAAAATAGGATCAACCCTGTGCAAAGGCATGACTTTACTGACAATTATTGACATGCAGACTAAGCAGATCCTGTACCAACCCTCACTAATGGAAGCACCATATAGAGTTCCTCCAGGTGTTGATCCAGGTGTGGGGAATATCTTAAGTAAATCTATTCATCTCTTTTCAAAACTGACAACTGAAAAAAATCTGTTTAAGACATTCTTGCAGCCATGCTTGAAAGACAGATGCTCCATCATTCCCATTGTCAGGAATGTTCCTCTCTGCATTTTCACCCTTTCCAGTGATTCCCAAGGTACTTCTAAAGATTTAAAAAGAACTACCAAAATCAATGTGGTAACCCCCTTTTGGCCCAGACAAAGTTGGTTCACCCCTTCAATGAAATTGGCCAAGGGCATTTCCCAGAAGCTTCCTCACAGACTGGATCTGCTCACACAGCATGAGGGGAAAATGGTACACCCCATCTTAGAGCAATTGCAACTGTTAGCCTGGATGTTTCTATTTTGATACCTTTTAGGCTCTTTTTATATGAGGAAGTGCAGCAGATATTTAAGGAGGCAAGAAAAACTGCAACTAGAAAATCTTATGTTTAAAAGTGAAAGAGATTTTCCAGATGGTGTCTAGCCAATAAAAGAGGTCCTGAAAAGGTTTCAACCCCACTGGTTTTGAAATATTTGTGTGAGCTACTTAGAGATGATTTGTCATATGCTTCTATCAAAGTGCACCTTGTGGTCATCTCAGCTTGTCTATTTATAGATCCCCTACTTTCGTCTCTTTTTGTGGTCAAACATTTGTGAAAGTTGTTTTGCACGTGAGGCCATCTAGAAAGCAAATTCCTCCTCCCTGGGATTTCAACTTTGTTCTTGAAAAATGTACCTTACCTTCTTTTGTACTTACCTCTCAGGCTGATTTATGGTTTATTACTAGAAAGACTGTTTTACTCGTCTCTTTGGCATCTGCAAGGTGAGTCTCTGAGCTGTAAGCTGCAATGCTGGGCAAACTCCTTCCTATTTTTTGACAGGTCAGGATTGTGTTTGCATTAATCCATCATTCATGTGTAAAGTTGTTTCTGAATTTACCTTGATTTATGCCATCAATCTGCCAATCTAATATCCTGATCCAAGAAACAGGGGAGAAAGGATTCTACATACCTTGGATGCACACAGGCAGTTTAGATATTCAGTGGACAGAACAAAGCCCTTTAGGAATGATTAACAATTATTTTGTCTCCTATGAGGAGGATAAGAAAGATCAATGGTAAGATGGTTGTCCTCTGCTATAGTTTTCCATTACTCCCACCATGATAAATCTCTCCCAGGCAAGTTTAAGGCTCACTCGACTAGGGCCTTATTCCTCTTTGATGGCATATTGGAAAGAGGGGGACCCTAGAAGCATTCTAGAAGCAGCAACCTGGTCATCTCTTCACACCTTCACAAATTATTACAAACTGGATGCCTTTTCAAGGTCCAGAGCAGGCTTTGCTAGGACCATTTTCTAGACACTCCTAGATCCTTATTCTTCCACCTCCCAGGCAGGGTAAGCTTTGGGAATCAATCCAAAATGCCACTGAAGAAGTGGTAATGATGAACATAGGACAGTTGCATGAGTCCTAGTTACCTGTAACAGTAGATGTTCGAATTCCTCACTGACTCAGTGGCAGCACCAATTTGCCACCTCCCAAATTGTGCATGGTTGAAGTTGGTTTAAACCTTTTTGATTCAGATGTTGTTGGATTTGTTTTTTATAAGGTATTGTAATTGCTGTGACTTTACTCTTGCTAGATGATTCCGGCTTCATGTACTTTTCTCTCCTCCTGGAAGTGAAAAAGCCTGAACACTCACTTCCCATGACAGCCGAATGCTTCACTCTCAGGATATGCTCAAGCAATCATCTATCATAGGAACAGAGAGGGAGGGGACACTGAGCTTTTGAAAGCCAGCCAGTACTGGGTTACATTGGCAGATAACCCAAAATGCCACTGAGGCAGTGATGAATTCCAACATCTACTGTTACATTTAAGTAGGACTTAATATAACTGTATTTTAAGTAATATACATTAACAATTACACATACATTTGCTAATTAGATTACATAATATGACATGAAGGCAATTATTACAGTATAAAGATACGTATGCATTAATAAATGTTGAAGATTGAGCATTTGAAGAGGTGTATAACTGGGTTTGTAAAAACAGATAGATTATGTGATTAATGTTTTTTCTTCATTTTACAAATGGAGTCTTACTTGGCAGTGAAAGAGAGGAAGGATAAACAGTTTTTTTTAATTCAGAAAATGCTGAAGTAAGTGTTTTTTTTGAGGAACTTTATCATACATTACCTCTTACAACCCCACTACTTACTATAACCAACTCTGATTATACACTCATTTTCAGAGCTATTTCTCAAACTCCATGTCAGCAATGTTCCTTGTACCCTCCTCAGATGGAAATAAGGTTCTTAATAATGATTAATTACCCAGTAAATGTATTGTACCTGCAATACCACAGAGAATCACTGTTTCTATGCTGGAACACTTTGATGCTTGTCAAAGGTTCAGCTGGCACCTCTGGTAATTGTGTTAGCAGGCTGGTGTAGTCTAACCTGTTACATTGATGACTTATTCCCCCCCCCCACCCTCTCTCTCTCTCTCTCTCTCTCTCTCTCTCTAGTCAGCTTGCTCTCTCTCTTGATCACCATTTGCCTTCCTCTCTGAAGCCAGTACCTACCTTTCCAGTCTTTTGAAAATGATGATGTAATTACTCATTCATTATATCTGAGCTGTATTTATTATTTATTTTATTCTTTCTTTGTTGACTGTCCAAATAATCAATCTCTTCACTAGAAACGTGGTATGTGAATCTAAGAAAGTTTGTTGTACAGTTGATGTACTCAATAAATTCTTGGACTACCTGTTGATCCCCTTTAAATAGGATGAACACATCATCCAAGAACCTGGTATAATAACAAATGTGTTGCTTCCAATAAGAATTGTCAAAAATGTGGTGTTTCTCCCAGTAGGCCATAACCATGTTGGCCACACTGGCACCACAAGGGGAGCCCATGGCAACCCCTTGTTTTTGAACAAAATATTTTTTGTCAAATAAGAAAAAATTGGAAGCTAGCACAATATCCAGGAGCTCTGTGATGTTATCAATTTCAATTTTAGGGGCTTTTAAGTCATGTAATAGCAGCCCAATCCATTCTATTGCCTCCTGGTGGGGAATGGAGGTATATAAATCAGCTACATCAATGGTGAGAAAATTGTAAGCACCGTCAAAACAGATATCATTGATGTTTGATAAAAAGGTCCAAGAATCTTTACAGATACTGGGAATGAGTTTTATATATCTTGACAGCAAGAAATCTATATATTTTGAACATGGATAAGTTATAGAACATCTCCCATCAATCAAGGCCCTCAGTGGTGGATCCTTACAGTTTTTATGGACCTTTGGTATACCAAACATCATCGGAACCCTCGGTTGTGAAATGTCAATATATTTATACATATCCATATCTATCCTACCATTGATGAACAAGTCTCTGAAGTAACCCCTTATTTGGTTAAAACACCCATTCATGGCATTTAAGGAAGAAACTTCATAAGCAGGGGAATCAAGAACCAGTAACATTTTCTTTATATAATCATCTTTTTCGAAAATAGCCAAACCACCACCTTTGTCTGGTTTTATTACCCTGACTGAAGATTCCCATAAGTGGTTAAGTGCTTCCATTTGCTCTTTAGTAATATTAAAGGTGTTACAAATGGAAGTTTTTGACCTATTACATGACTTAAAAGCCCCTAAAATTGAAATTGAAATTGATAACATCACAGAGCTCCTGGATATTGTGCTAGCTTCCAATTTTTTCTTATTTGACAAAAAATATTTTGTTCAAAAACAAGGGGTTGCCATGGGCTCCCCTTGTGGTGCCAGACTTGGCAGACTTGGGTGATGTAGTGAATACGGATATGAATGATAATTTTATGCCACTACCTTTGAGTTTTATCACAACATATAATAGTAATTCTAAACAAATAACTGAAATTATTCAAAAAAATTGGTATTTTATTTCTAATAATGCCTTTTTGTTTGAAAAATTAGGTGATAAACCCTGAATGGTTTTTAAGAGGGGTACAAACATCAAAGAATTACTTCAGTATGATTCTGGGTCTAATCAATTTTCTAGATTAAAAGGTTCTTTTTCTTGTGGGTTATGTAATTGGTGTAATACTATCCGCAATGGTAATTCCTTTAGTGTAAGGGGTTCCAAGTATCAAATTAAAACTAAGATTAACTGTGAAACTAAGTCAGTTATTTACATAGCATTTTGCGTTTGTTGTTCCAGCTTTTATGTCGGTAAAACCGACAGAAAACTTAGAGAACGTGTGTACCAGCATTGCTATGCAATAAAAAACTGTAAAAATGAAAATGCTTTGGCTAAACACATTATCAAAAATCCAGGGCATAGTTTTCAATTTATGGGTATTGATAGTTTAATACCATCCATTCGCGGTGGGCCTATATCTCTATTACTGGAGACCCGGGAATTGGAGTGGCAACTGAGATTAGATGCCTTCAATTTCCCGGGTTTAAATGAGTCTTGCAATATTGCTCCTGTGTTAAAATATAAGGCTTATCTTAGGCGTTAATTGTTACTAGAATTTCAGTATTTTTCTAGTTTTTTGGCCTTACGTTTTTCATTTTTTGACAGGTATTTACTGGCAACGCCAATTGGAAATATTTTGGATTGGCTGAGTTGTTATTAGAAATTTTGCATTACTGGTATCAAAATATTTTTAGCTGATTTTATTTTTATTTTTATTTTTATTATTATTATATTTTTTAGCTGCTAATCAATTTATACATATTTTATATACATTTCTTTAGGATAGGTATACATTGGAAATGTTATACATTTTTTGTTGAATATCTGGGCATATTGTCCATTTGTTTGTATATAACTAATAAATTGATGCATGAGATTGAATTTCCATGCATATATATATATACATTTTATGTAATTTTATAATAATGCACATAGTAGTGGTAGGTGTTGTACGCTAGGGATAACCTGTTTTTGGTTTACTACTTGTATAAATACAAATGTATACTTATTTCGTTTTAAAATATACATCGCTTGTTCAGGAAGTGATGTAATCAGTGATGTATTTCATGCATTTAAATGCTCAGTAAGTTTTGGCGCCTTACTGAACATTCTGTTACTCTGATGAAGCTTCCGTTAGTAGAGAAGCAAAAACGCTATCTTATTTTTGTCAATAAATTGCGTTTAGGACCATTTTGGGAGTGCGAGACTGTTTGGCTACCGAATTCTGTGTTTCTGAAGTTTGTGGTTACTTTCGGACTTACTGGTTTGTTATATCAAGATTTAAAATAGAAAGCTCATTTTTCTTGTTTGCTAAGTCTATTAAAAACAGTAATTTATTTACATTGTCTTGTACCTTTCTGTTTCTGATAAACCTGGCTTGGTCTTCATGAATTAATAATGAAATACTATTATTTAATCTGTCTGCTAAGATAGACATAAATATCTTGTAATCAATGTTAAGCAAATAAATTGGCCTGTATGATGTGCAAAGATTGGGCTGTTTATTTGGTTTCAAGATGGGAGAGATGAGGAATGTTTGCTGTAGTTTTAACTTCTTGGAATGCATTAAGCAAGGTTTTCAAGACGTTATCAGGTAAGAGTTTATAAAATTCTGGAATTAGACCATCTAGTTCTGGTACATTTTTTGTCTTAAGATTTTTTATTTGTTCCTTTAATTCTTTAAAGGAAAATGATTTGTTTATGTTATTAATATTTTGTTTGGATAGTTTCTTTTGAATATTATTATCAAGAATGTTGTCTATACTTTTGTTATCAATTGTAGATGAGTTATTATTATTAACATTATTGTAATGGATTTTAAAACATAATAAGATTTTTTTTGATCAGTAACTTTGATAGTCTGATTATTTCTAGTGTATATTATTTCTTTTATATGACTTTATTCATTTAAATATTTAGATCTAATCACAATCCTGTGCATACTCTTGGGATTAATTGAGTAGGATTGTAATCTGATTTTTTTCCAGATTTATTGATATTTTATGCTGCATGATATCCTGATATTCCTTGTTCAGTTTACATATGTCAGCTAATGCAGATTTGTTGTTTGATGTAAAATTTAGTATATAAATTTCTTTTTGTATGTCTACAAGTATTTTATCCCACTCTTTCCTTTTATTTATATACCAACTTTTGACTTTACCATGTAAGACCACCTTTAAGGTGTCCCATAGGATAATATATGAAACCTCTGCATTATTATTGGCATCTAGGTAAAGCTTTATTTCATCTAGAAACCATTCTTTTAATCCTTGTACTGTTACTAGGTAAGCAAGTAGTCTTTGGCAGAAGTTTAAGGGGTCAGTATTAAGTGTTACATTGAAGGTGATGGCATTGTGCTCAGACATAGGGCATGATGTCAGCACTACATTATCAGTTTTGGATAGTAAATAACTGGTTACAAATACTTTATCTATGTCAGTCTGTGCACCAAATCTGTAAGAGTAGTGAGAATACTTCAGGGAGGATAATATTTTCATACCATCAATGTCAATTAGGTTTATGTCTTTTATGTAGTTGTTCAAGTGCTTGGCAACAGGGGACAACTTGAAGGGCTCAGAGCTTGTGGTATCAGTATGAAGGACACAATACAATTAAAATCACCTGCTAATATTAACTCACCTTTAGACTTTAATGTTATGGTATCTAAATGTTTTTTTTTCACAGTTTTAGTCCCAATACCCAGTATCCAGTAGGTGTTTGAAAAAGAGTACATCTTTTTATCTAATTTTAGTATGACTAAAGCAAGCATACCGTCATTGCTCGAGTATGAGTCAACTATTTCTGGATTTCTCATTGATTTTCTGTGTAAAATTAGGACACCTCTTCTTTTGTGGTTATAGTTTGAACTTACCAAATTTTTATAATCCTTAAAGCTTAATTTGTTTAGATCTTCTGTTACTAAGTAAGATTCCTGAATTAATGCAAAATCTGCTTTATGCAGCATTAAATATTTGTTGACACTACTCCTTTTTATAGGGTTGTTCAACTCATTGACATTAATAGATATAATGTTAAACATTATCATTTGATGGAGACTGCTATTATAAGTAAATTTGAAAAGTGCTTTCCTTGATTCATTATGACAAATACATTTTAAAACTGTTATGGACAATTTAAAAACTATTAATTTGAAAAGAAAGCTGCATATTTTAATAACCGTCTGCATGGATAAACTATATCCAGGCTTACTATATCCCTCATAGAAGCCTTAAACCAATGCTCTCATGACATCTAGTGGGAATTCCTAGCTACTGCAGGTTAATATCACGCAGAAGGGAAGCTATATGTACATTAAAAACATGCAAAAGGAAAAATTCAATTTAATATACTATGTATGCATGAACTAAGAACATGAACCTGTATACAATTTCTTAAAATTATTTTTATCTAAACAGACTAAAATAAATTGATTAATCCTAATAATTATTTGTTGCTATGAGTAAACACAGGACTGTAATATCATTAAAGCAAACAGGAAAAAAAGTTGCATTTAAAACTGTCACTGTCAGAAACATATGTGTAATTCTTATTAAAATATAAATGTAATTCAGATTAAATAAATCACTATTTACAGTAAAACATATGATTATAAGACTTTTTAGGAAAAAAATTGCTAAATGAATGAAAACACAGTTCAAATGATCATTCTTGAATCTGATTGGCTGTTAGAGTTCAGTGAAGAGAACAAAAAAGAAAAAAAGTGTCAAAACACTGAGTAATCCACAAACTGGTAGGAAGGAGAACAAAAGAACTTTATTCACAGACTAAGCGCTTTCACCTTATGTCCATAGGGCATCATCAGAGTGAATTAACACAAAAAACTCTACATTTATACAACCCTAAAATACAACATGCCCACTATTAATTATAAAATGCTGTGCCAATTAATTCTTAAAGAAATATAGTTAAAAACAAACACATTAATAAATGTACTATAATATTAAATAACTGGATGACTAAATAAAAATATATATAACCATGCACAAATGAATATAAATATACATAAATATGTACAAATCCTGCTATAAATAAATAAGTTAACTTAAAAAAACTTGACTAACAGAAGTGTACCAAAGAAGCGTATATGTATTTTAAACTTGCATATGTGACATTACAAAAAAAAGGGGGGTTATTATAAAAGAGACATTATTTCTAGTGGTCACCTTAAACCTGCAATGCTCTTAACTTCAATACAGAACTTAATTATATATTATCATTAATACTTGGAGATATAGTGGCATTTGTCCTCAATTGCCATTCTAACTCCAAATTCTCTAGGCAGAGGTTAACATCACCCTCTCTAAAATGGTCAACAATTCTGTCAATAATAAAAAACAAGAATTTATTGAAACCCTCGCATTTCACTGAATGAGTATAAAGTGCACTATACTCTTTTTTCTTTTTTGTTTTATGTGTACATGCTCCTTTGAGCAAGTTTGCTTTATTCAGTGAAGAGAAACAGGTTCAGAGCTCACGCCTACTTCCTGGAAGACAACACAGATTGTTCATCATGAGTCTGTGAGCTAAGTGAAGCTTTTAGAAGCTTGAGCCTGTCACAAAAGTTGTCAAAATTCCATCAAAAAAGTAAATAGACAGGAATTTTCTAGTGAAGTGAAGCCTTTAAGCATAACTTGTAAAATGCTGAATATTTAAAATAAATTCTCCAAATTACCAACCATACACAGCTATAAGATATACTAGCTAAATGGATCACATTGCAGAAGTTCAGTTAAGTAGTAAATGTACATATAATAATAAAATACCACCACTTTCTTTTTAATTACTTAACAGTAACACAGTAAACATTTATTTCTCATATATATATCTATATATATATATATATATATATATATATATATATATATATATATATATATATATATATATATATATATATATATATATATATATATATATATATATATATATATATATATATATATATATATATATATATATATATATAATGAGTAAGTGATTTTATATAATTTCACTAGTGCTATTCCATGTATATAAAGAGACAAAAGTATAAAATAGTAGTTTCCAGTTGGATAAGATTTTGATTTATTTGTATTTTGACTAATATATATTATTTATAAAGTTAGCATTGTTGTGGGAAAGCTAATAGGAGAGAAAAAAGTTATATTACCTTTTGTGTATGATTCCACATTATTTAGAAGGGAGGAAACAAAAACTTGCATGAAATGTGAAGTTATGTATAATTATTTACCTCTGGGTTTCTTTTTTTTTTAATAGTCCACTCATTTTTTGAAGCTTGTCTTTTTAAGTTCATTGAAGAATCCATGGGTTCAGGTTGAATTAAAAGGTTATTTTTTTTGGATAAATGTGGATGCTTCTTCTAGATAGTCAAAAGTTTTCTTTCCTTCTGGCAGGGATAATATTATTCTTGCTGGGAATATGAGTTGTGCTTTGATTCCTTACTTTATTAATGATTTTATTAGAGCGACACATGCTCTTCTTTTGGACATTGCAAGGGGTGAAAAGTCATTGTCAAACCTGATAGTTTGGTCAGCAATTTTTAATGGAGCAAGGGACCAGGCAGTTCTTAAAACAAGGTCTTTGTCTTGAGTGGAGACAAATCTTGCAATAATAGACCTTGGATGGCTGTTTTTACTGGATACAGAAGTTGAAGTTAAAGATCTGTGTGTCCTTCCTATCCCAAAGGATAGTGTTTCAGGTAGGTTTAGGATTTTAGGAATCCAAGAAGTCAGGAAATTAATCATATTGTCCACTCTATTTGCTCCGTGATGCCATTGATTCTTATGTTGTTTCTCCTGGTTCTATTCTCAGTGCCATCTATCTTTTCAATGAGTCTGGAATTTTCTTGAAGAAGAAAGTCTATGTTTTTCTCCCTTTCTGTTAACATGTGGTCTACATTTGTTACAGAATCTTCCAAAGCAGTAATCTGGGCCATTTGTTGTTTAAAGACTTCATTTAATAAGGTTATTTGTTTGATGGTATCGTCTTTTATATTTTCCACTTTTAAGTTTAATTTGTTTGTTTTACCACCAAGTCTTGAACTGTAGTAAGGATTGCCTGTATTTCTTTCTTCACTGGAGTTTCTTACTGAGAAAATTTGGACCTGCTCATCTTCCTTTGTGAATGCGGTTTCAATGTCCATTCTATTTGAAAGTTTGACAGGAAAATATGAAAATTTTAGCTTAAAAATTACACCAACTTGTAGCTTACAACTTCCAGAATCTGATTTTAGTAGTTTCAGATCTTTGTTGATGAAATTAAATAAAAAAAACTCCTATCAAGAAAAATGAAGACTGCAGAGCTCAAGAACTCTGCCGCTTTCAGCTTTATATCCAAGCCATGCCCCCAAACTTCAGTTTAAAATCTCATCCGAAGGATGGCACACTCAGGAGTGCAGCACTTTCCTTATGTTGCACTGCAGTGTCACTACTGGAAAAATAATCCAACTGATTGTTGTGGGAATATAACCTAGAACCCTCTACACCAAAGGCAACTGTGCTGTCTACTGTATTGAGCTACTGAGGCTGCTGAGAATGTTCCTTTTTTTGTTTTTTTTTTCACAGTTTTCCTCACTGCCTGGAAACATCCTCATGCCAAACAAAATTTTTACCTCAGGAGGAGACCGGAATCCATTTTTACATTGTCTATACCACTTGGAAACATTTCTGCCTCCAGTAATCATTACTGGGCATTATTAACAAATTCTGAAGTGGAGCTATAAAAAAATCATGAAAGTTATGATGCTTCATTTAATTTATTTCAGTATACATACATAAAATAGATTAAGTTAATACCTTTTGTAACTTTTCACAAATGCATTAACTGCAATGGTTAAGATCCAGTACATTTTACCCTTCTTTTGACAAACTCACATTCAGTATCACAGAATAAACCTTTTTTTTTCCTGCAGATGATTTTCAGGCCAGCATTTTGCACTGACACATGTGTTTTGTTACATATTGTAAGTATGGGTCATCTTACATTCTTTTTTTCTGTGTTTCAGCTGCTATTGTATGACATCAGCAAGGAAAATATGGAAATCGACAAAGGAATCCTTTCTCTAACCACAGTGACTATCCTCTGAAGTTGTATACATATGCTAGCTGAATTATTATGGATGCTGTAAATATAACATTCTTCAGGTTTATGTAAAGATAGTGACATCTAAGCATTTAAAAAAGAATGCCTTTTTAAAATAAAATTGCAGAATTGTATAATTGAATGTGACTTTCATTTGTATTTAAAGATTACAAATATGAATGAAAATCTTTACGGTAGCTTCCACTTTCTGGAGAAAATCTTTATTGCCATCTGGATATTATTAATAAAACCTTCTGTGACTTTTTTCTTGAGGGTGTAATGGCACAGCATAGTGGTGAGTATGACCTAATAAGGAAAAGGTGTAGTAGGTACATGTTGTACAAAATTGAGTTACTGGCGAGTGGTGCATTGAATAGAACTGAATATTGGGCAATACATTAGAATCATTTATATGTGTCAATCACATGATAAGTAAATGATAATGACAGCATAACTGTGTGTGACAGAACTTATTTGTGTTATCAAGCAGTAAAGATAACTGCATACTGCTATTAATGCCTACTACAAAGCAAGGGCAGAATTTGCAATACGCATATGTGATAAATTTGATATCAAGTCATGCTCTTCCTTTCCCGTTTGCTGTTTTATTTCATTCTTCTTCCTGCTGCAGTATGGCAGCATACAGTAAGTCTTACCAAACAATTACAATGAATGGGAAAATCAATACAAATCATAACTTGAATGCACAAGAATGCATTAGTTATCACGGATGACATTAGGATAAAAACCGTGTTATATGGTGATCCTTTGTTTTCTTTTTATTTCTGCTTGTGGCTTTATCTCAGAAGGGTTGCACAGAGGAAACAGACGTACTAAGTGACAGGTGCTTCTACTACTACACATTTTGGGCAAATAAGGCAATAGCTAGCCAGAGGCAAATAGACCATTATGTTTTTTGCTTCTTCAGAAGAATTCTCTACAAATGGCATGTGTACCAAAGATAGATAGCTTCTAAATAACTAGCTTAAAATCAAGTTTGGCATGTTATCTAACTATACATATACCTGTTTTACATATGACTGATTCCAATAATTGACATCACCTACTAAGGTAAAAACCTACCTTTATAAGACCACTACTCAAAACCACTACTGGTGAAAGAACCTTCACAAAACTAGCCCCAGGAACATGGAATTCACGCCTGTCTGAAATAAGATCACACCAAATTAAAGAGGCATTCAAACCAAAGCTAAAATAACATTTTCATAATGTTAAAAAAAATGCTAGAATAACAGGATTTGTGTCAGTATGGGTTTTATGAAGGTTATGATGGGTGACTCTCAAATATCTGCCTTTATTTCTTGACTTCAGAACTCTGTGATTTGCTAGAAAACCACAAATGTTATGGAGAACAGACCAAAAATATTTGACAAAAATCTGGACAGTTGAGAGGTATGGTGGGACCTAAGTGCTATACCATGTGAATTTTCTATTGCAAAGTTGCAACAAGAGGGTAGCACATATAATAACACAGTATATTTCATTACAGACTGAATGGTCGGAAGGGAGCACTGCATAATCCCTGCAGCATAAACATTTTTCATACAGAATTTATCAAACAGAAAAAAAGTTAGTCCCCACATTCCCAGAAATAACAATAATATCAATCAATTGTTCATGATTTTCATAGACATTCATAGTTTTCCTTTGAAAATTTCATATATGCTTTATAAAATTTGTGCTATTGTGACAAAGCATTGATGGCTGAAGTCATTACATAATGCTAAACAGTTACAGACTACTCATTCTTCTATAAATGCTTTTTAATACATCTCTCTTAATGTATCAACTTTTTAATGTGAATAGTGCTTTTTCTAAGTAGTTAAATGTCACGTGTGTGTGTGTGTGTGTGTGT
>NC_056725.1:739518438-739698438 GCF_019279795.1 Protopterus annectens
ATTTAGTGGTATGTCTGTGATGCTGCACATTCGCACTGTAGCTGTACCTAAGATACAATTGGACTTCATAGGTCCATAGGGAGTACTACATTAATATTCCATGATGCAATAACAGCATTGCAATATTTAACATGATTTTCACAATTTTGAATAGCTCATTGAACAATGTTCACCCAGGTATGAGCCTCTGCTATGTTATCTTATATTGCTTTGTACTCACAGGCTGCTCTAAAATTGTCTCTTGAATGATATTTGACTGAACACACACATACAAGTTGATTGTTTCAAGGTTAGAACCCAAAGCTATCTAGTTCCACAAAGCTAGAGAACACAGTACTTGATGCTAGCACCATGACACAAGTCTGACTTTTACAGTGTCAGAGTACACTTTATATTATATGACATCATCAGTGAATGGTAAGTAAAATATGTTGGTAGGAGTGTCTTACAAAGTAGTGTACACACATGTTGCTCTAAAATTGTCTCCTAACTGATAGTTCATTGAACACCCACATGCTGCTCTAAAACTGTCGCTTCACTCACACAACCAAGTTGACTTTTGTGAGATGAGCACCACTGCCTACCTAGCTCCACAAGCTGGAGAATACTGTACTTAATGCTAGTGCCACAGCACAAGTTTGACTTTCACTGTCAGAGTACACTTTATAGCAGATGACAGCATTAGTGTATGGTGAGAAGATATTGGTAAGATGTCTCACATTGTTGTGTACTCACATGCTGCTCTAAAATAGTCTCCAAAATGATACTTGAGTTAAAACACACACACTGACTGTTGTGAGATTAGAACTCACACCTAGCTAGTGCCACAAACTAGAGAACACAATACTTAATGTTAGCACCATGGCAAAAATCTGACTTTCATAGTGTCAGTCTACACTTTATAGCAGATGACAGCATCAGTGTATGGTGAGAAGAAGATGTTGGTAGGAGTGTCTCATATGCTGCTCAAAAATTGTCTCATGATTGAACACCAACACACACACACACACATACACACACACACACACACACACACACACACACACACACACACACACACACACACACACACACACACACACACTGACTGCTGTGAGATTAGAACACCTACCTACCTAAATAGTTACACAAGCTGGAAAACACATTATTTAATGGTAGTGTCATGGAACAAGTCTGACTTCAACACTGTCAGAGTTCACTTTGTAGAAGATGACTTAATCTGTGTATGTTGAGAAGAGGATGTTGGGGGGGCTGTATGAAACTGAAGTGTAGTCATGTACCAATGTAAAAATTTGTTCTGAATGATACTTGAGTGAAGACATTAGGACACAGACTCATACTCTTCTGACTACACACACATGCACACGCACACACACACACACACACACACACACACACACACACACACACACACACACACACACACACACACACACACACATGTTGACTGCTTACCATATTTCTGCTTAGTTTCTTGCCATACTATGTGAAAATTTCCATATATGTATTGCATTGTATTTCCATCCATTCTGTATATTCCTTTATTGCATGTTATGTAATTACTTCAGAAATATATATACTTAAAATGTGATCTGTGTTTATCTTTGTTCTTACTATTTGTTTACTTAAAATGTTTTTTTTGGGGAGCTTTTCTCCTCAGGTCTCTGCTGAAAAAGGGCTTCTAAGAACCCAGACAGACTAACCTGGTTAACAAATGTAAAAATAAAAATAAATAAATAAATTTGAACTTCTACCTAGTTAGTTACTCCAGCTGGAGAACACAGTACCTAACATTCGCACCACCACAAAAGTCTTACGGTATCATTGTCATAGTATTTTTATAGAGGATGATATCAAAATAATATCACAGGTAACATATACTGTTAAGAGACTTGTTTGCAAAGACTGGACTTCAGATTAGGTTTTGTGATTGTAACATGCAAAAATACATTTAAAGAGATCCTGACAATATTAATGTGACTCATGGATGACCAATGTCCAGTGTCAGTATAAACCTATACAAATGTTACAATACAGTTGTGCTCTTTATTTCTGTAGTGGACTTGGCAGTGGTTCAGTTATTGATATATATCATTTGCAGGTGCATTGCTGCAGGGCACACATGATTCTGGGTAAGCATTTCTTCAGTGAATCACACATTCCTGCCCTTCTCTTGAGTTTATGAATGCCTTTCTATGTGAAGGAAGATAACTGGGCAATAACTATAGTAAGACATGCTAAACACATCTTTACATAGCGCATTGTGGAGAAACGTATTTGTGAGGACGATGGCAAAGTGTCAGCGCATACGTAATTCCCATTTCATGAATTCAACTTGAACTTGTGAAGTAGTTTGAAATGCATGTTATGGTGACAGATACTATGCTGTTCATACTGTAGTTTATATTAGAAATGTTGTGTCACAAGTTTTATTACATAAATAGTTGTTGCTATTACTTTGCCCATTTGTGCAGAGTTTAGCGATAGCAAACACTGTTCTCTGCTTAAATGAAAAAAAATAGTAATATGCCAATTAGTTCACTTCACTCTGTGGAAATAGGCTAAGCACTGATTCAAAGCCATCAGCACTCATGCCAGTACTGATTGTGGAAAATACATCTGCTGTCTAGCTTTCCCTGTGGCACCAGGTTTAAGAGCAGTGAGCTCTTAGTCAGAGCACAGATAAAACAGAGTTTAAATCTAGATAATTCTCTTTTTCTATAAATGGTGTCATGATGGCATTAACTAAGTAAATGTGATCAGGTCTGCAAATGTGACAATCAATGACTACAGTAAAGTATGTGCCTTCTGCAAATTTTTATCAGTAGGGAATAACTCAGTATAGTTGCACAACTATTAGCTGCTTTGCAGGCCTCACTGCAAATCACAATTTAATTCTGTGTACAGCTTTCTAGAAATGACAAGGGGTGGTACATCTTTTTAAATGATTATTACTACTCAGTAGATATGCTAACTATTTGTGTATGGCTAGATATCTTGAAAATTGTGTGCAGTATGCTTTGTTACAGTAAGGACAGTTTTCATGTCACATTAGATGATTTCATCCATCATCATCACCTAAATATGACACAAACAGAATCCTACAGATGATTTTAAAACATTCTGCAGTACATGAGCACTGATAAACTATTGAATTAAGGTAACATGTTAATATTATCCATCAGCACAGTCAAGTCAGTCTGCAAACACCATTCATCATCCTAATCGAAACACACATGTACAGAGGAATTGGAGTAATGGGATGAATACAAGGAGAGATGATCATATACATAACAGAGCTTTGTTTAATGGCACATTAATGCTCATTTTTTGGTCTGTTGAGATTATTAACCTTACATGCCTTGTTTCATTTCTCCAAATCTTTTGGGTTTTTAATACCATGATGGGAATGGACCCCATTCCTAAGTCAAAGTATGATTAAAGTTCATGAAATTAATATTGTTTCTATATTTGATGTCAGCCAGAAGTGCTCTTCACAGCACCCACAATGTGCCCAGTAATGACTCCTTCTGCAATTTGTATGGTTACATGTATTAGTAACATATCTAAATATGATTGTAGATTCTTTTTTATAAGATCTGTTGCTCCTACTACTATTGTGACTGTGTGGGTAACTTTCTTCCACATTGTTCTCATTTCTGCCTGCAAATTCTGAAACTTTATGACTTTGTGTCTCTCTGTATGCAAGACACTGTAGTCACTGGGTGTGGCGATTTCAATAATCAATGCTACTTTTGTCTTCTTTTCATGGACCACTATATCTGGTTTTCTAGCATCTATCTTTTAACTGTTGGTAATGGATGATCCCATGTGATATAAACTTCATCATTTTTTATGATGCTTTGTGGCTCATGTTTCCAGTGTTTTTCAGCCACTTTAATACCATAATGTTTACACAATCCCCAGTGCAACAGTCTTCCCACATTATTATGCCTTTCAGTATACAGTCCTTCTTCCATTAGTATGTCATAACCAGCAACGAGGTGTGTGACTATTTCCAATTCAGTTTTACAAAACCTATATTTGTCTGCATATTCCACATGTTTAATGGATTTTGTAAACCAACGTGTATGGAGCCCACTATCTTGGGCCGCCAATATTAACCATTCATCTCCTGGTTTGAAGTCACCTCTCCTTAACCATTTTTGCATTCGTTCATGATCAACATGAAGTTCTTCCAGAAGTTTTCTATACTTGCAACTATATTTAGCCATTTTCCATATTTCTTGCCTTCTCATCTGGTCCTTCACCTTATATTCTTTCTTTTGTTTATTGGCACATTCAGTTGCTGCCTGATTTTTATCTACTTCTGGTTTGATTTCCATTCCTGCTTGACATCAATTTGCTTCTGCTAGATTAAGCAGAGAAGTCATCTTATTCTTCCAATGCTTCAAAACTTTCACTATCTTTGGATCTTGTGAGGTTAGTAGTAGATATGTGTGGAGTCCCACGATTGCAGATCTATGCATGTAATCAATTTCAAGGAGGCCCATTCCTCCTTCAGAATGGGGAATGTTTAATCTTAGTAAGCACTGATTTTTATAAATCATTTGTTGAGCATGAAGCATCCATGTTTTCCTTTCTAATCGATCTAACACATTTTGGGGATAGTCAATCACTCCAAAACTGTACGTTAGAACAGGAAGAGCAAATTGGTTCATAGCTTGAATTGTTTTCCTTGATGTCAACACTGTTTTCAGGATTAATTTAAGTTTTCTAAAGTATTCCTTACTAAGTTTTATTCACATTTGTTCATATTTTATTGTTGATCCTTCATCAATTTTCAAATATTTATACACTCCCTCTTGCTCATTTTATTTTATATCCCATTCTTGTCCCAACCTGATGTTTTCCTGGTGATGCAGTTTTCCTTCTTTAAAGGTTGCTTTTGCACATTTATGAAGACAGAATGGCATTCTTATATCATCTGAAAAAGTTTTGACTACTTGCAGTTGTGCTTTCAGTTCCTCATCTAATGAGTTATACAGTTTTAAATCATTGACAAAGAGAAGATGGGAAGTCTTTACACTTTGTTGTTTTCTAGGAGCCAAATTATAACCATGGCCTAAGCTCTTAACTAGACAGCTTAATGGGTTAAGGGCAAGGCAGAATAGCAGTGGTGACAGAGAGTCACCCTGGAATATCCTCCTTTGAATTTTTATTCCTGGGATAATAATTTTTCCTTTATCATGACTTAATTGCAAAATGGTCTGCCACTGTTTCATGGTCACTGTAATGTAGTTGATCAGTGTATGGTGTATCTTATACATTTTTAAGAACTCTTTTATCCATGAATGTGGAATACTATCAAATGCTTTTTTGTAGTCAATCCATGTCATGCTTAGATTCTTACTTTTTTTTACAGTTGTCCACTATGTCTTTATTTAACAACAAATAATCCTTTGTTCCATATGACTTTCTTTTATTGCCCTTTTGTTCTACTACCATAATTGAGTTTTCTTTTAAATGACTATAAACTCTGCCAGCATCAATTCCCATGTATAGTTTATACATCTTTGGAAGGCAAGTTATTGGTTTATAATTTTTATGGCAACTTGCAGGTTCACTATTAAGTAGGAGCATTGATTTTCCTGTTGTTAGCCAGGTTTGTGTCTGTTCAGGGTGCATATATAAATAATTCTTACTCATGGCTAAATCTTCGTGCAAAGATATTAATACTTTTAACCAAAAGTTAGGTACTGCATTTGGGCTTGGGGTTTTCCAATTAGATGCTTTTCTTAACTTTGTTTTAATCTCTCTGCCTGTTACTGCATCCCATTCCATATCCTGTACCTTTAAACTTCTTATTCTTTCTTTTACTTCTATCCATTTAGCATCTTGGTTATGTTCCACAGGATCTTCATAGATACTTCTCCAAAATGTATCTATTTCTTCTTTTTTTGGCAGTCTTTCAGTTCCTTTTACCTTGTTTCCAATTCTCTATAAAACTTTTTTGGGTCATCAATAAATTGCTTATTTTATACTTTTCCTTTATATTTACCTGCGTATCTTCAAAGTTTTTCTTCCTGTGCTGAGAGTTTTAGTTTGTTATTTGTGACAGCACATGGGAGATCCTGGTCTGTTCTAATACTGTGCATTGCTTTTATCACATCTGTCTTTCTTAGTACTTTTGTTGATCTGTCCCATCATATATATTCTTCTGACAGTGACACTTCTTATCTTAATTGCTTTATAGTTTTCTCTATTTGATACTTCCATGATGGTATTTGATTTCTCCCCTTCCTTTCCCTCACTACCCTGTGTTCTTGTGGTAGAACTTTATCAGTTATTAATTTAGCTGCACAGTAATATTTCCTGCTTACTTCTGTTATATTGCATGGATCTCTGGGGACAGTCCTAATTACTGTGTTCATTTGTTTTATCAAACTTTTGACTTTTTGGGATTTATTGACCTTCTGCAGACTATTGTTTTTATTGATCTTAATATGTGTATTTATAGCTATTAAATCAAGCAACTCTTCTCTTAGCTCATTTTATTCTAAACTGAGGACGCATTTTTGTTTTCCATTTCCTACGGGCATTCTATTGAAAGTTTTATAGCATCTTCCTGTGGCACATTCTCTTTAATTTCATCCTGAGTCATCTGTTGCTCTGTCATATGGGAACTCACTGGCCTATCACTCTCCAACAATGACTGCATCAGAGTTTCCACAGTTTCCTGATCCTTTCCATGCTGTCTAGCTTCAAGTGAAAGTTTATACTGGTTTAAAAACACAAAATTGACGTAGCTGGCTGTGGCAGGCAGTAAAACACTTTATTACAAAAAGTTAAGCGCTTTTCTCCATCTACTAGGACTTCTACAGAACTCCTAAAACAAGTACAACTCACTGCTTAAACAGTCCCCTAATTAAAAATCATAATAGAATAATTGGAAGCAATAAGTTGCCAGTAAAGCATCATATATATTACAGACATTTCTAAATAAACCTAAAATACCATCCAAATATCTCAACATCCTTGGATTCTTTGGTGAATAATCTTCAGAAAATAATAATAAAAGTTTTATATATATATATATATATATATATATATATATATATATATATATTTATATAGGTTCCATACACTAGATCAAATTTTCACTAATTCAAAATAGTGCATGGAATGCTCACTGCAACGAAAGTGCACTTAATCGAAAGTGCACTTATGCAAACTTCAGTACAACGAACGGGTGTTGTACTGAACTTCTGTGCAGTACTCACAGACCTTAGGGTTAGGGCACGGGTCATAGTAAGGGGATAGCCTGTAGGGATATCCCTTTACCATGACCTGTGCTCTAACCCTAAGGTCCGTGACGAATGCAGCGCAGTGAAGGGCATAGCAATGTCCTCCACTATGGTGTGATAGTCACGAACCTTAGGGTTAGGGCATGGGTTAGGGTAAGGGGAGAGCTTTACTAACTATCCCCTTACCCTAACCCTAAGGTCTGTGACTATCACACCATAGTGGAGGACATAGCTTATTTTTTTATGTCCTCCACTATGCTGTGGTGTTTTCGGTGAAGTGCACTTATGCAAAAATTCACTTTCGTTAAAGTGAACTTTCGCAGAAATGAGGCTTCCTATTACAAGTTCGAAGTAGTGAACTTTCGTTCTTGTAATAGAAATCCATATATATATATATATATATATATATATATATATATATATATATAAATGTAAGAAATATATAAAAATGCACACAAATGTGTATAAGAATATGTATGAATATGTATGCTTATTACATAACTGCAGGATAAGTCCAACTTCATAATTTGGCTGCTCTCATTTTCAGTACTGGTACATGGTCATTAAGACCATGGTCCCCCTGCAGCCAGTACTGAAAATGAGAGCAGCCAAATTATGACTTTGGATTGTTATCCTGCAGTCATGTAATATGTAAGCATATTTATACATATTCATATGCATATTTGTGCACTTTTCTACATATTTCTTACACATATATATATATATATATATATAAATTTTTTTTTTTGCTTTTTTTTTTTTGAAGATTATTCACCAAAGAATCCAAGGATCATGAGATGTTTTAGAATTTATTTAGAATTGTCTGTAATATATATGGTGTTTTTAACTTAAATACTTTACTGACAACTTATTGCTTCCATTATTCTATCATGATTTCTAATTAGGGGACGATTTAAAGAGTGAGTTGCACTTGTTTTAGGAGTTCTGAAGAAGTCCTAGTGGATGGATGAAAGCGCTTAACTTTTTGTAATAAGGCGTTTTACTGCCTGCAGTAGCTGACTACATCAATTTTGTGTTTTTATTAGTTTTTGTTTGAGTCGTACGCTTTGCACATCTTTTCTTGGGTTTATACTGGTTTCCTAAGGAAGTCTGCAGAATATCTTTATATGGCACCTGTCCAATTGCTTCCAGTTCCACTGGTTTCCCCTTAATTTGTATATCCATTGCTTTACCCTGTTGTGGTGCTTCCTGAATTAGATTTTCTACACTGAATCCTTCACTTTGCAGGTACTCCATAACCTCAATTTTTATTTCTTTAACTTCTCCATTACTAATCTCCTTTTCTACTTTTCCTCTTTGTCTTCTTATTTTTTGTATTGTAAAGTTTTCCATGTCTGGATTCCTTTGCCTCTGTTTCTCTTCAAATATCTTTGGTGCTGCTCTTTTTGCATTGGTTAGTTTTGCTTTCTCCTTTGCATAAAGATTATACAATATTAAATCATTTTTCTTTCTTATGTCCTTATTTCTACTTCAGATGTGTCCTGATCTTCCTGCTTCTCCTTACTTTGGAACTCACTCCATCATGCTTTGATGTAACCTGTGTTAGATCTTCTACACCAAATCTTTCACTTTGCAGGCACTCCATAATTTCAACTTCTATTTTTTTAACTTCTAATTTGCTAATCTTGTTTTCTGCATTCTCTTTTTGTGATATTATTTTTTTATTTTGAAATTTTCCATATCCAGATGCCTTTGGCCATATTTCTCTTTGAATATCTTTGGGTCTGCCTTCTTTATATTGATTAATTTGGCTTTCTCCTTTGCATAAATATTGTACCATATCAAATCTCACTTTCTTTCCCATGTCCATATTTCTTTTTTATACTTTTCAAAAATCGCTAGGTTTTGTTGTTTATATTTTCACACTTCCTCAGATGCTTCTTTTTCCAAACAGATCAAAGTTTGTTGAGCTATATACTGTTTTTCACAAATCTGTTGTATTAATGAATACAATTTTTTATTTGAAGCTTCTGACCGTTTTTCTTTTGGAAGTATTTTCTTTCCACTAATTTCTCTCTTAATCATTTTGTATATCTTGTGTCTGGAAATTCTGGGCACTTTGCATAATAGTAACAATATATAATTTCTTTCCTATCCTCAAATGTCCACTTTATCTTCTTTATGGCTCTTCATTGGCCAATCAATTTGTGTGATTTTTGTGGACTACAACTTCCTTCTACAACAGGGGGGCCATCCTCCCCCTGGGCCTGACCTGGCCCCATTGTAGGAATGTTTCCGTATTTTGAGGACTCTACACTGTCATCTTTTCCAATCCTGGCACCAGTGTGCCTACCAGGATTGAGCACTTTTTTATTATGGGTCTTCTGCACCCAGCTCTCTTTTTAAATTTTTAACCTACTTCTGTCTATGATATATGCTATATAAATACAGTCTGTATATCAGTGTCGTCTTGGTGAGATTCTGTGAAAAACAGGGTCTACATCATGAAGGTACTCATCAATACTTGAGGATGAATTTTTCAGCAATGCTACTATCCTTTACTTGCTGACTTATCATCTCTCCATTCGGAACTCCTAGGACCCATTCTATGTATCATGAAGTATGTAAACTAAGGGTAAAGAAGGCTTAGGAGAGGAGCAACAAGATTATGACAATCAGAACAAGGTTAGATAAATATGTGATAGCTGTGGGAATTGATGTTATTTCAGATACTCATTTTTGAGATGTAATACTATACCTACATGAGAACTCAATATTGTGGAAAATTTTAATGTGTGGGTGATTAAATAAATTATACACATATATCATCACACTAAGAAATGATGAGAGATGCACCTGGAATCGAACCCTTTAAGCTATTGTCAAAAAAATCTTCAGTCAAGTTATTTTTGTTAACACTCTACATAGGAAGTTACATTTTGTAACATTTAGCAGTTTAAATAACTGCCAGAGTAAATGTTTCAAAGTACTGCCTTTACTCAGCTTTATCTCTGTCTTCCTATAGTGCTGCAAGTTTAAGCAGAATTGCGCAAAGATAGTCAGACTAGTGCGGCCAATGGCAAAAACTCACCATGTTTTGCCATAGGACATGAAGACCCTTTCATCATCCTTCAGCACTGGTGTGCAATGCCATTCTCCATGCAAATGCAGAGGACAAAAAATGAAGGCTTTATCTGGGCCATTTTGGCCATGTGTGAGGTGTGTGATTCTATTTTTCAATTAGATTAAATGTGTGAAAATGGGGTAGATAGAAAAGTGGTAAAATCGGTGGCAAGCCAGGGGAAGAACAAAGGGGCAACAATAAAATAATTTGCAGTAGGAAATTAGGAATGAACCATAGCTATCCACGTCTTTTACACTGTAATGTGAACATGTATAGAAAATTGGATTCATTTTGACTGTCACCACAACACAGATGGGTGACAACAATGCATTCATATTGTATAGCCAAATGGACTAAATGAAGTTTGTCAAAAAGACACATATGCGAAGTGGAGAGCTATATATGGGACAATTTTTTTTTTTTGGGGGGGGCAGATTCTCATTTTTTTATTTCAAACAGAGAGGAATGTTAGGAAAGGAACATAGGAATGTTAGGGTCAGATAATTAGGGTTGGTGAGGAAGCAGGTACAGACGACCATGACAAGCAAGACAGACACAGGGATGGTGATTGACACAAAAGCTTGGGAGACACCATGACTGGGGATAGCTAGGGGAGATCGAAGAGGCACATGGCTGCCAATCCTGGGAACAGTAATATTCTAGTCCTCACCCTGAGAACTGTCATCATTGTCAACTTCCTCAGTTCCTGGTGAGACTGATTGATGTGTGAGTCTTTTCTGCATTCTAAGGAACATTGTCTCCAGACAACTGAGGCAGGCACCAATTCCAATTTCTATGACATCACAAACAATCTCTGGTAGCTTCTGGCAGGTGATGTAATCATTGCTTCCACCAGTACTCCCAGCCACTACCAATATACAGCAGCCAGGATAGTGCCACCTGATGTAGATGGGCCAGGTAGTGAAGGTTCTGCGCAGGCAGTACTACCAGGCTGTGTCCCAGAGGTGCAGGATGCTGGTGCAGCACTGGTGGAGTGTTGGCAGTCTGTGCTGCAGCAGTTGGCCTGTCTCCCTGTGCTGAAACACATTTGGTTTGTTGGTTGAAAGGTATGACATTGGAATGGTGTGTTCTCATTTACAAATAAAAGAAGAGATAAGGGATAGAGCTAGACTAAAAAGAAAAGAGATGATTAGAACCATTATATGTCACATTCAAATGTTTTATTACAATAAATATACTTTTATTATTATATTAGCTACAGGCTTACTCAATCCAACAAAAGACTGTGGATTGTTACAAGTAATCTTTACAATATGCAGATATTGCATATACACTTTTAAGGATACTGCAAATTAAGTTAATAAGATGGCATTGAAGCCAATATTGCTGGAATTAAAATTGTTTGGAGAAATGCAGCTCTACCTTCGCTTTGTATTTTGGTCATTCTTCCATATGTGTGCTGTAATATCAGGTATGCAGTCTATAGCACATTTTCTGCCATTATGCTTTAAATGTGTGATGAAAATACATGACAGTGAACAACAGTTTTCAGCAAAGGTAGGAGAGTTTTGCTATTATGGACAAAAAATTATAAATGTTTGCTGTTTTGCTTTATTAAAAGCTCACTGAAGTTAGTTCCACACTTTGTAAGTGCATCCTCACTGACACATCCACTGCAGTGACGGGTGTGTGAATTGCTGTTCTGTTTTCCCTCTCTTTCACACTAATCATTCTCAGTTGCAAGCCATTAGGACCTAATAATGGTGTATAGCCTATACATCTGTTACACAAAGTCAAAAAGTTAGGTATTCATAAATTCTGATGATTTTACACCTCATTTGCATTTTCACAGCGCTCAGAGGGCTGAAACTACACTATAAAAAGGTAACCATGTAGCTAAGGAAGTTGATGGAGATGAGATTTGTGTATTTGGACAAAACGGAAGATTGATATTCATTTGATGGTGATTCTCTGAAGAAAAGGCTTAATTTTGCTATAGTATGCTTGTATTATTCAAGAACATTTTAGATGCTGTAAAATGTTACAAATGCATTTGTATAGCCAGGAGAAAATGAAACTTTTACCTATATGCACTTCTTATACTTCACTGTTGGCAGAGTCAGTTTTGTCAGGCATTTGCATTTGTGAGCTAGACAGGTGATACTTTCAACACAACTATGTTCTTCACATTTGCTTTTACAATGTCCTATGGTATTGGCTCGAAATGTAATGTACATGTCACTGATACTAGTGTTATGCTTCTGAGATGGCCCAGGACAACCTCTATAGGTGTGATGGGCACAGTGAAAAATGACTGTCATTCATAAATTGACTTTTCTGCTGAGAAAAGTATAGAAATCCTGATAATTATGTGGAAAACATATACATTACTTATGTGGTATTCCTTGGTTTGTTCAAACCTTCATGTGTGTGTGTTGGGGGAGCCACCTACTATTCTGTTGTCCAAAAAGAGAAAAATGTTTCAAGTGCATTTCTGTTGAAATTGTGTAGACATCCTGAATTTCTGTGGAAAACATATATACATTACTTATGTTATATTCCTTGCTTTGTACAAACCTTCATTTATGTGAAAGGGGGAGGTGGGGCAATCACCTAAAATTCTGCTGTACTAAATGGAAAGTGTATTTCGGTGTTTAATGTTGACAAAAGGGTACAGACTAATTATTTTTGTAGAAAATACATTAGTTATGTGAATTTATCTGTTTTATCCATCTCTGTTTTATGTTACATGGGATTATGCCACCCCAAGCCTACAAATACACAAAACCCCCCATTCAGTGACACTGAGAATTAAGTCATAATACAAGCTCTGAGGTGGCACAGAACCTTTCTGCTTGGGAGAGGATGTGGGGAGATGGTTGCCAGAAAGGAAATTTGGAAACAGTTAGTCAATGATGTAATTGCAGTTGGAGATCACAGCCACAATTATGATTAGGTGCATCATTGGGCCACTGACATGATTTCATCAGCCTGGAGGAGGGCAGCTGCAGTAGCCTGAGAACAGCTGGCTACAGGGGTTAATCCTACTACCAAGCCACCACTGACACCAAACAAGTTCCTGTCCATTGTCAGAGATCCAGACAGCACAGTGGAGACTGCATACTTCTTGCAGGGCATATAGGCAATTGTGTATTCACTGTTCCTCTGTGCTATTCCCATTGTGATGCTTAATTTCCATCCTTTCCTTGCTTCATTTCTTCCAGGAGCATCCTCCCTGCAAAGTGTGAAGATACCTGCACATGGTAAGCAAATGTTTCTTTGTTTATTATTAAACATTATTTAGATATATATTTATATTTGTGTGTGAGAAGGGTGTAATGAATATCTGTATTATTGTGCAATCTGTGATTGTGTGACCAGTATTACTTTTTGCTCATCTATGTTGGATTAATATTTAGTGTAGTAATAATTTCATTCCTGTGTTTGCTGCTTACTACCTCAGCTGATCCTGATAGTGGAAGTGTAGGATTTCTACCTCCTGATGTTGGAGTATTGGTAGACTCTGATGATGAGATAGTGGCCAAATGGTGGCACATTTAGGGAGTGTAGACGTTGAATCTGGCACTGAGATTCTGACTCATACATCCCCTGGATTTCCTTCAGATACAGTCAATATGCCTACGCATACCCATTCAAATGAGCCCTCAGATAGTGGACAGGTTGAGAGTGACACAGTTGATCAGAGTAGCGTGCTTACTATGGTTTCAGTACCAGTTGACTCTGGCTGTAGCCAAAGTGTGGGAGAGGTGCATGCAAGAGGGTTTGTAGGAGTGATCTGTGGAAGCCTGTTGTCCACACTCCATTTGATCCTAGTCTGTCATTATGTGCCACTTGACATTTGTTTAGGGCCATCATGGAGGCACAGAAATGTTTCACTAGGGCCTCAGTGGACATGCTTAGGGCTCTAGATGTGGCACAAGTTAACATGCATGACTGTCTCCATTATGTGGCTGATTTGAGGGGTCGGATGAATGACATAGAACAGGCAGTGTCTGTGATGGAGCATCTGCTGGGAAGGGGACAGCATCCACATGGCTGTAAGTCAGCATCGTCATCTGCTGTTAATCAATGTGGCCATGTCCGATCCCACTCCTATAGTGGCACTACTTTTACAGCTCACTCAGTGGTTGAAGTGTCCATGCCCAGACATGGTAGACCACAGGGACATGGACCTGGGAGTACTCATGAGGAGAGCTTGTCCAGCGGACATCGCTCACACTCAGGTAGCACCAGCACATCTGATCATAGGCATGAAAATACCAGTGCAACTCCAGTTCTCACAGCTGGGTGTGATGATAGTGAACTGATACCTCTACTGTGCATGGCTCACACCTGTCCAGCATGCCAGGAGGTAGAGCTAGCACAGAGCTTGGCTGTGTTCATGCAGACACTTACACACACATTTCACATCGAGTACCCACACAGACACTCTCACATAACAGGTATATGAGGCATTCATGAGGCTTGCAGGTCATCCTGTCTCAGTGGCCATTTGATAATTCACTGCATTTCTGTCTGCCTGTCTTTCTTATTTACACCCACTCACTATTTTTGTATCAGCCTTGGCCTCCTGCCCCCCTCCCCCACCTAACCTCCACCCTGTGCAAATGATGATAATGGTGCCATCACCTTGTTTCTGTATTTTGGATTCAGGGATGTGTATGTATTTTGTTTAATCCACGGGATGCATAGCTAACTGAGTGCTTAGTATATGTATTGGGGATGTGCACTGGTGATGTTATTTTGCAACTTTTACTGATTTCTTACAGCCTTTTGATGTTGTGATTACTACCTTGAAATAGTAGCTAGATTATGAGGCTTATTGCTCAACTTGTGAGAATGTAGAGATAATTTGACTTTGGACTGCTTTTCTATTCTGGGCATTTTAGATGCATAAGTCATGTTAGCTGATAAACTGCACAAATATATATTATATAAGTCAGTCAAGGCACATATTGATGTCATTGTTGGACAACTTACACACACTCTACTTAGGTACATTTTCAAGTGACAGTATGCAGGAATCTTCCATTCATTCATTAATTCATTCAGGTTCTTACACATTTATTTTCCTGTTCTAGGTTCAACAATTATCTTGATAGTCTGCTGGAATCTTTCATTCATTCATTCATGTTCTTACACATTTATTTTCCTGTTCTAGGTTCAACAATTATCTTGATAGTCCTGAAGTTAAAACTGTTGTCATTCAGGGCTGACGCCATTACATGGGTAAGTAAAGGTTGAGAGCATTGCCTGGCATCAATTTTATTCTATGTCTGTACATAGGATGAAAATTGTACCCCTTAGGTGATCAGCATGTGTGCTATCTGTTGCTTCTTGGCCAGGAAGAGGGCATATTGAGCACACCTACATCTGCCTATACCCACAGCAGCTGGTGGTTCCCCCTTTGACTCCTCACCTGCATGTGGCTGTAGTAACCTTACTAGTGATAGTAGAATGTGTGCTTCTTCCCCTTGGTGTTCCTGTTAGAGCTGTTTTCTCAGGACAATATTGTGTAGGATAGCATAGGCAGTGATAATTTCAGCACAAGTGCTAGGACTATATTGTAGGGCACCCCCTAATGTATCTAGGCACCAAAACCATGACTTTAGCAGCCCAAACACATGCTGTATGATATTTCTTGTTTCAGCATGTGCATCATTACAGCATTCCTCCATGGGTGTGTGTGTATTTCTGATGGGCATTATTAGCCATGGTTTGAGTACATTCCCTGCATCACCCAGTAAATGGCCTTGTGGGATGTCACCATTAAAAACATCTGGTACAGCTGTGAGTTGTGCAAGATATGGGAGCTGTGGTAACTGCTGGGGTTGCCAGCATACATGGAACCTCTTTCTGATGATGTAGACAATTCCCTGTTTCCTGAGTGGTGCTTTGATGTTGATGTGAGTGCAGTCTATGGCACCCAAGACTTCAGGAAAGTGTGTTATGGGGTAGAAATCCTGCATAGTTGTAGCTTTGTCCTCCTGGGCATGGGGAAAATATATGTTGTCACTGGCATGTTGTAGCATAGCATTCAGGAACTGATGTAGGATGCTGGATGCTGATGTCTGTGATAGCCCCCCCCCCCCCGGTCATGTCCTCTGTTGGTCTCTGGAAGGTTCCTGTAGCTAAAATTCTAAATGCTACAGATACCTTGGTCTCTACAGTTATTGGTTTCCCTTGGTTGCCCTTCCTGTCAGTTGAGGAAGACAGAGGTTGAGAATTCCTGGAGGGTGTCACTATCCATCCTGTAGTGCTCTATTATTTCCACCTCATGCTGATCATGAAAAGTTAAATGAGGTCCAAACACCTGTCTCCTCCTTGCCTGAGATCTATCAACAACAGCAGCACAGACTTGAGCCTGTTACACATACACATGCAGAAGAGCAGCAACAGCCCCTAACATTATTTCCCTGCAGTGTAGTTTCCATGGCTGTATTACAATAGGTTTTGGAGTACAAGGCAAAAACCTACATTTAGTGTACACAATTGCTTTATAACTTGTTGAATAACTCCACCATTTTGAATTGGTTGATTAGCATATAATTCTGCTGCTTATGCTGTAATTAGCATGCCACAAAGTTTGCCATGTTAACACTGTTCTACCACTTACTGAGTATAAATCATCATGCTATCATGTTTGAGTTGTGCTGCCCATATGGTTTTAGCGGTAGGGTCATGCCCTATGTTTATTCATTTTTACTTTCTCTGTCTTATAGGCAGTTTCACATAATTCATACTATTCTCTGCGCATTTTTACTGTGGCAAAGTAGTTTAAACAACTCTATATTCATTCATTTCACTTAACTCATTCCCTCCAGTGCAGCTATTTGAGTGTGTACTTTTAACTCCTAGTGGGTGTGGCTGAGCCTTTAAAAAAATTAAGTCACCTTACAGTTCAAATAGATGTTCATATCTCTGGGACCATAAGTATTATTAGGAAACTGTAAATAGCAAACTATTTGGGATAAATTAATCTTTATATTAATGTTATTCATTCAGTTCAATACTTTAAACTGGATTTTATAAGCCAAAACAAAGGCAGTGACTATTAATTGTGTAATATTATATAAATGCCTTATGATATCTCAGTAACTCTTGAAGCAAGACACATACTGCCCGTAGGATTTTCTTCATACAGCTGTGAGCTTTCATATGAGGCTATGTAGTTCTGTCTGTGTTACATGAATGTTGAGATATTTTAACAAATATAAATTATTACAATACAAATAAACAGTATACAAATAATATTCAAAATATCTTTAGCTGCATTAGACAGAGGTCAAATATCAATACAACTGTGTTTGCCATCATGTATGATTTAACATAAAATCTTCTGATACCTTGTATGTAGCATGGTTTTGGAATTATTAATGCAAATAGGAACAAGCAATATTTGACACCTAGGGGCATCAGTAGGAGGTAATTGCAAAAATGCCTAGAGGCGCACTCGGCTGTAATAACGTAACTCTTTAAGGCCATTGTTTCCACTTCATATTCTCAGATTCTCATTTAGAACTTCCACACGTAGCCTACCTACACTTTCCATCTACCCTATTTATATTTTCAGACACTGTGTTTTGTGACCATTGTATAGCTGTATGTATTTCATTAAAAAATGTCACCTTTAGCATCCTTCAGAGTTCCTGAATCAATAGCAAAGGTCTGGTATCCTGAGTATGTTGTACAGTCTGTAAGTAAACAATGAAAAAAGTTGAAAATATACAAGCTCATGCTTCATCTCATTGTATTTCAAAGGCCAAATGTTGCATCATGGTGGAAGTAATTGCAAATATACATTTTCAACTTTTATTTGAGAAAGGATGCATCTACATCCACTAAAAAACTATTTTTCCAAGGTAATGTGTCCAAGAAATTTTCAAATCACAGGAGAAGAAGCTCTGAAAATTTATAATGCATTTGACTTTGAAAAGATTGAAAGAATGTTGCACCTGTCATACATGTACACTCAGTGCAGTTCAGATCTTTCACAATTTAACTTCTGACAGCTAGTGCAGAAGATTACTGCTATGGGCTGTTTTTTGTAGTCTAGAGTTTGATTCCCTTAGCCACCAGTTGCTTACTGAATGTCTCAGAGCAAGTCACTTAAACAGGCAGTGATCTTGGCCTAGGCTCTTTAGTGGTATCCTGGAGTGCATATCTAGCATCAATGTATGAACTATCTGTGAGATAAAAACAAGCTACAATATTTTCTCTATCAAGACATAAGGCTTTCTTCAGTCTATAGACGCTTATATTTGTAAATTAAGAATCAGATCATTCTGAGAATTTCCCGAGTTAGATAATTCATTAGCTTAAGACAAAATAATGTGTGAAATAATAGATTATCAGATGTGTAACAGATTTGCAAGAGCATAAACTTTAACATTAACAAAAGCATGCCAGAGGTTGGTAGGACTGGACAGCTGAATGTTTCAAGAGATGTGATATATTTGATATGAAATTTTGGTAAACGTCAGAACATAAGAAAGATGAGCTAATAAGGTTACCAAATGTATATAGGTGTGCCAAGCACAGTGATGGGTTAGTCAAGGTATTAGATGTGTATAGATAATGGCAGCCCATCTCAATGCAAGATAATGTTTCTAATAGAAAGAGGAGAGGTGAGGATGTTGGAACCTTCAGAAAGAGAGGGTCAGGGTAACCACTGGTGCAAGGAGAAAACTGAAAAAGGCTTGAAGAGATGAAAAAGGGAGCAAATAAACAGACAGAATGTTAAGAGGTAAGATGAACAGAAAATTCCTCATGGAAGTAATGGAATCAGCCACAGAAATGGGAGACACTAGGCATGGAAAGGAGACCTAAATGAGATTAGTTTGTTTCATAAGAAAGAAGAATGGTTAGCTAGGCAGCATCTGTTGTAAATAATTTGAAATAACAGGTCAAGAAAAGTGAAACAAGGTAAATGCCAACAGAAAGTCCTCATAAATAAAAAGCAGACATTAAAAAGATGTAGCTGTATAGTTGACTTAGTATGTGGGACATCTCATTACTAAGGGTTTTGCATCCAGGAAGAAAGAGGTCATTGTCTCCCTCTACTCTTCCCTCATTAGGCCAGTCATCGAGTACAATGCCCCATTTGGCATATATATCACTAGTCACCTGCAACAACTGGAGAGGCCACAAAAGTACCTCACAAAGAGGATCTTAGGCCTTAAACCCTTGGCCTATATGGACAGACATAAAAAACTCCAACTATTCTCTGTCTCATATCACCTACTTAGAGGCAATCTCTGCTTGACTTACAAAGCCATGTCTGACCCAGCTCTGTTAGAAATGCTACATCTAAAGAAATCCCAATCCCTCCACACCACATGCTCCAGAGACCTCAACCTCATTACCACAATCAACAGAACATACTGGAGGGACAGATTCATAACCCAGAGACTGCCCATGTTATGGAATAGACTTCCCATACAAGTCAAGCAGAGCCCCTCACTGACCCTCTTCAAGAGAAATCTTGATGAGTGGATGGGAACTAGAAAATTCACCCTGGGGATCACTCCAGTGGCTTAACTCGACAGAGGCACTGGGAACTAAGGTCAGGTGGCACAATGGCAGGGTAATCCTATGGGCTAGGCTTGTAAAGGCTCCAGGGCCATTAGCCTAGTATACACCTATGAACTTATGCACCTATTATGAAGCTGTTTATTTTCAAGTAGTTTGACTGACTCACTTTGGTCAGACTTGACCTATGCCAATGTTGCATTTGAATGAAATGGCATTTTGTCAAGTGGGTGTTGCACTGCTTATAAAGTCAATAACTTTAAGGCTATAGTCTGGATTTGGTTTAGCTGTAGTATCATAGTTTGCTTTTTAAGGCTGCGAGAGACAAGTGGTAGGTTTAGGCTTTTGTCTGGTTTAATTTATGGATGGAGTTCAGTTTAGGATGCACCTGATGCAGTTCAGTTTAGGGATGTACTTATCTGAGGATTTAAGTTAGGGTTAGGTCAACCCAATTACTTTTCTTTGGGGCTTAGCTTTAGGATTAGCTTTGGGTTAAGCTTAGAGTTAAAATTATTTTTATGGGGTGCGTGAAGTACAGGTGGAGTGTAGTAAACAAATACAGAGGACAGGCATGTAAATACTGTTATACGTAAACATATATAAATTGGCATAGTTTAAAGTCTTTCTGATGTGTTTTATGATAAACAAATCCCCACCCCATTCTGGTAGTTTCAACCTCTACATCCTTTACTTAATATAAACAGCTCTGATGTTGCTGTACCTTGGGGAAAAGATAACTTTACCTATTCAGTGCATCCTCAATGTTCGCATTCATAAATGTGCCTTTATGTAGAAGTTCTCACCTGTTCTCCATCAAAGCATGGCCCCTCTCCCTCAGAGAGGCTGTATCTAAAATATAGAGCAAAGTAGGCTTCGTGCCTGAGAAGAAATATTATAGATAAGTCTGTGTATTGTTTTACAGCATGAATTATCAATAATTGCTTTACTTTTTTAATCATGATTCTTTGGACTCAGTTAAGTTGCTTTTATTGACATTTTACCAAAACACAAGTAATCTCTGTGGTATCCCCAAAGTCTCAAACAAGTAAAGTATAGTGGGTCCAAAAACAAAACAGTGTAAGAAGCTTCTCTGTGTGGAAGATTTTCAATATATATATATATATATATATATATATATATATATATATATATATATATAGTTAATCACTGTATATTAGTTAGATCAGATAATGGTAGTAGAAGTAACAAACTTGTCCTAAGTCAAAAAATAATAAAAAATATGTTTTGAAATATTATACAAAATTATTAAGTATTCAAAAAATAATCCAAGCAGGGTAGACAGTCTGTTTCCAGTTGAAAACCCTTTATTAAGTACACAGACAAGCGATCCAAGTAAAACAAAAATAACAGAATAATATTTTCATTGCAAACTTTCAACTATATATACTTTTTATCAGGTATGGGAGTGGTTTATTGAGCTGTAAAACAGTGCATTGGTATACATGTTAACAAATTCACATCCCTTCCCCCATCAGTGTGACATTTTTGCTGGTCCTGTCCCACTTAATAGCTGTCATAAGAATATAACCCTTATGTACTTTAAATAAAATTTATAATGATATGTTACCTCTTATTAACCAGATTATTAAATCTGTGATTTTATCCAAGACAATATACTACATGGTTGGAAATATTTAAACGTTAGACCATTTGGCAATAAAAATATATATAAATATATACTTATAAATTTTCCATGCTAAAAATCCGTTGTGTAAACCATATTCTATTTCCATAACCTATGGTTAACAAAGATCACTTTCATCCTTCTAGACTTCTTCAGGTCTGTGTACAAGAACCCTAAAAACTATCTACCAAAATATTATTGCATATTTAGCTTGTTTTGTTATTAAACATCATTTCAAATAAAGTGGGAAAAAGAAAAAAAGTGTGATTATAGAAACAAACTATACACTTTTATTAAAAATTATTTAACATGGTATTTAAAAACAACTGGAAAAATAAAATAAAGTTAGTCATGTAAACAATGTGGCAATTTTCTAAGTTCCAGAACACATTTAAATGAACAGTACTAGTTTAGTCCAGGCTTCCCGTAAGAGTTCAGCTTTAACTGTCACATGAGTTCACATTTTTCCAGTATATTCAGGATATCTCCTTCAAGATCACCCATGTCTATGTGATCCAGTATCTGGAACCTAAAGCCTGTGTGTCTTTTATGCAGAGCAAGGTATTTGGCTAGTGCATTATTTTTATATCCAGAATGGATTTCTGCCAGATGACATGAAATCCTATGCTTATGTTTATTTACAGTCTTGCCCACACAAAATGCATCACATTCTTTGTACTGTGCCTTGTAAATTAATTTTGGAGTGCTACACTCACCCCTGCACTGGTCTTCATGATTTTCTTTAAATAAAGGCAATAAAAAGTATCACCTTGCTGTATAAATATACAAAATGTACAATTAGCTTCACATCTTTTAGTGTTTCTCTCATATAGTCTAGGTTTAAATTCAGCAAAACTTCTAATGTTCCCGGCCTTCTTATAACAAAAGATGAGGCTTCACCTACGATATTATTCACATAAGGGTTTCCTGTGACAATGGTCCAGTTTTCTTTAATAACATTTTTGATACTGTGATAATCCAAAGTGTATGTCAGTATTTAGCTATGTTTGCGTTTGTTATTCTCTGATTTCTTAACATTCTCCTACTGGGTAAGTTGAGTGAAGCTGCTTCAGTCCTTTTCAGTTCTGTAATGGTTTTTTAACATCTGACTTTTGTAGCCTCTCACTACGAAATCATTCTCTAAGTTGTTCAGGTTTCTCAAATATGGTTCCATCTCGGTGGTAATTCTAGCTAATCTATAGCCCTGGGACATCACTGCATTATACTTCTTTTTTTGCAGGATGCAGACTTTTACTGTGGAGCAGTAAATTAACCTTCATGTGTTTTCTGAATAGATCAGTGGTGATTCTGTTATTGTTGGTGTCCTTGGAAATCTGCATATCTAAGAAAGTGGTTGAAGTATAGATATGGAAGGGGGTTGTTTGATTGAGTTAAGTGATAAAATCTCCAAGCTGCAAGGTGTCACCTTCTCAGATAATAAAAATATCATCAATAAAGTGCAAATAGCATGTGATATGCTACATGTAGTCTGTGTTGTTTAACGCAAAGTCCTCTTTCCACTTGCAGAGGGCTATGTTAGCTATGCTGAGAGCCATAGCAGCACCCATTGCTATACCAGTTTTTTGTTCATAGTGTTTGCCATTGCCAATTAGTTAATAACAAAACTTCATCAGAATCTCTGTTTTTAACTAATTAAAGAATGAAAGAGCTTAATCTTTCAACTTTAATCGTGACTATTAGAGTGGTTTTTCACTGCTGGGCTGTAGAGCTTGTTTTATGGTTTTGTAGTTTGGTTGTTCTACACCAGTTTTGTAGTAAGGAAATTATTCATAAAGTATGTTCAGGAACAACAATTGCTTAAGATTGTAAAAGAAGCCTATCAGAGAAAAGAACATACCAGACATTCAGGCAGATTCAATAAACCCTACACAGTCCACACAGAGATAGCACACTGATTTGGATTGAGAAAGCAGCTCTACAAGGTGTGTAGAGCCGTGCAAACAAGGTAAACACTGTGGTATGTTATTTACAGCATAAGCAGCTGAATTGTATGCAAATCAACCAATCCAAAATGGAGGAGATATTCAACAAGCTATAATGTAACTGTATAGACTTAGTGCTGGTTTTCCCTGTGTATTCCAAAACCTAATGGAATACAGCCATGGAAAGGAATCTACAAATAAAGAATATTAAGGACTGTTGTTGCTTTAATTTATGTGTATGTATGTGCAACAGGCTGAAGTCTATGCTGCTGCTGCTGCTAATAGGACAAGGCCAAGAAGGAGAAGATTTTTCAGACCCCATTTAACTTATCACAATCTGCATAATGTGGAAATTGTAGAGTGTTACTGTCATCCTCAACTCACTCCTAGGCAAACCGAGAGAACCCATACCAGTGGATACAAAGGTATGTGTAGCACTTAGAATTTTAGTTACAGGAACCTTTGAGAGGTTCCTTGGGTGCAGCTGGGGGTGAGGGGGGGTAAAGTTGTGGATGAATTTGTCAGCCAGAACATTTGCTTTATCTCCTTTGTCCAAGAATATGGCTCCATTTATCAACAGTTTGGCACACTATTGTGTTTAGTTTTGGGCTTACTTCTGGTAGGCACAGCAGTCTCTCTGCAGTCATCGACATGTCTGTAGAGAGCTTCTGTGAATAATTCTGCATAGGCTGCTGTGTTATCTGGGTTTGGAGGAGGCTTGAAATTTTGACAGGTAATCACTTAATAAAAGCCTTGTTGTAGTTTGTAACTGTTACAGGGTTTGCTGGGGCTACACCATTTATACTCATTTCAAAGGTAACTGTTTTGTTGGTGCAGCCTTCTCCCACATTTGTGAGTAGCAGGTCTATGCAGTTGCTGGTCTAAATGTGTGGAATGCACTGAAGCCTTGCACTGCTGCAGTACTCTTGTCTTACTCCCATCTACACAGATGCCTCCATTTTCCAATGTGAGGAGAGCTTAGAAGGAGTAGGCCTTATTGTTTAGACTCATAGCATTGATCAGTAACACCTTTAGATTTCCTTGGGTAGATTTTGCTATGTTGGAAGGTTTGTCATTTTGGCATTGCCTAAAAAATCTCGTTGGAGAGAACAATGCTTTAGCCAATATTAGAATGCCTAGAGGAGGTGGGTGCAGACTGTTCTTGGTAAAACAACATTGTTTGTTAATAATATCCTCCCATACTGATAAATATTGCATCCCCCTAGAGTGTTACCAAAAACTAAATCAATTGTGACAGTCAATCATCTTCTTTTCATATTGTGGCATCATCTTTGATGAAGGTGAAATGCTGCTCAATGCTGGGCATTTACCAACTTGTGACACATAGTCCAAGAGGTACATAATGTCTCTTTTTATATAGTCCATGGAGGTTACACCTACATGGACTATGAATCATACGAGTACCTATTCTGCAATGACTTGAGTGTATGCGTATTTGTGGATCTGGCCCTTGATAGGCAACTGACCATTATTTTCTCCTTGTTTAGCCTGGTGAATGGGGCATCAGTATGTTGTACAATGGCATTCCCTTTGATTAGAGTCCTGGGTAGTGTATTGACTTGCCTTATGGGCTTGTTGGTTGAGACTCCACTGGGTGTGACTGTATGTGCAGTGTTAGATGTTTCTGTTGAGTGCTTTTGAGTTTGCTGAAGATCATTTTGCAGGTGGAATGTCTGTGAGTTGTTTTAGTTTTGGGGTTTGGGAAGATGGCATTTAAGTGCCATAGCATAAGAAAGTCTATGTGTGGGGTGCTTACTATGTGTGGTAGGTATGTCATATGTCTTTCAGACAATCAGACTGCAATTATGAGTGTTTGTAGGTGAGAGTTTAGCCCCCTGAAACATTATGTATATACATCTCTCAAATAATATATTTGTTTATTTTTGGATTAAATGTGTGTTAACAAATATTAGGCAATTTTTACATTGTCTCAAGTTACCCATATCCACCAAACTGTCAGCAGAGAAACTGAGAAAGTATGTCTCCATAATGTCAGGTCCTTTACTTGGTGAGCTACAAGGGTACTGTGCACAGGAGGTAATAGTGGGCTGACTAAGGGGACTTTTGGGACTGGAGACTAGACTAGGTATATAATACTAAATTTGAGGGGCAGTGCTCATCAATGTACAAACTAGCTGCTCTGTGCTACTCAATGTGGAAAGTAGTTGCTCTACACTCACCGAGTTGGTTTTGTAGGGAAAATTTGGTTTCTAGGTGTTTGCATCTATACATGGCACTTTTAACCATCACAGCATGATGGGCAGTGATGTGCAAGTGCTCCACATTTACACAGACACTTAAAACACATGAACCTGTCTTCTTGGTCCTCTGGCTAGTAAAACAGCTACACTGAGTTTTCTTTTGTGTTTTGCAACTCAGACTGACCAGGCCACCACCTACTGCCACTAGATGGACTATCCCCATCCTCTTAATGTAGAAACACAATTTTTTTCTTGATGATGATTTCACATTTAGGGACCTTTTAAATGATTTAAAGTTTAAAACCAACAAGCAAAAATAAATCGGTAGTACTGTAAAACTATGTATATATATATATATATATATATATATATATATATATATATATATATATATATATGTGTGTGTGTGTGTGTGTGTGTGTGTGCGTATACAGTATAACGAATACAGGTTGCAAACACAGTGTCCTATGCAGATTGCCTCAAAGCCCTGTCTCTATGCTCTGCTTCCTACAGACTGCTGACAGGAGTTTTATGCCTGACATACAAGGCATCCTTGGATCCCACTCTGACGAACCTTTTGCATATCTACAAAATGAACAGCATCAGAACTACTAGATCTAAGGATTTAAACTTTGCTTGTGACTTAAATTGGACATGTTGGAGGGACAGGCATGTATCTCAGAGAATCCTCATTCTCTGGAATGGCTTCCCATCATGCGAAACAGAGCCCTTCTCTAACCCTATTCAAGTGCAACCTAGACCGGCGGATGGGAAATCAGAAATTCAACCCTGGTCTGACACCTATGTCTCTGACAGACATAGGCAGCCAATAAATGATGCACTAGCCAACATAACTCTAAGGCACAATAAGTCATAGGATACATTTGGGTTGCATGGCTGGGCTTATAAATGCCCCAGTGGTTGTTAGCCTAGTATACACATATGATCCATTCTGATAGATCAACATCATGGGGTCATATCTTCTTTCAAAAGGTGACTGGACATAGTTCCTTGATGACTGAAGCTGTTCAGCATAACAATTGAAAAGTCCAGACATTACTTTCAGCTTTCATCTAACCACTGACAAGGCTTTTTCCATAGATCTCATAAATGTTTGTTGACTACCTTCTTCACTGAGCCAAGGTTTAACATCAACAAGGTGCAGTTCATATTCAGTATATCATCGTGAAAAAACTCTTTTCACTGTTTCTAGATTTGGAGCCATCCTTCGAACGACAAGAAATTACCACAATGTGCATGCAAAATTCACTTTGGAAATTGCACTTTAAACATGAAAAATGCACTTTTAATTGAAATGCTTGACAGAGTGATTCGCCATATTGAGTACCTTGTGACCAGACTAGAATTCATTCTTTTTGCTGCTAGACATACACATAGTAGACTGCATAACAGGGCAAGTAGGTTGATGATCAGATCCCAAAGGATAGGTGTTAGCACTCTTCTCCCTTTATTTTAGCCAGTGTAGGATGGTGTAACTGCCACCTGTATCTAGAGAATGACACCATTAGATGCATATTTGCTTTGCTGTGAATGACAATGATATATTGGTGAAACTGGAAGTAAAGACAAATCTTTTGGCTACCAAAATAATATACTGAGTATCTTGTGGGGATAATGATTTAGGGTGAAAGTTGTGGTCTGCACTGGTTTTGCAGGAAAAGCAACACTTATTCACATCCTGACCCCACACCCTGCCCAGAAAACTACAGTGAAAAACTTCTCTAAAGCAAATTTCACACTCCTCAAAACCGAGGTGGAATCCTTCAAAGCCCCCGGGCCTGTGGAAAATACGGCCCAGACCACAGAATCCTTTATAAATGCATTCTATGAACACCTTCAGGAATGCATGGATCATGCAATCCCAAATAAAACCAAGACCCAATCCTCCAAAGGCAGACGTCCTGTCTGGTGGACCCCAGCCATAAACAAACTATACAATAGAAGGAGGAAGCTAATAAATGATAGAGCAAAATCCCAAAAAGGGAAGGCATCTCTGATCAGTATTAGCAAAAAACTACGGGCACTCATAAAATCGTCTAAGGCCAGCTTAGAGAGAAAAATTGCACAGGACACTAAGGATAATCACAAGGCTTTCTTTAGTTATGTCAGGAACCTGGGTGGGAATTCCCAGATATGCTCAGAATTAGTCCAAAATGACAAAAAATACACAGAACCCACAGACATTTCCAACATCCTAGCTGACAGGTTCAGTGCAAACTTCTCCCCCCCTCCCCACCAAAAGGGCAAATATCTATCCCAGCAGTGTGCTGCCCCCCTGATGTCTCAGATGCTCAGGTAAGAGCCGCCTTATCCAAAGCAAAAAACACAGCATCAATGGGACCAGACGGTGTCCCGGGCTGCATCCTACATGAAATCCAAGAAGAGCTAAACCCAAACATAAAACTACTGTTCAGTCTCAGCCTTACTACAGGATATGTACCCAAAGAGTGGCGTAGAGCAACAGTGGTCCCTCTCCACAAAGGTGGTGCCTCAATGGATCCTGGAAACTATCGCCCCATAAGCTTGACTAGCTTGGTCTGCAAAGCTATGGAAAGGATCATCATGGACCTCATAAATAAAGATATTGGGGACCTACAGACACTGGATCTTACCCAGTTCGGCTTTGTTAAGGGCAGATCCTGTCTCTTAAACCTGGTCGATTTCTTTGAAACAGTCACCAAGTCCATTGACAAGGGGAAGGTGGTCCACACAGCCTACCTGGACCTCACAAAAGCCTTCGATACAATACCCCACTCGGGCATTATAGATAAGCTCACCAGCTTAAATATAAACCCCTATGTCACTAGATGGGTTGCAAACTGGCTCAAGGACAGAACCCACATGGTTAGAATTGCTGGAGCCATGTCAGACTCCAAACCAGTTACAAGTGATGTCCCACAAGGCTCAGTCCTGGGACCTCTCTTGTTCAGTATATATTTCTCGGAGGTACAGGCCAACATGGAATGACTGCGGCTGACCAGCTTCACAGATGACTGCAAACTGGGCACCATAATCGACTCTCCAGCCAACAGAAGCATCCTCCAAAAGGGCCTTATAGAAACAGACAACTGGTGCCAGAGCCATGGCCTCAAGCTAAACGCCAAAAAGTGTATAGCAATCCCCTTTGGCAAAAACAAAGTGCCCACAAATTACCACATAGGTGGTAATCCATTAAGTACAGAAGAAGTAATTAGGGACCTGGGGACCCAAGTTGATAGCAATCTCTCATTTGACAACCACGTCGCCAAAGTGGTTAGAAAAACATTTTATATAGCCCACCTAATCATGAAGGGATTCAAATCTAGATCAGGGGAGGTCATCGTGCCTCTTTACTCATCCATCATCAGGCCCATAATTGAGTACAATGCCCCTTTTGAGATGTACCTTACCAGACACCTGCAGCAACTGGAAAGACCCCAAAAGTACTTCACCAAGAGGATCAAAGGGCTCACACAGATGCCATATGCTGCCCGGTTAAAGAAACTCCAGCTCTACTCAGTGGCATACCGCCTGCTCAGAGGCGATCTGTGCCTGACATATAAAGCCATGTCCAACCTGGAATTAATGGACATGCTGCACCTCAGAAAATCCAAATCCCATCGAGCTACGCCCTCAAGAGACTTGAACCTCAGCACTGAAATAAATAGGACATGCTGGAGGGACAGATTCATAACCCAGAGGCTCCCTTCACTCTGGAATAAAATCCCAGTCCAGGTTAGGCGGAGTCCCTCATTGACTCTCTTCAAGAGGAATCTTGATGAGTGGATGGGAGATCGTAGGTTTACCCCGGGTATCACTTCTGTGTCACTGTTAGACAGAGGCACAGTATAATAACCTCGAAAAGGGGCATAGCAAAATTAATTTAAAATGGGTGGTGAAAGCCAAACGCACTCTGGCTAGGCTTATAAATGCCCTAGGGCAGATAGCCTAGTATGAACCTATGAACCTATGAACCATATTTGTCATCAGAGAGTAGTATATAAAAGAGAACTGCTAGGTGATAGTTATCCTGAAGAATATATTTCTAGTAAGCCCTGGTAAGTACATATTATTAGACTAATTTCATCACAGTAACATAAGCATTGATCAGGACTACAATGGTACCATAATCTTATTGACGTCTACCTATACAATGTTTTCCTAGTAGTTATTCACTGGTTTGCTAATTATCTGGGAAATAAGAAAACACAGGTTATTTATGACACTAGCTTTTCTGACATTTTGATAAAACTCTACCCTACACCAAGGCTCAGACATTCAGTTCTAAGGCTCAGCCTCCTGCTTATTGATTACAACACATTTTAAATTGCTCTTTCCCAATTAGCTACCTTTTTTAAAACTGATGATCTCTTCCTCCTGCTTGAGAGTAATAGTTCCTTTCAGCTTTGTGAACCCATACAACAGTATTCTTTCCAGAAAATCTGTTTTTGGCTTACATACCATAAAAGCAAATTAGTCTAAAATAACCCATATGATGTCTTTGAAACTAATCAAAAACATTTTCTCAGCCACACCATGAATACAAGTAATGCTTTTTGTAATCCTATTACTCAAGTAAGTTCCTGTAAGGATTTTTATATTACTCTTAACCAATTGGTATATTGAACTTGTAGCAAACAAAATTCTAGGACAGCTAAACCTGCCACTGACTCACAAACATTCTCACCACTGATGCTTCCTTATGCACAGCAAAGAACATGTTTGCTGTTTCACTGCTAGGTTATAGAACAAACGGCACCCTTTGATTAAAATTGCATTCTGCAGAGCTGCATTTGCTCCAGTTTTAACTCCTGAATGCACAGAAGGAATCCCTGCTTGGTCCCAACTCCCTCTTTTTTACTTCAGCAGCAGTTCAAACAGTAACCTAAAGAAAGTAAAGGCAATTTCTGGCCACTCCTGGGCAGGTCTGTTAAGGTACTACCCCCTAGTTTTACTTGCTGACAGCATGTAGGGAATCCCCAGATGGTCTCAACCCCCTCTTTCTACTCACTAGCAGTTCAAAGTGTAACCTAAACAAAATAAAGGCAATCTCTGACTACTCCTGAGCAAGCCTTTCAGGGTACATAATCTAGTTTTACCTACTGACTGCATAGAGAGAATCCCTGGATGGACCCATCCCCACTTTTAACTTCACCAGTATATCAAATTGCAACCAAAAGAAAGTAAAGGCAATTTTTGGCCACAGCAAGTATCTTAAGGTTTTTGCTCCAGTTTTACCTGCTGACTCCACAGAGGGAGTTCCTGATTGATCCTAACCCACCCCTTTACTTCACCATGGTATCAGACTGTAACCTGAAGAAAGTAAAGACAATTTTGGACACTCCTGTACAAGTCCGTCAAGGGATGTGTTGTCCTGTTTAGATTTATTACACAGATACTATTCCATGCTTTAAAATAAATCAGTAAAGAAGACTCAAGCCTTCCTTATCCCTTGTTTCAGGAGAGTGCAATTTAGTAGTTCATCTTCCTTATCCATGGAAACATGACGCATTTACTTAAGAGCGTGCAAGGAGACTGAGTCTCATTAGCTTGTTTACTTAGAAGTTGACTTTACACACTTGTTTCTGTTCTTGAAGCTGAATGGGCATAGCTTTAACCAATAAGAAGGACTTAGTTTTAATTACTTTTTCTTTTTCTTTTGCCTGACCACTGCTGCGCTTGGGCTGTTTGTCCTCAACATCACCTGCAGCCACCATGCCTGGCTTCTTGTGCAATTGTAGTTGAACGAAGATGTTCCCCACTTTGTTTCTCTCACATCCTTAATTACCTCAACCACCCCCTTGGCTCTCCAGTTTATACATCCCTGTTTCCACCCTCCTGCTACCCACTTCTGACCACCCATTAAAGGTACACACAACTTTATTAAACTAAGTACTTACAGCTCACTTCCTCAACCACCATAATGTGATAGTCTCCCTCCCTAAGCATCCATCCACTTTCACTAGCACCCACCCTTAAATAAAAACCCTAACAAACAGCACATCACTCAAAAGCCCTTCAACTTCCCATATACACTCTGTAGTCTCTTATGCCGACATCATATATGCTACTTCCTGTCAGAACTCCCTCCCTACCTCTACCCTCCACAATACTTCTCCATCTCACCATCTAATTTATTTATTGATTTATTTATTGACATTTGATTACTGGGAAAGTCCAACTGTGTCATATATGCTACTTCCTGTCAGAACTCCCTCCCTACATCTACCCTCCACAATACTTCTCCATCTCACCATCTAATTTTTTTATTGATTTATTTATTGACATTTGATTACTGGGAAAGTCCAACTGTGTAGAGACCCATTTTCAGCAGAGGCTCTGTGAGAAAAGCTCCAAATTATTACAAAACATTTTAAGAACAATAATTTTAACAATCTTCAAAAATAAAACAAAAAAATGTCTGTAGTTTAAATAATTAGAACAAATAAGGCAATCTAAAAACATTGGTTAAGAATCAGTACAAGAGATATGACAATTATTTAAAGTTCATAGAATTTTTAAACAGTATGTGGAGAAGTTAAAGGTTAAGTTAGTCTAATACAAAGAGGAACTACAATATGAAGTGAGTGAAAAACAGGCTTATGGTATATTTAGACAGAAAGTCAGGGACGAGACTTAGATAACAGTAAGGAAGTAAGTGAAGAAGGGAACATAAGAAGTTATAAGGAATGAAAAGGCACTTGTTCACATTTAGGCATATAGGTTATCCTGGTTTTGAGCAAGAACAGAGACAGATTTTAGCTAGGAAGTCTTTTAGTATGGTTTTGAAAGAGGGGATGGTGCCCATAGACCTGATGGATCCAGGCAAGGAGTTCCTGGCCTTAGCAACCTTGCATGAATACAGACAACACCCAGCAGCTTTATTAGGTTTGTAGACAGACAGGAATATAGTTGTGTAGAATTTTTTTTAGTGCTGGACAGGCAGATGGGTGCCTGATGGTTTTATAGGTGGTAAAAAGTTGTGTATATGTTAGTTGATGTGGCAGGTCTAACCAATTAAAGCTTTTCAGTGCTATACGGTGGTGAGTTCTGAAAGGGCTATGTGCTGCAAATTTCGAAACTTTGTTATAGGATTGTTCAAGTTTTAATTTTTGTGAAGCCTGGAGGTTAGCAAGGATAGCAGCACCATCTAGTAGAGTGGGGAGGAGATAAGTAGCGGCAAGTGTAGCTTTAGTTGCATCAGTGAGAACGTTTTTGGCTCTGTAAAGCATCCCTAGTTTCTAATGAGATTTTCTTAAGCAATTTTGTATATGCAGGTCGAATGTTAGATTATTGTTCACTATCACCCCTAATACTTTGCTATGAGAAGTGAATTCAATGATTGTATTATCGAGAGAGGACTTTAAATTTTTTTTTTTCATGAGACAGAGATTTGGGGAAAAAAGTAGTAGTTTGGTCTTTTTTGGGTTGAAAATGGGTTGTGAGTTACAAAGCCATGTTTCAGTGGCTGTTAATGTTTCCTGAGTAATTTCTTGAAGGTGTACCATATTGTCAGATGTACAAATGAGAGTGTAATCATCCACATATTGTATTAGGGTGGCCTGTTGTGTGGATGTACAGAGGGTATTGGTGAAAATATTAAAGAGGAGAGGACCAAGGACAGGGCCTTGTGGTACACTGGTGGTGACTGGGAGGTACAGAGAGAGGGTGGAGTGCTGTTTTACAGACTGATACCTTTTGGACAAGTTGTGTTTGAACCAGTGCCATTTTACAGACTGATACCTATTCAGCAAGTCACTTTTGAGCCACAGAGGGGTGGGCTGAAAGAGACCTAGTGAAGACATTTTAACAAGAAGTTTGCTGTGACAAACTGTGCTGAAGACTTTAGACAAATCTAGAATTAAGGAAGATACCATTTTGCCATTATCTCACGCTTTATCGACAGTAGATATATAGGTTAGAAGGGCAGTGCTAATACTATGGGAAGGATGGAAGCCATGTTGTGTACGGGATAGAAGTTCTTCCTGCAGGAGATAGTCTCGCAATAGTTTTTGAATACATTTTTCAAGTATTTTGGTGAGGGGAGATAAGATTGTTATAAGTCTAAAAATATTAATGTCTGTTGAATTTTCTCCTTTCTGCATAGGGATAATGTATGACTTTTTCCTGAGAGAGGGAATGTGGGATTCCCCGATTGACCTATTTATAAGGATTGAGATAGGATAGGCAATGTTATTTGCTGTTATTTTTAGGTATTTGCTTGGAAGGTCATCAGCTGAACAACAGCACAGTTTAAGTTTAAGAGTAGTTTTATATAGGATGTGGGCACAGGTTTGAAGGTGAAAGTGGACGTGGTGATATGTGGCTGTTGGGCACAGATGGGATAAGATGTTGAGAAATCCTTGCTTGGAGATGCTATATTATCTATAAAACAAGAGTTGAACTGTATTACAGTTTCAAGTGGTGAGTTATCAGAAGAGGGGTTTAGGTTGAATTTTTGGCCAGGATGTAAGATTTCTTTAATGGATGTCCAACATTTTTTAGGTTTGCATTTAGTATTATTCTGAAAATTATCATAGTATAGTTTTTGTCTTCATTTATTTGTTTTTTAGTGTGATTGAGAAGCATTCTAAAGTTTTCATGATGTTGAGTTGTTTTATATTTTTGCCATTATTTACATGCTTTTTCTCTACCGTGCATTAGCATTCTAGTCTTTATGGACAGCAAAATTGCATTGTTTTCAGACTTTTCCTTCTAGGAGGTACAAGGCTATTTAGGATATTTAGAAAAACTGTACTGAATTCAACTACAGCATCATTTAAGGGGAGAATATTTAGGAAGTTCCAGTTAATAGATGATAGTGTAGTAATGAACATTTCTCGGTTAAAATGGGAAAGGTTACATGTTTTATAAATATGCTGTTTAACTGGATGTGTGAGATGTCTAGTCATACAGACTGAGAGATGATCACTGAGAGAGTCTGACATTGTACTTGTGATGGAGTATTTGCTAGGATCTGATACTAGGATGCAGTGTAATAGAGAATTTTATGTCTTGCTATAATGTGTGGGACTATAAATTAGTTGTGTGAAACCATATAAGTTCATGCTAGATGTAGGGGAGTTAGAGTTTATGTCCAACTGATTGATGTTCACATCACCTAGTAATATTTTTTCTTGTGGAAATGTTATAGGCATCCAATGTTGGATATCTTCCAGTATAGCTGTATTGTCACCAGGAGGGATATAAAGGACAGTAATAAATATTTGTTTATAATTGTTTATTTTGAGGACAGCAATAAGTAAGCTCTGCTGAACTGAATTTTGGTGTTGGCTTGCTGTAAAGGGAAATGTGGAAAATATTGGGGAATATTAAAGTAATACCACCACTTTTTCTCTTTATACAGTCATTATGGATGATATTATAGCCAGGAGGTATAGCTTCAGAGTCATTTATGCTGGATTTAAGCCAAGTTTCAGTTACAGCGAGAACATCAGGCTTATGTTGGGTAATCCAGGCATGTAGTTCAGCAACTTTATATTGGCTGTTGTTGGGTTACAGAGGTGTGAGGGAGAGAATTATCTTTGGGTTCATTGTGATAGGTATGGCCAGGATTAGGATGTATAACTCCTCCTAGAAGGATTTTAGTATATTGGAGGATCATACATACTTGTGTTTTGGAGAAGATTCTTGCACCTAATTTTGTTTTGGTTTGAGTTAAAGTGCAGTTAATCAGCCTATATTAGGAATAAGGTGAGGGGCAATATTAAATAGGTTTGGTATAATGTGTGGAGTGTGTAAAGAGGAAGTAAGGTGGTTGGGACAGAGTTGGAGAGATGTTGAGAGATATTATTGAATCATTGTAGGGTTAAAGATGGCACAGTAGGAGAGGAGAAGAATAGAGCATAAGATGAAGAGTAGCATAATTAAGTACAGGAATCCGTATTTATAGATGTCAGTATATAAACCCACTGCAGTACACCATCTGTAACCCTATCTCTTTCCCATCATTTCCTTACTATCCTGTCATAAAATCACCCACCTGAACCATAGGACCTACCCTAGTCATTTGCAAATTCCATTCTCAACCTACAACTCACACATAATTCCTACAAACTCCTTTTACCTCATCAACTCCAAGCCTCCCAAACGTTAACAACTCCATCTCAAACTTATTAAATACTTCTATAAATTCATCCCCATCTTTCTCATACTCCTTCTCAGAGCCAGCATTGATCCATTCCAGGTCCCTCCTACTACACCCCCAACCCCAAATATTCCCCTCACCTCTGCCCTCTCCTGTGCCTTAATTAACACCCAAAGCACATCTAATAAACTTGACCAAATAAACTCCTTGGTTACAGCCTAGTGTCCTTACATCACACGTGTAACTGAAACATGGCTCAGACATACCATCCCCAATTTACAGTACCTACTCTCCCCCTGCAAATACTTTCAAGCTGCAAGACCCGATGAAAGGCATGGTAGAGGCAGTCTCATTTGTCATAAAAACACCTTCACCCAATTATCAGTGGCCAAGCAAACAGCTCCACAGACACTGAAACTAAATGGATTCTTCTTAAATTTATCTCCTGGAAAAATAGTCACCTTTTAATAGCCATTGCTTACGTTCCTCCACCATGCTGTCTTAGCAAATTTAAATCCTTTAGTCCTACTATCATTCCAGCTTCATGCAAGTATGAAATGATTATTCAAGGTGATTTCAAACTAAATTACATATGTCTCTTGAGAAATGACATTGCCAAATTCCTAGCCGATATCAACTTTATACAGTTTGCCAATGACACTAGAGGACCAATTCTCCTAAAAAGTAAACACACTGTCCTGGATCTGCTAATCACTAACAACCCTACCATTATTTAGGTTCATAGGTTCATAGGTGTGTACTAGGAAAACGACCCTGGAGCCAATATACGACTAGCCCAAGAAGATTCCCTGACATCATGCCGCCCAAAGTTAGTTTCCAGTTCTCCTGTCAAGCAAGGCCACTGAAGTGATCCCTGGGATGAACTTCTTATTGCCCATCCACTCATCAAGAATTCTCTTAAGGAGGGCCAGTGAAGTGCTCTGCTTGACGTGAATGGGAAGTTTGTTCCAGAGTATGAGAAGTCTCTGAGTTAGGAACCTGTCCCTCCAGCATGTTCTGTTTATTGTGGTAATGAGGTTTAGGTCTATTTTTCTACCCTCAATCAGTGGCAACTCACCAAAACCCTTCCAAGTTATCGACCAATCAAGAAAAACCTGCCCCAAAGTAGTTACCTTCAGACTCAGATCCTCAACCAGTACTGAAAACATAAAAAAAAAAAAAAAGGGGGCAACTATCATCTGGGACTCCATAACCAACTTGTATAACCCTAACTTAGCTACCATACCTCATACATATACCCTCCTTCAATTTCAACACAAATTATTCCCTCTCACACAGTATTTTTCCAAATATTGAAAAAAAATCATGTCCAACTACTGAACTGAAAGCTCTGCTCAAACTTAGGGACAATGTGTGGTCTTCATAGAGACAAAACCCCTCACCAGAAAATTGTACTGCCTTTACTTCTATGTATAACTTTGTAAACCAAACCATACACGTGCATAACATCAACAATTTCATATGCAAACTGCCAGTTTTGCTAGGCAAACCAAGTCAGTAGGTAAGCTACTCTACAAACACTCTGTGGCCCAAGCCTGGAAAAAACTTCCCCTTGACATATGCTCAATCTCTCACACCCCACTATTTAAAAAGAAACAAGACACATTTACTCAATTTCAGAATCTGCCCCTGCTATGACCCTACATAGTTCTCTCCTCCCCCACATTGGAATCGCTCTCAGTTGATCCTTGTCACACTCTGCCTCACTAGTACAGTTACATAGTATCTTGAGAGAAAAAAAATGTTTTTGCTGTCATTTAACTGTTGTTAGTGTTGTTTTTCTATTGTTTATTACTGTAATGCTAGTTTTATTTATATTCTGTTTGCTGTGCTTGTCTACTACTGTAATGTTTTATTGTACTATCTGGAGCTTTTCTCCTTGGGTCTCCACTGAAAATGGGACAAAATCCCAGTTGGACTAACCCGGTTAACAAATGTCAATAAATAAAATAAATAAAATAAATTAAAGAAGTAATTTTTTTCACATTCTGGAAGTCCAGAAATCATTTCTCCTCCCCTATCATTACCCAGACCTCTCAAGGGCCGATCTCCACCTCTGATTGTCTCAAAGAATTCAGCCATGTCCATAGTGTTATTACCTCAACCTCATCCTCGTCCCCCAACTCACTCAATCCTGCAACCTTTTATCCTCCTCTTTTATTTTAAGAAAATTACTTGCAATGACCCTGAGCCCGTATTAGGAAACACACCACTCTTTGCACTCCCTGGTGCAAACAACATACTCCCCTGGTTCATTTTCTCTCTTTCTGCTGAGACCTACTTACCACACCTCTTTACTACATTTATAATATCTGCTTAATTCAAAACACAATGCCAGACTTATGGAAAACTGCTCTTGTCAAATCTTCTTCCCAAACAGCCTCAGCCAGAGAATGCCACCCACATTTTCCCTATCTCAATCATCCTTGCAAATGAGAAAATACTTGAAGCACTAATCTACAGCTAACTGTCCACTTACATTCAAGAATCCCATCTCCTCACTTTTAAACAGCATGGAGTTTGGGCTGACTGGAGCACAATAGCAGCACTATGATCACTAACAGAAGACAGCCTTGTCAACATGGATAAAAGAATCCATTCAAGAGCACTCTTCATTGACATTACTAAAGATTTTGATCTTATTGACCAACTGCTTCTCTGTCTCTCCAACACTGTCATCTAGTTCCAAGATTTCTTAACAGATAGATATTTCAGAGGGGAAATAGGCTCTTCCCTAATACCCTGAGCACCCATTACCAAATGAGTGCCTCAGGGCCCCATACTCACTCCACTGTTGTTTCAGTCTTTATTCACATACTACCTGACAACCCCCAACCTTCCTTCGTTTGCTCTTTTCACAGATGATGGGGCTATCCTTTGATTTAGTCTGTCGTATCCATGTATTCAAAATCAGATTTAATCTGATCTCTGCTACTTTAGTTGCTTCGCTAAACAACCATAAGCTACTCTTAAACATTTTAAAAACAAAAGGTATGATTTTGTGGCCCTCACAAAAGCTGAAAATACCTCCAAAAAATCTATGCATCACAGTTCTCAGTGGTACCTCATTAGAAATGTATGTGTCCTTTAAATGCCAGGGTCTATGGCTGTGCCAGTCACTTAACTTCCAAAAGCACATTGAAAACACCAGGAAAGAGGTCAACTGTATTTTATTCTACTCATGGGAAATATCTCCATGTCTCTCCAGACCAGCTAGAGCTGAAAATGTCAAAGGAGTCCTCCTAGCACAACTCAAATATGGGTTCCCCATCATAGCAACAGAAACTACAAAAATGTATCCATGCTATACTCCGTTGAAAAATATCTGCTATTTAATTTCCAACTCCCCCATCCCTTACATCACCACTGCACCACCCACTCCATAGTCAGGTGGCTCCCAGTCACCTACAGAGTTGAGTTATTCCTAGGAGTTCTTCTTTTCAAACTACTGCAAAAAGGTGCCTTCCTGCCTCTTGCTACCAAACTCCATAATAAAACCACCTTCTATAATATCTGTAACTTCTCCCAAATGACCATGTCACTCCAGACCACCAACCAAACTACACTGTAATGATGCCTCTGTCTCCACTCTTGCACCCAAATTCTGGCAATCTTCAACCCCTTAACTAAAGAAAATCTCCTCTTTCCCCAGTTTCAGAGAACATCTCAAAATAAACCTCCATCAAGAATCTGACTACAGATGCTTTCCCACTGGACACATCACTTAACTCCTCCCTCACCTAAATCCCTTCTATTTCCTCCCTCTGGTCTCTCCTGCTGCTTACCTCCTATATTTGCTCCTCATTTGTTTTTTCCACCATTAATAACATTTGCTCATTGTCTACTAATCTTTTCATCTTCTGCGATTACCATCTGTTTTTGAATCAGTCCCGTCTTATTTATTTTTGTGAATTTATTCATCTAAGCTGTGCCTGCAAATGGTCTGTTATGATCAGTGTATCACCCTGCTAAACAAACTTGATAAATAAAATAAATAAATAAAAGATCACCAAACTAGAATATGCATTTCCATTGATAATCTTCAATAACTCGTGCAATGTCACCCATATATCTCTTTGCCTCTTTACTGTACAAGCTTCTTTAGACTACTGCCATTCCCCAAAGTAAAAGTCTTTGTATTGGCTTCAGCCATAACAAATCTCAGTCTCAGCTTCCTCAGCCTGTCACACAACATAGTCCCCTTAATTTACTCTAAAATGCATAGAAAGAGTTTAGTAAAATAAACACTGCTGTCTGGAATTTCTTTCCACTAGAAATTAGAAACATCTTCATACTTTCTCAGTTCATCGAAAAAAATCCTTCATCATCTTACCTTCCTCCCTCTCCCAGCTCCTGCACTCTTTAACTAAACCTCCTTAGTTTGTCTCCTTGCTCATGCACTACTTCCTCCTTCTTTTATATTTCAGTTTGTATGACAAATACATGACTTACTGTTCCTCTTCAAATTCTGCTCCGTTTTCATTAGTCAAAAAACTGTTATCTTATTGATTTATGATTTTTTTAATTTGTGAGAATGGTACATGATTTAATTTTTTTCTTAGACATCTGCTCCCATTTTTGTACTTATTCTAATTTATCACCATAGCAACACTTTTTTAACAGCTTTGTTGAATCCTCTCTTTGTGTTTTTGAAGACTTTGGATAAGGGAGCCAGAATGGTTATTGGCCTGTAGTTGGAGATATTAATAGAGAAGCCACCTTTGTGTAGGGGTAGGTTGAAAGATGTTTTATAAATTTTAGTGAAGTAGCTTTCTGTGATAGAATGGTTTATTAGGATGGAAAGTACGTAAGCTGGGGTGTCTGAATTTAATATACTTTGCTGGAAGATTGTGTGGGATGAGTAAAGCTGGCTTTAGTTTGAAAAGGTTTTTCCTGATGGTGGATGTAGGGATGGGTTCAAAATCAAATGTATTGGGATTGTGTGTTGACTCTGGAGCATGTGGGCTTTTACAGGTGGTAGAGTTGTTTAAAAGGAAAGTTACTGTGTTAATAAAATGTGTATTGAATTGATGATGAAGCTGTCATAACTGTACTTAGAAGGGGTTGATTGCATAGTGTGGCTGGATGTGAAAGTTTGCTTTTGGAGAAGGAGAAAAGTTTAGGGTTGTTTTGCTTAGTGTATTGGAAATTTTGCATGGAATGTTTTTTTTTCTTTTGCCAGATTTGTTCATGTGATTTTTGTGTTTCAGAGTTGTTTATACGTTTAGAACTTGGATTGAGTTTTAGTTTGCTTCCAAGTATTCTAATCTCTGTCTCTTTCTTTCATTATAATTTTTTTCTAGGTAACCAAGAAGAAGGGTTTACTTTAACTCTTTTTTTCCTTAGCGGGGCAAGTTCATTTAGGATGAAGAGATATGTATATTTTAAGTATGAGACATCATCATCTAAAGGGTCACTATGAAAGTAGTTCTAGCTAATAAATCTTAAACTGACCAGGAAAGCCAGAAAGGAAAGTTTAAGACCCTAACTACTCCATGCATGCCTGTAAAAACTCCAGGGTTCAGCATGCAATGGATATCAGTAAAAACATGTGACTTACTTCTTCAGGTGATGTAACTTATCAAGATTGCCTAGCCTTCCAGCAATGTCACTGAATTTTCAGCAATGTCCAAGCATTCTGCAAAGGAACTAGTAGCCAGGCTTGTGACCCATACTCTCCACCTGAATAAAATGAGCAAGCAAAGCTGTTCAGGTTCATCTCATTCCCTCACAACAAGGCCGGACTATAACACAGGTGACCTAAGTTCAAACAGTGGATTGGACAACCGTGATTGCTGTCAGGGCTTTATCATTTTATGCCAGTAGAACTGTCTTTTGTAAAGTATTTACATTACTGACACCACTCCAGTACTGGATTGTCATATTCTTAGACTGTAACCACAAACTCTAAGATGTTGTTATTTTGCCCATCAAATCTATAAAACTGCTTCAAGGGATTACAGTTAATAACTACTATAAATGTTCTACTATATAAGTAGGGCTGAAGCTTTGAAGTGCCTACACTATCCCAAATCATTCCTTTTTCAAGGTTTCGCATGGTTCTCCTTTTGGTTAAATTCTGTGTCTAATGCATACTACCAGATCTTCTTCTTCTCCCTTTGGAGAGATCTGGTTGAGCATATCACTAGTCTATGGTTTTAAGCATCTACCTGCATGGAAAGTCCTGCCTGTAAACAGGACTAGCTAGAACACCTTGGGTTTTTAGAATGATTACAAGTCAGGTTTCATACGATTTTGTATAGCCTACTTTTTGGTAATCTCTGTGAAAGGAGTGACTATGGTACCTCAGATATAAAAGATAGATCTAAAAGATACAATCTAAACATGTATGGGCCAGGATAGAACCCTATGCGACACCCGTTATGTATCCTAGAATTTCACCAGTCCAAATGCTGTATGATACTTGTGATATCCAATTTATAAGCCATGCTACTATCCATCTTATCAGGAGTACATCGATACCTAGTTGTACTAATTTATTGATCAGTGTTTTGTGTGTGACCCTGTTAAATGCCGAAGTTAACTCTATATAAATTACATCACAGCACAATTTTTCATTCATGAATGTTATTATATTGTTATAGAACATCATGTTATGGGTGGCACGAGATCTCTTTTCAACATATGCATACTGACATATGGCTTCAAGTCCCAACCTTTCCATCTCTGGCAATAATTTACCTAAAATAGCCATCTCCATTATTTTTCTACAACTTGAAAGTAAATGTATGGATCTGTATGACTGTGGGTTTGTCCTATTCCCCTTTCCCTTAAATATAAGTTTAACAAGTGCATGTCTCCAGTCTTAAGTTGTGGGTCAATGTAACTCTGGGTTTCATGTTCCCCATCCCTTAAATATGGGTTAAACAAGTGCATGCCTCCAATCTTAAGTTATGGGTCTGTGTGATTCTGGTTTGTCCTGTGCCCCTATCCCTTAAATATGGGGTGTACAAGTGCATGTCTCCAATCTTGAGGAATTTTCTCATACTTAAATAACCTGGTGAATAAATGATGCAATGGTGCTGTAAGTTATCAGGTCATTATTACTAATTCTGTCTCATTCCTGTGCTTTGTTTGGTTCTGGTTTGTGTTGTTCTTTTTTTCTTTATGACTGAATTTAATTTCATCACTCCCTTTGTGGAGCCAAACTGCTTTGCATAAGATTTTGTAAATATATTTATAATCTGTTGTGTATGAGAATACATTTTAGAATCTACACACAGTTTATCAATCTGCATGTTTTTATGTATCTATAAAAGAGTTGCCAATTAAGCTCAATATCTTTATGCAATTTTTTTGAAGTTTTCATGATCACACTCTGTTTAATTTGTCTGTCCATGTACCTGTATAGAGAGTAATGGATATGACAGTACTATCTCATATCCCCTTCCAGCTCCATGTTCAAATGATCCCTGGCCATTTGCATCTGAAATGATGTCCATCCCATGGCACTATCTGGAGTGGACTTCATAGGCAAGTAATGTTTCTTTCTAACAACTGAGAGTTTAATAGCAATTATATCTGATGTAGTATTCCTCTTAATGTTTTGGATTGTACCCAGACAGTGAGCAGGCCTTTGCCATAATCTGGAGCATCTGCAGTTTCACAACAGCTTACTACTATTGTGTTGTTACTTCAATTAGCTTTTTCATATGGCTTTTGCTTTTGACTTTACCCTATCTTTGTGGACATGTAGACTGTACACAACGCCACTGGTGACAATGTAAACATTAGCATGACCTTGCCTGGCATGAAGTCAAGTATGTCTTTCCCCCCTTGCCTGAAGATACTGCTGTGAAATTTAGGACTGCCATATTCATTGCTTTATATGCATGTGTAGTGCCCAATACTCCCTTCTTGTGCTACAGTGGTTCGTTAGATATGTCTCCTTTTCTCAATGCCCTCAGCTGTGTTAAACTCTCAATATGTCAATTAGATTTGCATGTTCTTATGCAAGTTTTGGCACACTTACTTTCTGATAGTAATGCTTCAGATCCACACATTCAGTTATTAAAATGAATGTTTATTTCTACAATGAAAGCGCTGATGCTGTCTGCTAGTTTTGTTATATTTCCTATTTTTTTCCTATTAGCTTCAGGAGTAAATTTAAAGCATTCAAATGAGATATGCCTGACTTTTATTATAATTACAACAAATTGTATTAGTCATCTTAATGCATAAAGCATTGCTTTACCCAAGCACAAAAGTGATAAAACCTCACAGATTGCTTTAATCAGTTTAATACTGACTGCATCCCTTTTCCAGTGCCTGAAGAAAATGATCAAAGTCATCAGCATGTTTATCCTGAGGTATCAAATGCCCTTTGTGTGTTGTTAACAACTTTTTGTCGTGTTGGTACTCCTGTCTTTCTGCAGCTCTGACTTCCCTCTGCTTTTTCTATGTCTATCTGTCTACTTCTCTTTTACATAATCAGCTGTTTCATTTTGTCTGTTGTTTCTTATTCCAGGCATCTCATCTCCAGTCCTAGTCTGTTTAGTTCAACTTTTACTTTCAGGTGATGCAATGAATTGCTTTGCTGCATGCTCTATACTCACTTACTGTCATGATGTTCATTTAATGAGTCTTAGCTGCACCCAATGGGGTTACCATATCATCAGTGGTCATGGCAGAATGTTGAATTCCTTTTTAATAGGCATTCTCCAGTAAGCTATGATACCAAGATTGTTCAAATTACACACAGCACATGTTTGCTCTTTTCCTAACTACCCTGTCTAAATGCAATAACTGCTGTTCAAGGTAGATTGCTGAAGATTTGTCTTTTACCTGTAAGGGTGCATACACTTTCTTGTGATGAAACTGCTTCACAGGCTACCCGTGTTCAGCTTACAATATTCACATCACTACAGAGCAATTTTTATTTTATCCCCAGGCATATAATCCCATTCAATGATACTAATTTATATATGATAGTCAGGGGAACGCACTCATGCATGCACGCCTGCATACACACATGAATGAACACACACACACACACACACACACACACACACACACACACACACACACACACACACACACACACACACACATGAGCACACACGTGCACACACACACACACACACACACACACACACACACACACACACAGACACACACAAACACACACACAGACATACACACTATTTTCCTGGAGGAGTTAGAATATCTTCCCAGTACTAACACATCCGTCACTGTCTTTATGATAATGCCGTCACCATCTAGACTACTCTAGCACATCAAGAACACAGCTATTGTTTATCCCTAAAATAAACCAGATGTTGATATAGTTACAATAGTTTGAGAAGCAATTCTTCAAAAGGTTAATGCCATCTATTAGTACACCACTCCAATGCATACTCTTAAGCTAAACAAATAGAAATTTAATTGTAAACATTAAAAACTGAATAGTAAAATTCTTCTCTTGAAATAACTAAAATTAAGTGTTGCACTTTATAAGTTAACTATACCAGCAGTTTTAAATTGGTACAAAAGAAATTCCAAATGCATGTTTGTTTTGTTATCAATAGATGTCATGCAGTGGAACTGAAAGTGGTTACTTGAACCTACCTCTACCAGGAGAGAGAAAGAGAGATATGCCTTATTTTTTACCTGTTCCTGACATGAAAGTCCAAGCATTTCTTACATATTGTCACAGGCCATGGAACCCAGCATATGTTTTGTCCAGGAATGTCATCTTCCTGACAGTGCAGATGTAAGACAGCAACTAACTCCTGAAAATTTTCTTTCTCACTACTTGAAAACATCCCAGGGAGAATTTTTTGTCTTTCTTTAACTCTGGTTGATGATTTTCCTTGGAAGAGGAAGGTTGACTCCAACAAACTTACCCAAGTAAAGTAATATATCTTCTGAAAGCAGTCAAATACTCTGTACTATTCTTATTTTCTTTACATTTTTTACATTAGACAATTTACATGCCACAAGATTTAATGCAACTAAAGCTGTTTGATCAAAATTACTTACATTTGCTGTCATTTAATCCCACTCCTCTAGTAATCAATGGAAATATCTGGACCCGCATGAGTGAGTCCCATAATGCTGAGACTGAATGGCCGCAGAAACTGACTTGCATTTATTAAGTCTGACATGGGCTTTCCTCAGAATATTCCTTTTTCTAAGAAGTATGGTGATCTCAGAGTTAGTATATATAAGTTTGAAGAATGGGAAGCTTACCCCCCTATGTTGAAGGGTGCAGGGGGACTTGCCCCCTGCAAAAAATGATGTTTAAAGGAGAAGAGTGATGTTCGATATTCACTGTTTTCCTGCTGTTTTGTTGCTTTTTTTTCTGCATGCATTTACTCAGTGTTACTTCTTCTTTCAGCTTTTTCCAGTTAGGGGTTGCCACAGCAGATCACCTGTCTGCTCATGAATTGCAGTGGAGTTTTACAGTGTTGAGTTGCCAGCCCAGAACCCAACCTTCCACAAAAGGCACGCACTCACACTTAGGGCCACTTTAGAGCAACCACTCCACCTACAGCATGTCTTTGGGAGGAAACCAAAGCACCCAGAGGAAACCCATGTGACCACAGGGGGGACATGCAGACTCTGCACAGAAGGCACCCCAGCCGAGGATTGAACCGGAGAGCCTCTTTCTGTGAGGCAGCAATGCTAACTGCTGCACCACCACGGCCGCCCCTCATTTACGCAGTGTTTCTAGTGCTGACTTTCAATGTGAAGCCCTCTCTTGTATGAGACCTTAGTTTGACTTGGGATATGACAGGCTCCATGGTACAGGGTTACTAGAGGAAGAGGTAATGTGATGGTTTGAATATTATATGATAACATATAATAATGATGTGTTATAGCATGACAGGCTACATTAATAAACATGATCTGAAATTCATGATTTAGCACATAATTAGTCTTTATGTACCTCAAGGACTGTGGTTGGTAAAAGAATGTAACCCAACAAAATAGTGACAAAAAATCTGTTGCTTCAGACTGTGCTGATTTGTCTTAATAATGGTCTTTTGGGAATGTAGAGATCTTATTTAGGTTTGATATTTTTGCAGATAATTTGGGCAAAATCCCAATGACAACCCTTTTCCTTTTATTGTTGTAATATGCATACTATAGTCGAGTGAAGGATGTAATTGTTCATTGTAGTGTAAAACCATATATCTTTAAAATGAGTGTAGTGCACCTGTGTTACAAAAAGTATCTGTCTGTCTGTGTTCTTTATAAATATAGGTATTAATTGAATACACCACACCCTACAGAATAAATAAAGCATTAATACAGTAATATATGAAATACATAAGTCATAGACCCGCAGGCTTATTAAACCACAAAGCTGTCTTGGTGCAGTTTTTCCATTGCTTTGCATTTCCTGATCTCTTAGTACTCTAATCCCTTAGATGTAATTTTAGTCACAGAATGTGGTTACTTATACCAAAGGATATTGGTGGGGTTATGAAGCAAAATAATTAGATGTTATACTATATCTGCACAACTGATTGTTGTAACACACACACACACACACACACACACACACACACACACATACAAAATAATTCAGTCTGGCACTTAAAAAAGAAAAAGCTCCCTGAACTTTAAAGAAACATGTAATTGAAAATCTTGTAGTGTTCAGTGATTTTCAGACAGGTTAGCTGTATTAATTTTAAATTACAGATAATCTATATTCACAGCATATTGTATACAGTTGATGTTTAAGTACAGACCAAGGCCATCATATCCCACCGTGCCCTTCTGAAATTAAAAGTGCAGTGCAAGATAGCTATATATTATATTTTTTATTTTACACTTCAGCTATTATTCTTATAACCTTCAATTACATTTTCAGAAATAAATGTTAAGAATTTGAAGGCCAAGAACATAATGGTTCTGAAATACAGTAACAGCCAAGATCTACAAAATGGGATTCATCTTAATTGGCAAGAAGTTAACTTTACACATCAGAATAGGAAATACTGAAGTATGACATGTATTATTAAAGTATATGTGCTTTATGTGACGGTTACAACTCTTTTGAATGATGGACTGTCAGTGGAGCTTTATAATGCATTTTATGCTTTATGTTGCTGCCAGGTCTACTGACAATTGAACATCATTAACAATAAACATTAGCACATTCAAGCTAGGTGGTGTACCAGAAGGCTCATGAGCATTACAGAAATTCCAGAAATTACACACATTCAGGTTAAAACACGACAAGCTGAATATTATAGGTGCTGGGAACATTTGTGGCAAGGCAATGAATGCCTGTCTTACTTCTTTGCCAATGTTTGGCCGCCTACAAAAAAATGCACATTTCAGTATAATATTATTAAGAGTCTTACTGCCTCCAGCTATCAAAATGTAAAACAACTTTGAAAAGTGCACAAAGAAGAAACATGACACCATTTTTATCAAGAACCAATGTGTAAGGTCTAACTGCTGTTTACACTCGTATTCCAAAAGTGAGGGCAAAACTAGTCAGGGCAGGTTTTACATGCTGTTGTCATTTAAAGACCTGCCAGTAAATACTTGCCACAAGTCGTGTGTTTCAATTAAAAAAAAAAAGATAAGCTGTTTGTTTTCATTGCAAGCAGTTAACAGATTCAGTGTAGGCTTTCAGATATAGTATCATAAAGCTATCTGCTCTTGATAGAATGCCCTTCTGTTAAGAAAAAGTTAAGACATTCACTAAAATTCTTGAATGCAACCCTGTTAATAAAACTGGTAAGCAGCCTTCCTATGGTTGAAACTTTTAGTCCTGAGCTTATCTCTGTCACAAGTTCACAACATAACTGATGCCACAGTGTGAGACTGACAGATGGTAATGTAAGTGGCATACATAAAATACCTATGGGAAGGGCTTAGCCATCTAATGACCAGACAGTGTAAATGGCACAAAAACAGCTCAAAATACAGTGAAGCAGGCCTGCATTGACTGCATCCAGTGCAGAAATCTGACCTGCTACCAAAGTGTTTAGTTTGGAGTAATAATGCCCTTTCATAACTAGACTGTAATGCCGATTTCAATGTATCAGTAGTAACCATCAGCAAGTGCTGATAAATAGGCAGTGCGGTGGTTTATAACAGCTTGACATTTTGCACTCAGTAGCGTTACATTTCTGTACCTCGGCCCAAGGCATAACAGAAGATGATTTACTGCTTATTCTTTCAACAAAGCAGCATTTTATCCATTGTGATTTTACGAGGGCCAATCCACCATATACCATGAAGTATAATAGAAATTAACAAAAGTAAAAGCTCTTAATGGAAATGAAGTACATAATAAATGAGTGAAAAAGAGCAGGCAACAGTTGTTAATGTCGTTTACAGAATGGACAGAATTCATCTAGCTCTGTTATTACTTTTATAAGACATATATGCCATGCTTAATTAACAGATCCATTGAACTCTAACCAGATTTCAAATAAACTGATCTACAGTGACTCTTAGTTATCATATTTTTGACCCACTGATGCATGTAGAAGCCTGATTCACTGAGGAAAATTTTAAAGTAAAACATCATCCTGAAAACAAAGTATGTAATGGTGTATTAGTTTTGAAACAAAATAAATTCGAATAACCTAATCACAATTAAGACCTATACCCCAAAATATTATTTTCGATGTAGAAGGTGCACCAGCCTTCTTTGTATGAAGTATGTTGCAGCTAATCTTGATACTTTGTACAAAACACAGTAGCTGAGATCTAAGCACTAAACTCAGTCTAGCTGGTATGTGATCTATCTGTCTATATATTTATTTATATTTATAATTATGTGTGTGATTTTTTTAAAGAAATGACAAAATGCCAAGGCTCTACTGATCAGGTGACACCAAAATTGCATGTTAATAGTACTTGCGGGCGCTTGGTATGCTTGACTCACAGCAGTAATGTTCTCAGTTTTTAACATAAAAATGAAGTAGCAGCAGCAGTAGTAGTAGAAAACAGTAATGTGTCATGTCTTACACTGAGCTTCAACCCAAATGTACCATCTGAAACTGCAGTTTGCTGTCCTTCTCAAGAACAGACACATATCCATGCCTTAGTGATGAGCAGTACAAAGAAATCAAGGTTAGTGTACCCTTTTTAAAGGGTTTCTAGTTTTAGTAAGAGTTAATGCACATCTCAAGGAAATGTCAATAATTTGGACATCACCCTCACCATCCCCATTTTTCCCATTTTTACATGGGGTCGGGGTGTCACATCAACGATAGTAAATGTGACCAAATCATCTAGTGTCAATATTTACACTACCAAGTGCCTAGCCCTGACATGGCGGGCTCATACCTGACACATATGATCTGTGTATTTTAATATCATTATCTTTCTAACAGACACTGCACAATTATCAGCAGGTGCATGCTTTTCAGCCACTGGAAAATCATCCCTCCTACAAAATGTTTAAAAATGTTCAATACCCGATTTTACAAAATGTCTTATGAGATGATTATTATAAAAACTCAGAACATGCATTATGCAAATTACCAAAGTTATACACTTCTTGCAAATTCCCAAATTGGCTTTAGGGTACAGAAAATATTTGCTTCTCTGAATACAGTTGATATTATGGTGGCTCCATGTTTAATACTAATATGACAGCTGCAAGGCATCGGATTCGACATTTATACCCTCTCCTCATTTGGTTCAGATTTTAATTAAAAAGGATTACAAAATAGACAAGTTCACAGCGATTTAAGCAAACTGCAGACAGAATCATACATTTACACTTTATAAAGCATGTATCACACACAGTGTAAAGGTCATTTTAATATCATACTACAGTAAACATATATTCCTTTTTTATAAATTAGTTAGATTTTAAAATACCTGGCCAGTATGTGCATCCATTTTATAAGCATAATAAAAGATGAAAATTATGTGTAAGTTCGTCCCATTCTTTTTAAAATGCTGACATCTTGCTGTTCCATACAGGACAATTTTAATTCAGTTTTATTTTGTGACAGGTGGAAGTGATCTCAAATACCAGCATAGTCAGAGCTAACGTAATTGAAACAATCAACATCCTGGTGATGTACTTTGCTGTTCTGAGACTCTCTGGGTCCTTTCCATCTCTGCACAAATGACTTTACTTGCCTGATGATGCAGTTCTAGTCAAGATTACAGCAGCATTCATGTACTGAGATCTGAACTTTACTTGAGCTTGACAACAGATCATAATGAATATTAAACTTCGCTGTTAAGGAACTGAAGAACAAATACTGCTGCAGTCATTAGAGTGAGACTTATTGCTGAGTCAAGCTATATCCACTATTTGGTGGAAAGGTTGATAAATAAGCACTGAAGATTTTGATTTGGTTAGGCATGAAATCAGATGCTATGCATGATCTTGCTTTGCTTTCCAAGGGAGACAGTGACTATACATTTTACTCCAGTTAGAGTGGTCAACAAACAATTACTACATCATAAGTATTCCATATGTGCCAGTGATAAGACACACAGGCAAGATGAACGAATGGTCAAAATATGTGCAAGGTCAGCAGTGGACTGCTGGACCAGAACAGACACATTAATCGTGGACCCTCTAATACTGGTATAAGAACTGATTATGCCACTAAAAACAGGCTATCACATCATTGTAGGATTAGACCACAGTAGCGAGTCGATCATCTGAACATCAGTTATCCAAAATGTCAATTATCTGAACACAGCCTTCCAAAGTTTTCAGGTAGGAAAAATCATAAAGTCTTAATATATAAATTTTATATGTATTCACTTGTGCGTGTTTTTTGAGCTTGTACTACAATAATATACTGCACCGTTTTGTACTTAAAGTAAATTTGTTTTATTTTTCTTGTTTAATGTTCATCAAAAACATTTTTAGAAGTTTTTTAACCTGGTTAAATTATATTTTTGATTATCCGAACAGTTTGATTATCCAAACTATCCTATGTCCCAATTAATTTGGATAATCGACTGTCTGCTGTATTAGCTTCCATTGTTATGCTGCTCTCAAAGTGTGTCAAGGTTAGTCTCGGTTTCTGAAGCACAATATTTTAACAGAACAAAAAATCAAAAGAAAAGGGAATACTTTACAGGTCAAAATAATAATACATTTGGCTGATAAATGTTTTCACTACTAAATGTTTGCAAAGCCCCGAGAATGGCATTGACTTATGGTTAAACGACTGGCTTGCAGGAGTATATTTTGGAAGATGCCTCAAAGCTCCTGTGCCACAAAGGATTCAAGCAAGAACAAAACGTTCAAGTAGTTAGTGTTATCTACAGTGACAGAGGTTTGAAAGAGTTCTTCAGACATTGAAGTAATACTGCAGAAGCTAAGAGATGCCATTTTATACAACATCTAGTGTGTGTGGCTTTGGGAGACAGAAGCAGTACTAACTCATTGGAAATGACCCTGAGTTAGACCAGCTGTTGAGACCAAGTATGCAGCACTCTTTTGATACTTAACATAAGAAACTGGCAATAAAGTGGGAGAGATGCCAGTATGATAAATGTATTGTACATATCAGCTCAAAGGTAATGATAATTGAAGTTGGTAAACATGAAGGAAGTGCTTTCTATGACACCTGCTATGCTATGTGGCTTAGAATATAATGGGGGATCCTCTGTCCACACAAAAAAACAGGTCCCAATTACTCATAAAAACATTATTTTCAGGTACTGTGCTGCTTTAGTACTCTCTCCTGTACTGTCAATTCTCTTTGCCCAGTGTGGACACTCACATACTTTAGGATTGTCCTGTCTTGAGAGAACTGCTTTTGAACCTTTCTGATGAAGAAGTCACATTGAATATGAAGTACCAGGTTAGAAGAAAGTTACAAGTTCTTGATGGCATTTCACCTAAAGCAAAAATCTGAGAAGACCTACTACTCCCTGTTTCAAGTGGCTCTGTGTTTGTTTATATAATGTAAACTCTCCAGATATCCCCTAATGTTCAATATAATCTTAATTGAGAACTGCAGTGCCATTTTCATGTTTTTTAATATATTAATGTTTCACATCCAGGACATTAGACAACATCTAACATCTATTCTGTTGTTGTCTTACTCTGAAAGACATAGATCACTTTTTTATGGGTAACACCTTCTACATCACTCATACAGGAGTGTTTACCCCCTACACCCATTTCCTCAGATTATCATCTCCTAGTGTGTGGTACCTCAAAATAAGATGAATTCCAGCCAGTACCAGTTTGTTTTGATCATCCGCTACTCCTATTTCACACAGATGCTTGTTACACTCTTGTTCATTCTGCAGTTGCAGTTTTGATGTGTACACATTTTCTTTCTAAACAATTGTTATGCTTTTTTTTTGTTACTGCTTTTCTGAGCTGTGGTCACATTTTGTGAGCATCTGTCTGCTTGAAGTCAAGAACCGTAACAGTCATTAGTTTGACATTGTACTTACGATGATGCTGAGCCACATTTTTGGTGACACATTTCTCATTTCTAAATGGTATTTCACTTTCATGTCAGAGGTCTTCCTGTTGCTTTGAGAACATCAGATCCCATACTGTTGTTTCTTGAAAAATCTCTAATATCAGATTTCAGAGGCCCCCCACTTATAAATCATTATTAATGGTCCTGGTTTTAAATATAGTGGTAGCTAAGATTACCTAATTAATACATGATGTGTTAAATCTCCACATTGAAACTCTAAGCTGCTTGAGAAGATCAGAGTTCTCTACCAAGAAACTAGCAGACAAATAAAACAAATTGTTAGATGACCTGTTTCATTAATGAGAAACTGCTATATTCTTTTTTATAACAGAACAATGAAGCTAATTTCTTGACAAAAGGAGTGAAAGGTTACATATTTTATTCTGAAAGGCATGTAATTATAATAAAGTTTAGGGTACTTACAGCACAAACAAGGAAAAGGCAATATTTTACAACTGTACATAAAGCCTCCCTTGCTTCTGGGCAAAAAAAAAAAAAAACTCACTTACATTATTGCAAGTGCCTGTTTGTTCCATATAGATGATGTGGTTCAGGTAACTTTTCCCTGATAACAGATGATAAAACCAAACAACCAACTTTTTTGTAGGATACAGTCTCAAGTGCATTACTAAAACAGTCAGGAGTAGACCATTAGTCTAATACAACTTATTCTTTGGTTAAAGCCAGATGTCTTGCACTTAAACTGTAATCATGTTGGCAGTAAGAGGTTTCATCCTAAACAACAACTGTGCATTCAATACATCTTTGTTAGTTTATTTCTGAGATACCTAAACCAAAGGAGATGCAACAAAGGAAAAATCACTAGCTTAAAGAACTAATGGATGTATACAGAAACAACACTGGAGAAAAACAGCCTGAAGTACAACACAAAGAAATGCAGAGCTAGAATTGTTTTATTTTAATTCAAAAACTTTTTTATTCAGCTATCACTCAATCCATTTAAAAAATACTTTTGATGATACTTTGTATCCCACATTCCTCAGTGTGTGTGTGTGTGTGTGTGTGTGTGTGTGTGTGTGTGTGTGTGTGTGTGTGTATAATGGGTGAATATGTCCATGACTGAGTGGTGGTTGGTTAGTCTGACGTTGAATGGATGTATGTTCGTGTGTGTGTGTGTGTGTGTGTGTGTGTGTGCATGCACAAGCGGGTGTTTATATGTGTGTGTGTGTGTGTGCGTGTGTGTGTGTGTGTGTGTGTGTGTGTGTGTGTGTGTGTGTGTGTGTGTATGCATGAATGTGAATGTCTGGGAGAATGTGCGCGTATGTGTTTGTATGTAGATGGTGCATGTGCCAACAGGATGTATGGCACACCAGTGTAAATACTGCTGCTGTCACAGGTCTGGCAGCACTAATAGTAAAAAAGTATGATTCAGAGAAACTCTAATGAGCTGATAATGAGGTCTTCTGGAATAGCTGCCTCTGAATCACATTTTACATTGATCACGTCAATTGACTTACCTGCAGTAGACAATTTATGCAAGTGGTGGTGATTTAGCTGAATCCTGGGAACAGTATTCCATAACTGTGGATAGAAGCTTTGAGAATGTAACAAGAATTCAGACTAACTCACATCACTGTAGCCAGCAGAGTCCATGTAATACCAAAAAGATCCATAATTCAGTTAGTGGTGACTAGTTCTTTCTTTTCATTTCTTGCAAGTTAAGATATAAATGCTAGGATTTAATAGGACAGAGACATACTACAACATATCTGTCTGCAAAGGATCTGCTTACTACATGTCTGTGATGCAGTATTAATTAGGATAACATGATCCTTGTAGTAGGTGAAATGTCAGAAAATAGACATGCCCCAGGATTCATGAAGCTTGCGCCAGGCGCAGGCATAGCGTAGGCGGTATAATGCCAAATATGGCCGTTGAGCGATTCAGGTACGATCCAATTCCACGTGCACTACTGGCATATGCCAAACTGCGCAGCCCCCAGCTTAGGTATGCTAATCACCCCATGCGCAGTGTCGCACCATGCAAATGAAGGCATATAGTGATTCATGAAGTGGTGCAGGCGTAGCGTAAGCCCAAGGAAATGTAAACCAAAAAACATGGTTTACATTTTCCCAAACAGAACATCGGAGCTATGGAAGTGGGCCAGACCCAGGTATCACAACGTTAACATATGCCAATGACAAAATACACAGCCAATGGCATAAGAAAAGATGCACAACACGTAAATAACAACATTTAATATCATGTCCACAGTAATGCACAGCACAACCGCAGGGCATGTGTGCGGAAGCTGTAACATAAAGAAATAATATAAAAATGTCATAAAATCGCAACGTAATAGAAATCAGGTTTACATCATAATACACAATGGTAGGCATGGAACACCACAACCAAGGTGCAAGGGTTGCTAAGGGTCTGCGATAGTGTTCGGCACGGTAACTATGAATTAGTAGTCAATGCCATGCAAATGAGGCAGATAATACTGAATCGCAAATGTCCCGCCGGATGAAGGTTGTACCATACGGCGCAGTGGTATAACACCGAGGAGTGGCTCAGAGGAGATACATGACATCAGCAGAGGGGTGTGCCACCATAGCAGTAAGCACACTGGAGCAATGCAAATCTGGCCTGTCCGTTGCTAAGCAAAGCTGCAGGACAGGGGTGGGGAGGAAGGTATAGAATCGTTTAGCTGAGAGCACACATGGTGCCCAAAAGCGCTTGTGTACGGGGATGAAAACATGCCCAAAACTCAGTAATCGGACGCACGCGCCGCGAACAATAGCACAAACAGGAAGGTCAGAGAAGAAAAGAAGGAAATGCTGAAGTAGGGTAATTGGAGTACTAATGAGCAATCAACACCAATCAACCCACGATGGCCAATCGACGGCAGCTGACAAGTCTGCTTGCAGAAACCTGCAAAACAGGATAGGGGAGGCATTGGAATGCAAAGAAAGGAGGGGAGGTATTGGATTGCAAAGATAGGAGACCTGACACAGCAGAGCAAAGCAAACCGACAGCAGACTGGCAGTAGCACACATAACGCAAGATACGCCAGGTCCAGGAAAGTACAAATGAAAGTAGGCTGCAGGATGCACGCCAGAAAATGGTAGGTGCAACGTGCAGAAATGTAAAGGGAAGGTCAAGAGGTAATCTACAGCAGCCAAATGTAATTCAACACCAAAGGCACCACAATAGTAGTTCTGGCAGTAAAACACATAAGATACCCTGTAGCTACGATCGTACATACACACCCTATGACATCATCGGTGTTCACAGCACAATAGTATAAAGTGTGAAAGCACCCTACACACACCTGTGTATTCCCAAACACTGCACCATAGGTGTAAACACATGGGGAACTTTTAAAATGTACATGTTGGGAGCTGCCATAGCTGTGATTCATCAGCATGTGTTAGAGACTGACGGTGTTATGGAGGATGATGCCGACAACCACCGCAGGCCTCGGAGGAGAAGGAGAGTGTTCAGACCAAGGGTAACCTACCAGGGGCTACATGACCTGGAGATAGTAGAGCATTACAGGGTAGACAGGGACATCTTACAGCAAATAGTGGAGCTGTGTTGACCACGCCTGAGAACCAGAAACAACAGAGGGGAACCCATTCCAGTGGACACGAAGGTATGTGTAAGCCTGCGAATACTGGCCACAGGTACCTTTCAAAGGCCAACTGGAGATATAATGGTTATCTCACAGGCATCAGCATCCAGGGTACTACACCAGTTCCTGGATGCCATGTTACCACATGCCAATTAGCAGATATACTTCCCCCGAACTCAGGAGGAGTTGGCCAGCAATATGCACCACTTCCACCGTGTGGTACACTACCCGGAGGTACTGGGTGCGATAGACTGCATGCACATACAAATCAAGTCACCACCCAGTGAGCATGGTAGGCGCTACATAAACCGCAAGGGATTCCACTCCATCAACTGCCAGGTCGTGTGCAATGCCCAGGGCATCATCACGGATGTGTGTGCTGGCAGCCCTGGAAGCTACCATGACTCCCATATCTGGCACGCCTCACAGCTGTATCAGGTATTTGTCAGGGGGGACTCCCACATGGACATCTTGTGGGGATGCTGGCTATGCACTGGAGCTGTGGATGATGACTCCCATCAGAAATGGACACACATCCATGCAAGAACGCCATAATGAGGCACACGCACAAACCAGAATCATCATAGGGCATGTGTTCGGGATGCTGAAATCACGGTTCCGGTGCTTGGATACATCTGGTGGAGCCTTGCAGTACTCTCCAGGCATGTGTGCCCACATCATCATAGTATGTGCCATGCTACATAATATGATCCTGCGGAAGCAGCTGCAGCAGGGACAAAATGGTGAAGGCCCTCATAGCCCACCGCAATTGCCAAGGCCATTACAGGCACAGAAGGATTCAGACCATGAACACACTGTGCCAGCCCCAGTAGGCAGACGGAGGCGTGCCCAATATGCCTACGCCTTGGCAAAGAGGGAATGTATAGCACATACTCTGACAGTGTAGGCCCCTACGGACTGACACCTCTCCATCTGCACACACAGTAAAATGGATGGCACACAAACATGACCACCTGTAAATTGTAATGTATAGGTGGCCCAATGTGTGACTCCTACATAGGCAGCCCTCAAACATTGTAAACACAACAGCTAGTGGAACACGGAATGCCAACACCTGAACAGTACATGAGCCTTACAGCATATAGTGGTGCTGTGTGCCTGTCACGTTCCCCGCCAGATATATATATATATATATATATATATATATATATATATATATATATATATATATATATATATATATATATATATATATATATATATATATATATATATATATATATATAGATATATATATATATATATATATATATATACACATATGCATATATATAATACAGATAGAAAGTGATATATGTTGATATAGATGGATTCAGCGATATCTGCAAATATAATAGATAGTTTAACGACATTCATAACACCTTGGAGGTACAAATAAATAGGATACCGCCAACTATGGAATGTGTAACATACCGACATGCGTAACCACGAGGCTGAAAGACTGATAGAACACAATACCGGAACAGTACAGCCGTGAGTAATAGTATGATGATATGAAGGGACATTTAGTCACTGCTGTCGGTGTTGCAGTCCACGTAGGTACTGTGTTCAACTGTGTTTGTGAGTGCCGTAGTCTGTGTAAGTGTGCGTTGAGGGTGCCGTGTGCATCTCCATGTGACTGTAATGTGTGTGTGTGTGTCCGCAACATGTGTTTGTTAGTGCCAAGTCAGAGGCAGATCTTTACGGTAGGTGTGGATATAGCTAGCCGTAGGCATACGGTTACTACCTGTCCCACAGTAGGAGGGACAGCCCCACCCTGGGCAGGTGTGTCCTGACATAAAACAGTGCAAAGGGCAAATGTCAGAGATGGTAGGACATTAATATGTCCCATATATAATGTAATAGTCGTATTTAATAGTTATGCCTGTATGTAAGAAACATAAATGTTACATGCAATATGATAAGTAGCCAAAGTCCCACAACAATAGGTATGTATTGAGGATAAAAGTATGTGCTAACCTGTGTACTGACCGTGGCTACGTGTTGACCTGTAAACACCGCTGTGTGTCCCACAAGTATCCAACAATGACCATATGAAAAGGTGGCAACCCATGGCAAACAGGCTCTTTTACCAACACAACCGCAATGACTGCAAATATCTGGGACAGAAATACAAGGGATAGCTGTCACTTACACATATCCCTTGATATATCGCTGCAGTTCTGGAGGTATACAAGTAGCAAGCTCACCTGCAGACAATATAGAAACCAATTAACAATGGCCCAATGTACAATCCCATAACATAAGTCTACTAACTGTTAGCTCTCTAATTAGGGACGGAGCCCACACACATATATACGGATTATGTAGAAATGCAAGGCCCACAAACCTGTATATGCTACGTACACCCACCGACATCCCCCACACTAGAAACTAAAGCAATACAGACTGTAATAGCAGCACAAACATCCAGTCAGTCAATTACATCTGTAGAACCCTCAACATACCATGTGAGAGACACAATTAAAGGCGTCATGCAAAATTGCAGGCATTTTATAATGGAACAAACAGCCATGCTACAAGTTTTGTTTGCAATACTCCGTTATCAACCCACATGTTGAACCAAATACTCTACCTGTCACACACAATCCACGGGGGACATGAATCCAAAGTATACTTGTCTCCATGCATAGCAATTGCAATTACACATAACAAAACACAATACAGACCGTCTCCCTGTAGGTAGGGCAAATAGGCAATGCCCAAGAGGAGAATTCAATTATACCCCACTGTTGCCGCATAATTGGCGAATGGAGTAGCTGCACAGCTGATATGCAAGTAATTAGTCACTCAGGAACACCAATTGGTGGGATGAATCCACATGTTACAGGTATCAACGTATATAAGGATGACTTGCCAGACATTCAAACCGTATGCTCATACCGAATACCAGTTGAAACACTGAGAGAGATAGAAACGAAACACCGTAATGATAACAAGGTATGTAGAACACCCGATATGTAAGGTTATGTATAGCATGATCTGTATTAATTAGTTGTATAGCCTGGTATGCATTAATTAAACGTGTCCGCAATGCATAAAGTGGGGAAAGGTATTTATGTAGTGATGTCTTGCTGTGCATACTAACGCTTGTAGAAACTGTGCGTCCAGCAGTGGGGCACAAGGTACACAGCACAGACACCACAAGGGATGCTACGTGAGGGCGTTAAACAGAACAATTCCATACAACCCGCCATCAGTGGTAGGGTATGTCCAACAAGGACGTGCCATAGCAGGGGATAGTATATGTTGATATACTGTCACAGCACGCATGTGTATGGGCATATAACGTTAATGACATATCTAAGGTGGTCCCGCTGTGAAAGTATGCTTTGCATTATGGGATACTATGTGAAATATGTGTAATGTATAGTATTGTAGGTAGATATGACAGATATTCTACACAGCATAACAGGCATATCATGCATACCACAGGTATCGTCTATTGGCATGTACAATAACAGGATACATATGGCTTGTAGGCATGGGACATTGTAATAGCATGATAGCTAATCTAAATGGAAGGGCTATCAAGTAACCATGCACAAAGGACATGTAATAGCTTCACAGGTGCATAGTGGGGTACTATGCAGTCTGGCAAGTCCATGTGTAAGCACAACTACAGTGTTCACACTAGTGGCACCTCTCTAGGGTAGTGTCCTGTGAACAGCAGAGCCACGTGTCACCTGCACCTCTGCACAGTACAGCCACTGCAGTGATCCCAGGCCTACATGTGTCTCCCAACCACCAAGGAAGGTATCACATGAACAGTGCTACTGAGTGTCCCTGCCTGATGTACATAGGACTTATGTTCCAAAGCATGGTGAGTGTCCGGTTTGGGAATGTAACCCTCAAGCACATCCCACTCATTGTGACATGTGTGCACATATCCATGAGCATGTTGCTCACAGTGGCTTTTGCTTATGTCACGTATGAGGAGTATATCCATTAATAATGTTGTGGACATAGGCCCTGTCTGATCAGCAGAGGTCACCCCTGAGTATGTAGTATGCAAATGTGTACAGATGTGGTGTCTGTAGTGCAGCTGCTTACTTAAACTGTCGGAGCTCAGTAAACGTCATGGCGTGTTAATGTTGTGGTATGTAAAGCTGTAGCTGTTGTGTAAGGTACACCCTAAATGGGGTGGTGTACCCTTGAATGTGTGTAGATGTCTTGAGTTCAGAGGTACAATGGGTGCCTATGTACCAGCTACACACCCAGTACAGATAGGTGTGGCCACGTAGAAGGATATCCATGCCACAGTAGCAATACGGTAACCACAGGAGTGGGTGCGACATATGTGTGTACTGCAAACATGTACAATGTGATATGTATGTAGGGGACTACCACCCATGTGATAGTCAGTGGGTGAATGGTGTAATGCAAAGGTGATGTTCATGCACCTTGTGTCATGCAGCTTGATGCCATGATAGTCATATCATGTATCTGTCACAGCGACACCCGTATGGATGGAGTCAGTATCAGCTGGTGGAGCAATCATGGCGCATTGTATGCAGGGGTTTGAAAGCTAGGCAGGGAAAGCCCCTGTGCTAGCCTGTACTGCAGGGAAGCATATACTGAACATGAGGGGCCCTATGACTGAGGACTATGGTATGTCAAATGTACCTGACAAGTAGTAGGTACTATGGTATGCTGGCCTCACTGTATGTGTCCTGTCCATGAGCCACATTGCATAACATCCTGAGACATAGGGTACGATGTGCAGGTGGATGTGTATGTTGTCAATACCAGAATGGAGAATGGTGCTGAAAGGCAATGAGAGGACAATGTTGGATGTGTGGACTCCCGTACCATCAGCAACTGCCCTAGTAACTGTATGAAAGCAGTCCACCATGTGTAGGGGCCATGCTCTGGCCCTAACAAGCCTAACCTGGGTGGCAGCAAAGGACAGGAGCCCAACAATGTCTCTGTGAATGACGTCCTTGATGATGTGCCCCATAGCCATGCAGAACAGTCCAGTCAGGTGTGTAGCTCTATAGTCCCACTCGTGCATTGTGGTGTGACCTGTGTGTAGTGTGATAAATGCTGCTGTGTGCCATTCAGGGGCTAAAATGTCTGAAACAAGGCTATTACTGAATATGGTGGCCTAGTGGGGAGACATGTCATTCAGAGGTTGGTGGACATCACAGCCTGGGACGTTGGAAGGTGACATGGGGCCAGTGTCCCAGGACATATAGAGTGCAGGTCGGTACTGTGTAGGTGTGACCCCAGGGACACCACAATGTTCCTGTATGGATTGTGGCCCTGTAGTGAGTGAGAGGGTGTAATGTTAGCATTGAAGCCATCCTCCAGCATGTTGCCAACATCACCTGGGTCTGTAATGTTCCTGAGTGACTGTTGTATGTGACAGCAGATGTGGGTGTTGCCATCGACTACTGACATACCACCATAATGCCTGGTGGTACACCCCAGAATGTGTCGCAGTCATGTTTACGTAGCTAGTCTTGGAGTATGTGATGAGGGACCCTGTGGCCCTACCATGGCTGACCAGTGAGCCACCCCACCCATGGGAATGTACACCACTGTGCAACAGCCTACACCTGTTGTTGTACATCATATGTCCATGGAACATGACCACCAGAGTGGCGTCTGTTATCTGGTGTGTACCATCATGGCTCTGTGGGGAATAGCATGATCCATGCAGTTGTGTACATGCTAATGAAGTGCACTGGGGTATGTGTCAGCATATGTATGTGCATTGTCCATCTGCACTGGTGTCATGACGTTAACAACCGCTGTCAGCAGACGTCTGTAGTAGGTGTTGTAGTACTCATGTACTGTGTATGCTGTGATGGGTGTGGTGCCGGGATGTGGCTAACAATGTTGATTAGCATATGTTCAGAATCTACCAATGAGGGGATAACCCTAGGTGTGTAACACCAGTCACACGGTGGTAGTGTTCATGTCAAGGTTAATGTAGGTCTTGGAGGTGGTGTGTATGGGTTGATCCAGCAGAGCGGAGGTTATGACTCATGGATGTGTCGGTACATGAGTGGCTATCCCAGTTAAGTGTGGGGTAGTGTCAGTCACACATCAGTAGTAGCTGTCTGAGGCCCACTGTCCAATATACCAACAAATAAGGTATGTTAACCGTGGGGTATGAAGTTGACTCTGTAGCTTGTTACAATGTGTATAGCAGTCCCAGACACAGTTAGTTGCACGTGGAGCACCTCTGATGCATTGTGCTAAGTAACTAGCCAGGATGTGTGCACAACATGGTGGGATATGGGAACCCCTCAGCTGTGGGTGTGCCCGTCCAGGTATGTGCCTGAAAAGTATGGTCTGTCTATAACCTGTCATTGCAGGTGTGCTCTGCAGAGCCTACAAGCAGGTCCCAGTCACTGCAGAGATGTTTGAGTGGTGCATTATAAGGTGTGCCTTGCCTGCGTGCGTCACAGAGGAAGATGCAAGCATTGTGTCACATGACCCCATGTCATGCTTGCCAGTTCCCATTCTGCCAGTGACAATTATTGGAAACTGTGCAAGACAGGCAGTATAGAAGCAGCAAGAGCCTTACATGTGAGCTGTACTCCCAGGGCTGACAGGTGCAAGTCATCTGTGCCACAGCATTGTGTTTGACCAGGTCAGTCAAAGCGGACAGATACCAGATGCCTGTGGAATGACAATAGGAGCATAGGCAACTGTTGAAGTGACACAGTCGGTCATTGTACAGTGGTATCGTGTCCGGACGAATGCAAAATTCTCCCCAGGGCTTGGCCCACACCCTCAGGGCTATAAGACTGGTGAGCTATTGCATGTCCCTGCACACATAGTCTGTGAAGTGGCATCACAGGGCAGTCACACTAACATGGAGAATGACAGTCACATCGTACCTGGTGAGGTGTGGCATGGTTGCATAGGTTATGTTGCAGAAGCAGTTACCCAACAGCAAGATGTAACCGACTATCGCCTTGTGTAGCCTGCTGTGTGGAACTGCAGTGTGACTCCCTACAGAGTCACCTATGACTGGTGTGTTGTGAATGTTATAACTCCCTATTGGCTGTATGTGATGGGCACACATGAGTCTGTGGGCTATAAGTTGGTGATGTTGTCTTCCATGATGGGGGCTACCTCTGGTGCCTACACTGAGTATGGAGACGTACTGCACAAGTTGTCCTCACAGGTGTGGCCAGTGGTGTAGATCATTTGAGACTATGTGATGGGTGTTGTGTGTTGTGAATGTTACACATCCCCAAATGACTGTCAGGTGCAGTCAGGGTTGGTGACAGCATTACCCCCAGCCATAGCTGTCAACCTCCTGTCCCCAAAATGAGGAAAATTAGCCCTCATAATGTGTGACAAATGGGCAAAACGTGGAACACTTACAACTGGCTTACTAACAGCTTCAACTAGGAAGGACATATGATGGCTAAAATAGGCTGGTTTTACGTATAAAAAAGATATTCTAATGAATTAATATGATTCCCATCTATTTAGCCATGGCTAGCAGGTAAACAATTTCCAACAATGAATGTGTGACAGACCCTTTCAATGTGGAACCTTGAGGAACATGCACCTTTTAAGACCCCAAATGAGGTACGTTCCTCGTAATGAGGTACACTTGAGAGCTATGCCCCCAGCACGGCTGCAGAAGTGCATCCCCCACAGGCTGTAGTGTCGTATGTTGGGAGGTGAGCATTGAATGTGTACATGAGACAATTGCTCTATTGCCACATGTACGACATATCCCTCATATAGACAGGTAGTAGCACTGGTACGTGACAGTTGGACATGCCTGTATATACAACCATGTCCCACAGGATATGTGCTTTACGTGTGTACAACAGCTGTTGTACCATAAGCAAGCTGGGAAGTGTAGGACAGCCAGTGTACCTGTGGGAAATGGTGTGGAATGGGTGCTATAGTAATCAGTAGCTCATGACATGCTCACAAGTTCTGAACAAGTGCCTAGCATGACCATACAATACAGATAGGGTGTTGGATAATATCAACCCACAAGTGGTGATGACAGTGATTTTGGGTGGCACCGCACTATAACCCTGCTGAGTATGGTGTGCATGTCCATGAACCATTATCACTGTAGATGTTAGCAGTACAGATGTACAAGACAGCATGGATGTTTGATTACAAATACCTTTCTATGTCACAGGAGTGTTCCACCAGTGGCCTGTTGACAGACTCACAACTACAAAAGGTGCAAGAGTGACATGTGCACATCACACCAGTGCCAGCTACAGTAGAACAGGGTTAATGTGTTGTACCCCACCCTCATTGTAGCCCATACCACACAGACAAATGTTAGGCATTTGTGTATGTAAGGCTGTGAATGGCCATGACCTATCAGTATAGCTGTGTCAGTGTTGTGAACAACATACAGAATGGGCTGTGTGGGTGAGGTGTGTGACATATGTGCACAGTCTGATGGATGATACCAGCATTGTCACTGCTTGGTGAACATCCCTGTACACATAAACTACTACCTAGGCTGTGGTCAACATTATGGACACTGTGTAAGGGATGGTGCTGTGCAGTGCACCCCCCAACTTGGTGACGTCTCCAGGCCCCTTATGTAGTCATATGAGGTACCCATGTCATGTCAGGGTGCCATCCATGAGCACGGAGATCACTGGACAGGCATATACAGCACTGTGGTGACCAATATTGGATCACATACCACCTTTAAGGGGTAATGGCTATGCATGGATGTGTGATACCAGCCTTCACAATCCTCACCTCCACTATGCAGCATGCTGTCTACCTTGCAGAAAGACATTTGCTACACCATGATGATGGACATGCTACATGTCCATATCCTGATCTATAAGACATATGTCATGGACAGCCACCATCCTAATACTAGGATCACCACAGGCTGGACAGATCCCTGTACCATATATGTGACATACTCCCGCCATACCATGCAACCCTGTCCATCAAAGCTGCACATGTCATCCCAGTCATACATGGTGTGATGGCCGCATGGTAGATGTACTATCAACTGACTGGATCAGTAATGTGGCACTGATGCACCTTGCGGTGGCATAATGGCTGTCTGTTACAACTTGGAAACCATGCCCGAACATGCTATGATTGATAACCATCCCAGCGAATGTCGTCTGACTAGCCATTGTCCCATGTCTATCACATGTGCAATACAGGTGATCTGTGGCAGGATGTTGAACAGTTGTACAGTGCTGTGTAGATGTATATGGCAAAACACATGCATGTACAGATGTCCATGCGTATGCGTGCATTGTCACTGCTCAAGTCCATTACGGCTGTGTCTGTGTTGATATGTGACATATACACAGCATCCAGGCCAACAGCATTACCGTGGACACATCCAGGCATGTGCAGATAGGTAAGAACACAAGTGCAGGCAAATAGACATGACCACAGGAAGACAGCATTTACATGGAGTATGAACACTGTAATGAGGTGACACACATATATGGTGATGATATCCAATGCATAATGGGTGTGACATGTGTGACACAAACATGTCAGTCGTGTCAGTGTCATGATGCTTTGCAAAGATAACTGTGCAGATGTAGTAGATGTCATAGAAATGTATTTGCAGCAGTATCTCTGTACATCTCTGAAACTGTGATCTGTCACCATTATTATGTCTTACAGATAATGCCCCGTACACGCCTCCCAGCATACAGCCACCAGGAGGATGATGTCCTCATCCCACAGCTCCATGACAACTATGACTTGTTCAGCCATGTGCCACAGCATGCCCAGCAGCGGGATGACCTGTGGCAGGATCTACGCAGGAGGGTGAATGATGTGGGTGGCCATAACCGCACCTACCAGCAGGTATGCAGGCACTGCATGGACTTGATATGACATGCAAAACAGCATGCCACTGCAATCACCGGGGAACAAGGTCGAACAGGTGGTGGACCACCAACCCAGCCCCCACTCACACACACCGAGGAGCTACTGGCCAGTCTGGGGACTCCCAGGGAACAGCATCCACAAACACTAGCTGCCATCGTGGAAGTGGGTGTCTCCCAACCAATGAGTCTGGAGTTGCCTGGTAAGTCAGTACTGCACATATGGCTATTATATCCCATTTAGTTGCATGTGTCACTGTACATTAAGTAAAGTAACAACATATGCAAGGTATGTGGACACACATGCTGCATACTACAGTATGCTACACTGTGTATGCACACATGTGCATACTATATGCTATTACACAGGTGAATGTGTTCACATGCACAGTGCAACCTGTGGCTGTCATACAGTCATGGATAATGTTCATACTGCTGTGTCACCCCTATACAGGTACCTCTGGCGTGCCGCACAGACATGAGTCCGTTGCAGGTGAGACTGTCATCAGTATCAGGCATGTTACAGTGTAGATCTATTTGCCATGTGGCCAGTTAACACTTGCACACCTGATGTTTGTTCTGGTCACGATATGCAGTTCGCATCACCCATCATTCACACAGGCCACCCATGTGCAATATATACAAACAAAATGATACACCGACTTGAAATCACAGTACTTGTCATTGCGACATGTGTGGTCGGCTGTGCATACAATGGTGGAGGTGTTCTACAATGGAAGCATATGTAGTATGCATTGGAACAACATGTGTGGTACGCACACAGTACCACACAGTGAGCTGTGATATGGGCAGCCCACAGGTGTCATCTTTGTGTCATATGCCCCTGCATTGGGTGCACACATTGTGATGTGCCACCTGACATGTCCCAGACACGTAGTGTTCTGTCTGCAATATTGTCACACTATCGCATGACCTATACCCCACATACCAAACATACAACCCGTTGTCTGCATAGCCCTGTGGATTGTGACATATCTGACATCTATGGGTGTATGTCATATGGGACAACACAGACATGTGAGATAGATGGCCATCACACACATTTGGCCAACACATGTGCACACATGGCCATGGGGGATGGCCAGAGACATGCAGCCACACAGTACATGGGATGTGTATACACCCTGTTGCACATTGTCCACACATGGTCCAATTATAGCCTTAGTTGACTGATTATACAGTTGATGTGGTACACTGGACATCCTAAAAGCCTGTGCACAGCTACTGGAGGTGTCACTGAAGTCTGCCATATACGATCTGTTGAACATCACGACTGTGTTGCAGTTATGGCTATGCAATGTGTACATATTATGCATTCTACAGCAACATAGATGCCTCATGATGCCATGCAATGGCACAGTGTCTGTACTTCACACTGTATAGCAATGTAGATGGCTCACACTACCCTCCCATGCTCATGCACATTTGCTAAACATGCATTCTATCTGTAGGGCATACACACAACACTGCAATGTGAAGCCCATTATGATGCTGTACATGTGTCAGGACACCATTGTGTCAGACATGTATGCATGTTAATGCACATGTCAGCAGATTACATGTCAAGGTCACATCAGCCATGTGTACTGTTATCCTGTTCTGGGCCACATGGTGTTATCACGGGGATGCATGCATACTACCATGATTGTGTGAACTGCATGGCTACTGATATGACACCTGCTTGCTGTAGTGTGCACCCCAGGGAGGTATGCTTACTAACACTATTAATGTCTGAGCTGCATGCCCTCTGCTGTATCACAGGCATGCTGCATGCCATCTGACAAATCACATGCATGGTGTGTCTGTGTGTGTCTGTGTGTGTGTGTGTGTGTGTGTGTGTGTGTGTGTGTGTGTGTGTGTGTGTGTGTGTGTGTGTGTGTGTGTGTGTGTCTGTGTGTGTGTGTGTGTGTGTGTGTGTGTGTGTGTGTGTGTGTCTGTGTGTGTGTGTGTGTGTGTGTGTGTGTGTGTGTGTGTGTGTGTGTGTGTGTGTGTGTGTGTGTGTGTGTGTGTGTGTCTGTGTCTGTGTCTATTGTACTTTACAGTATTTCTTTGCATTCACAGGTGATGTAGGTGCGTTACCCTCCCGCGGTCCATCTGATGTTAGTGTCCCCACAGATACTAGCGGTGATGAACATATGCATGAGGTACAGGCAGGGTTGTCAGGGGCTGAATCTGTGCCAATGGTTGCCATCCCAGCTATGTCCCCCTCTTCCCCGCACACAGTTCTGCTGCCAACACATACCGCATCACCAGTGGCCATAGAGGAAGGACAGTCAGCGTCTGTTAGCATGGAACAGGAATGTGTGGTGGCTACAGAAGGTGTGTCTACACACCATGGTGTCAGCGTAATGACTGCAGATGTGCCACACAGGCATGTGGCCGGTGCTGCTCGTAGGAGGACCTCTGGCAGACATGCACCTGCAGGACAGAGCGCAGCAGCTGGTATCACCAGACGCATGTTACAGACTGTAATGGCGGCACAGGCACGTGCTGAACGGCAGAACAGAAAAGGGCAGAGGCTGCAGAGGGCTGCTATCCATACCCTAAATGACAACATCCAGGCATTGACAAATGCTCAACAGCAGATTGCTGATGTTCTGGATAGGCGATTGGGTGAAATGGTCGGAATCCTTGACCGAGACATGGCAATCCGTGAGTGGGAGCTGTCTGTGCTGGAACATCTGGTAGGAGTAAGGCATAGGCCACTTGGATGTAGGCCAGCAACACCACCTAGTGTAGGTCAACGTGAGCGTGCCACCTCACATGCCCGCTCCCATATTGCCAGTAGCAGTGCAGCTGGTGCTGCGCTGTCAACACCAGGACACAGCAGGCCACGTGGACGTGTCCCTGGATGTTCTCAGCGGGGACACGATTCCAGCAGATGTGTCGTCGGACAGTAGCCACTCTGTACCTCCACCTGGTAGTGCCCGTGCAACCCCAGGCAGGCACAGGTCACATGGCCATGGATGGGCACAGTGAGCTGTACAACCTGGGGCTGTCAATTATACCCCGTGTAGGCCTCACAAATGGCAGAACTGTGTACACACATACATGTACACAGCAAACACAAGGGGCTCCACAACATCCACATGCATTCTGAACAGACATGTCCAATCAACTCACCGGCCCTTACACACACACATGATGTTATCCATTGGTGCAGCCTATGCCCCTGGCAAACATATCACCCTGTGCATATGATGAAGCCTGTGCCACATCCCTGTCATCCACACCATCGGTGCAGGGTTATGCACAAATATTCTGATGCACAGGGTGAACAGAATAGTGAGAGGTGTATGTAATATTACCTGTGTATGCATAGTGAGGGATGTGCTGTGTGTGAATACTGAGAGATGTGTATGTGACATAGGTTGTGTACTGTCGACATGCACCAGTCATACCATGTAGTGCAGGTGCAGCATGCATTGTGATGTGTTCACGGTATGTGTCTTGGTTACATCTGTAGCACCATGTTGGTTGTGATACCCTGGTTCCCTCCTATGGTGTACTTGCATGTGCCTACAGGTAGCAGTGTTTGCAGTCCCCCACGTGTAACTGTGGATTACTCACAGGCAGGTCTGGCAATATCAGCATGCTACATGTACCCTCAACCTGACTGTTGGAAACACCAACATGACACAGATGTCCACACATATACTGCACCTGACGCATGTGGTCAGTGCTACAGGCTACACTGGACAGAGATGTGACATACATAGCAGGACACATTACAGGTATGGTGACATGGTGCAGGGGTTGTACACAGCGGTCTGGCCAATGATGATGTGAGGTGTCACTTGGTAGCTGGAGGCCACACTGTGCAGCAGTAGGACCCTGTAACAGTACGGGGACATGGCCACATTCACGGGGTGTACACCACTATAATGCACACCCCATAGTGTTCAGGTTGGGACCCTTGCCTATGTGGTCATCACCCTCACAGTACTATGCACCCACACGACATGTCACAGAGAAGGAACATGCACAGGTAGCCAGTATGGCTGGGACCTATGGCATCAACAGGGTAGTGCACTGCATCACCATTATGGGTTAGTCACCACGTGGGGTTAGGATCATTTCTCACTGTATATTAGCATACACCCTCACACCAAGCACCAGACATACATACAGACACACGCACTGTGGTGACCACACATGTGTATACGGACAGCCGATGTGTGTGATGCATCACACCGGCCGACGTCATGCTTCCCACACTGACGTATGTACAGATCTCTACAATGGTGTACCGGGATGTGTAACAACTGGGACATATTCCCTGTGATATGTGGCATCTCTGGTCACACATTCGGACACACATGGCAGTGCTGGGAATGATACATCTGCCATATGATGACACGTTTGATAGACATGCAGCGGTATTGATTGCATTACGTGTACCAATGCTATATCTGGCAAATGTGCTGCTATATGCACACGGGAGGTTGTAGGTGTTACAGGTGCCATGTGACATATAGTTGGTAACACCTGACCGCTGTGTATGCATTATGTCAGCACCGTCATGTAACAGCGACATAGTGTACTGTTTGCACATGGCATGATAGGATTGTGTGTGACACAACTGTGAGCCACCCCCTGCACACATACATCTACACAGGTGGTTCACCACTTTATGTACACACATCCCTCCATACGTGCTGTTTGTATGTCACCGTATACAGGTGTCAATGATGGGTCTGCATTGCGACTGCATGTCATAGTTAGGTGCAACTATGTTACGGACATCGGCCACTGTACATGCATGGTTGCTGCATGCACAGTACAGATGTCACATGTGTCTCCTGTTGCCATGTTTGTATGCATTGCTATTGTTGGACATGTGTGTTGACATACATAACACATGGACTGTGGTGTGATATCACGGGTGTCACAGGCGGCCAGTACAAGGGTATGTGTCCCGGTCAACATTGCTACCCCCTGTAGTGTGAGCATTCAACAGACATGGACCCACCTTCCATTTGCATGTGTAGCACTGATTAGGCCACTGTTATGCACAAGGTACATCAAAGGCTATGTATGTATGTATTGTGTGTGCAGTCCATGCACACATCTACACAATCACATGTATGACATATCCAGACGTGTGTTCATTGGTGTACAGCAACAGTCATGTGTCACAGCTGTGTAAGGGCCGTGGTATGTCTTGAGCTGACCTGTTCATGTATACTGGTATCATTGCAATGCATAACACCTGTTGGATCCCTGTTGGTACATGTGTACCCTGCACAGCTGGTGTACACCTCTGTACAGCCCAGTGGTCATGTGTCACATGGTGTTGTGGTACTGTAAGGCTGTATAGTGCTGCACCGACGACATGGTGATGACTTGACAGCTGCAGTGTACACTGCAGTGCGTACGTATGTGACCTGCACCTGTGACAGCTGGGATGGCAGCTGTGTGTGTACAGGTCACTGCATGTGTGACCACCCTGTGCATGAGGGCAGTTATACCTTACTGTGCTCTTCTGTACTGTGCCCTTCTGTGTGTACACTCCATCTGCATGCACGACAGGCCTTTGCAACAGCTAAGTGTGTGAGCATGCCCAGTATGCTGTTGTGTAGATGGACACACAGTACAGTCCATGTACGCAGTTGTGTAGATGGACACACGGTACAGTCCAATCTGAGACCTTCCATGTTTACACTCCATCTGCATGCAAGATGGCCCTTTACAACAGCTAAGTGTGTGAGCATGCCCAGTATGCTGTTGTGTAGATGGACACACAGTACAGTCCATGTACGCAGTTGTGTAGATGGACACATGGTACAGTCCAAACTGAGACCTTCCATGTTTACACTCCATCTGCATGCAAGACGGCCCTTTGCAACAGCTAAGTGTGTGAGCATGCCCAGTACGCCGTTGTGTAGATCGACACACAGTACAGTCTGAACTGACGTATATTACCAGGTGTGCAGCCATGGCCAGTGACACCTTGTGTCGGTGATGTCCCTCTGTGCATGGGCATGGCCGTTGACATCCTGTATTGCCATGGTGGTCATCCAGGCAATGGATTTCCGTCTTCAACATCAGGATGGATGCCTACCAAGTACACACTGGGTGACTATCTGGAAGGGTGTCTGTGGTACGTACTGTGTCTATGTATTGTTGTTGTAGTGCTCCATACATGTATAGTTTCCCCGAGTACACCACTGCCGTGTGGTTGTATACGTCTACCATGAGACAGTACTATGTCTGATTGTACACTCTCTATACAATCCCTGCCGGCGTCCTGGCATTTGCGGATGTTGACACGCACCTAGAAGAATGCCTTTGGGACTGTTGTGTTTAGTAATCTCGGTAGCGCATTCTGTAAATGCGTCATGCTGTAATGTGATAGGGTAGTTAGGTGTAAGTTCGATTCCCAGCCCTGCCAAGTGTGTGTGTGTGTGTGTGTGTGTGTGTGTGTGTGTGTGTGTGTGTGCGCATGCTCCAGTCTGCCTGGGGACTCATGTTATGCTTTTAGACGCTTCACACCAGAGATATATCCTGCTGACATCTTTGCCTTTGCGGATGTTGACATGCACCTAGAAGAATGCCTGTGGGTCTGCTGTGTTTAATAATCTCAGTAGCGCGTTCTGTAAAAGCATCATGCTGCAGTGTGATAGCGTAGTTAGGTGTAAGTTCGATTCCCAGCCCTGCCAAGTATGTGTGTGTGTGTGTGTGTGTGTGTGTGTGTGTGTGTGTGTGCGCGCGCATGCTCCCGTCCGCCTGGGGACTCAGGTTATGCTTTTAGAAGCTTCACACCACAGATATATCCTGCTGACATCTTTGCCTTTGCGGATGTTGACACGCACCTAGAAGAATGCCTGTGGGTCTGCTGTGTTTAGTAATCTCGGTAGCGTGTTCTTTAAATGCGTCATGCTGTAGTGTGATAGGGTAGTTAGGTGTAAGTTCGATTCCCAGCCCTGCCAAGTGTGTGTGTGTGTGTGTGTGTGTGTGTGTGTGTGTGTGTGTGTGTGTGCGCATGCTCCCGTCCACCTGGGGACTCAGGTTATGCTTTTAGATGCTTCACACCACAGATATATCCTGCTGACGTCTTTGCCTTTGCGGATGTTGACACGCACCTAGAAGGATGCCTGTGGGACTGCTGTGTTTAGTAATCTCGGTAGCGCGTTCTGTAAATGCGTCATGCTGTAGTGTGCTAGGGTAGTTAGGTGTAAGTTCGATTCCCAGCCCTGCCAAGTGTGTGTGTGTGTTTCCAGCTGTATGACAACAGTACATTGCTTTTACAGTATTCACGCACCTAGAAGAATGCCTGTGGGTCTGCTGTGTTTAGTAATCTCGGTAGTGCGTTCTGTAAATGCGTCATGCTGTAGTGTGATAGGGTAGTTAGGTGTAAGTTCAATTCCCAGCCCTGCCAAGTGTGTGCGTGTGTGCACATGCTCCCGTCTGCCTGGGGACTCAGGTTATGCTTTTAGACGCTTCACACCACAAATATATCCTGCTGACGTCTTTGCCTTTGCGTATGTCGACACGCACCTAGAAGGATGCCTGTGGGACTGCTGTGTTTAGTAATCTCGGTAGCGCGTTCTGTAAATGCGTCATGCTGTAGTGTGCTAGTGTAGTTAGGTGTAAGTTCGATTCCCAGCCCTGCCAAGTGTGTGTGTGTGTTTCCAGCTGTATGACAACAGTACATTGCTTTTACAGTATTCACTCACCATAACATCTGTGCGGCATCTTTGCCTTTGATGCTGCTGTCTACAGGCTAGACGTATGCCTGTGTGATTTCCGTGATCTACTACTCACGGTTGCATGTTCTGTCACTGCGTAATGCTGTTGTGTGGTACAGTGGTTACGTTCGTGTTCTGCTCACAACCCTGCCACGTGTGTGTGCGTGTCTGTGTGTGTATGTCTGTATCTATATATATATATATATATATATATATATATATATATATATTTATATATCTATTTTCTGCCCATAACTCTGCTCTTGCATGGACAGCTGACTGTTTCATGTATCGCAAATTTGCATAGCTTTCACATACCAATGGGGTATGTTGCAAATCCCAACATTGTCCGTGCAACGTTCGTGTTACGGGCGGTGTTACATGCCCTTACAGGCGTTTGCTGTATAGCTTGACAGACATCTATCCTTGCTGTACTCTCACTCTACTCGTACACGCTGGAGGCTTCATGTATCATGGCCTAGTTTTGCTGTGTGTATGTCTATTTGTGCTGTGTGCATGGCTGTGGGTATGTCCCACTATCATCATCTGTAAAGGTGACAGCCCTATAGGTACTTCATGTAGACTGCTGTGTCATTTGACATGTCAGCACATACCTGCGGACAGTACTGAATGTCCTACTGCAGCGCTTTTCATACCCTCTGCGTTATCTTGCAGTCGATAATGTTGTTTCCTCACACATGTATCTGTTTCTGATCATACCACTCTACCTCCTAGAGCAAACATCTGGACAAAGCCTTAACTGATAGTGGGACACATAGGGGCAGTATTTACATATTGCTCTTACAAACGTGGATAGTTGACACAATAATATGTTTTGCATTAGTATGACTTTTCTGACGGATTTGGTGTCTTAAACTCACATGACTTCAGTTCTCAGGAATTTGCCAGAATGGTACTGATTTTACGTGGAACACACCAAACATATGAGGCAGAACTCTGCACATTCTGCGTAAATCTGTACAGTTGCGGAGTATGTGTCTGATACAGGATATCAACTTTCTGACACCAATACACACACTGTATGGCGGCATCACAGGCCACATGCCATTACATTTATATTGCAGGACACACCCACCCAGAGGGTTGTATTCCTCACACAGGCCAACAGCTGCTTATCCACATTAATTAGTCTATCATGTACCGTATGTGTACGTCGGTATTTGCGCTTTCCGTCAGTGGCAGAGCTCACGTACGAGTATGGGGGACTGGACATTGTAATGGTGACACTGCATGACACCCTGAGGGACACATTTCTTTTGAGTCTATTAACCTTCCACATTGACTTTCACAGGGCATACATTGTCATTCACATTTGTCGGAGTACATGCGTATGACTTGTACATGTTTTGTCATTTGTCCTGACGTCTTTCTTCTCACCTGTCCACCTAGTATCACTAGTTCTGTACATGTATTTTGGAGAGGTTACCTTCATACCCCTAACCTGTACACATTATGGGTAAACGCCCTGACGTTTGACCTTTGCTCTTGTTACATTTGTCATAGTAATGTGCCTTTCTGGTAAATTACTGGCAAGGCATTATGAACTGTGCGGTTAGATAATAGTGACTGACATTTCTATGTCATGATTAGTAACACTCATAACATTCATATTCCTGGCTACGCCAGTATTCTATCAACATTCTGACTTTGTCTGGGGTATATCTAATATAGTCCCTATTTGTATTTCATGTACTATGCCTTAGTTCAACTGTCTTATTCTGACAGTTTGCCAGGTATGGTTACCATCTTGGTCGTACGCATGTCCATCCATGATAATCGCCTACATGACACTGATATAGGGCCCTACATATTCCCACAATGGTTTACGCAATATCCAGTGGATGGTTTGCCCCATTATTGAGAATATAGGTGTGTACTATACCCACATCACTCCCACAGGGCGGACCTAATAAATCTCTGCCAAACAACACCTAGGCCCATTTCTGCATACCCATGATTCACATACCTGACACCCCTCCACAGTACCCATTACACATGTTTAATGTGAGTGGTACTAAAGTGTGGAGACACTTATATGCACTCCCCACTCTCCAGATATCAGTTCGTACGTCATACATTCTATCGACACATGTGTCATTACCCTTGCACCTGCTAATGTTGCATGTACAGCTATATTGTATTTGCTGAGGTCACTTATTTTGCGTCAATGATGGTTGACACTATGTATGGATCAATTTTTGGAGTCCTGCAATGGACACCTATATGCATGTTTAAAGTGTAGAACTTGCTGGACTGTCACTTTCTGGCCAATGGTTTGGAAAGCAGCGGTTTATTCACCTTTCGTGCATGTCTGTCTACCCATATTAGCTATGCTGTGGCCTATTTATGTACATATGTCATATCTATGGGACATATGTTTGTTGTGTATACATATATACATGTACAGTCCTCATTTCATAATTTGCTTTGGTTTATGTCTGTGGATTATGTGTATACAAATATATCTATATCCATACCATACCTTTCAACTGTACAGATTGTCGCAGAATGTACAGCTGGTTGCCTCTTCATCTTCGGTGTGTTTTTCATAACCTTGTGTCTATCTGGCAATGTAGTGGCATTTCATTAAAGACTTACGTTGGGAAATACTGGCAAGCAGTTCAGGTTACGACTGCATACCCTTCAGAGAATCCATGCTACTGACACACACGTTATTCTATCCACTTTCTATGTTTGTTCTGGCACATATCTGGGGATTGTCCCTATTTGTACCGGTAGTTTGCATGGCTTTGTCCGGTTTCATACTTTACGGGGTTAACAGGTTTGAGCCATGTATATCTAACGTGGGGGAAACAGCATTCATTTACTATGCTGTGAGCGGATCACACATGCACAGGCGCACTTGCATTTACATGTTGTGGGTTACATCAGTTTAATAAATGTGTGCTTGCGTGGCCTTTTATACATCTGACCATAACACTTACTTATCTGTAGTCCGGTTTACGGACTGGTGTGAAACACACAGTTCACCTTTACGTATTTAACTGAGTGTACAGCACGAACGCATTCATTACACTTTACAGGGATATCTGCAGTGGTCGTAGGTCAACCGGGACTGCATTCACATTGGACAGATGCCGGAAACAGTATTCTGTTGCTGTTCTGCCTCATTGATATGCATACCCATAGTACTTAGCTACATCAACATATGCCTCACCACTTCACTTACAACACAGGCATCCATTCCCCTGCTGTGGGAAACGCGGTACTACATATTACACATTCCGTATTGCCTACTGCTGTGGACCACAGCTGCATTGTTAATCACTCCGAGGATATGCAGAACACCAGGGCATATAGTCATATCACATACACGTTTCTGATTGTCAGGGTGTTCATGTAGTGATCTGGGTATGGGCTTGTCCGCCTGGTGAACGGAACTTCCCTGGCTGAGTTCAAATGTCAGATGAAGCATGTGGACAGGGGGCATCTCCCTATTATGAACATTTTACCTGCATTTATAGACACTTGTTTGGGCACCTATCAGGAGCTTATTCTGTTGGCTGTACATATTATGGGTGGGGTTGTTACAGTCCATACTCCACGGTGAGGGGGGGGGGTTCCCATTCACATTTGACTATTACCTGTATTCATTCATACGGGGATTATTTTCTTGGACATGTTGTGACTACAGGTATGCAGTTGTACATTACATAAATGTCATGGCTTGTTACTATACATATGTATGGACCATACCTCTCGACCTCTTTGAGCAACAATTCTGCGCAAACCCTACATGATGGGGAGAGTAAGAGGGACACATTTTAACTAGTTTCCTTACAAGCTTATAACGCTGATAGAATACTAGGTTTTGCATTGTCATGACTCTTCTGCGGGATGTGGAGTGCTATACTTAATGCTCATTATTTCGTGACATCATTCCACACCTATTTACCGGACAGATGCAGGTTGTCGGAGGCACACAACACTATGAGCCAACACTCTGGTCATTCTGCGAATATCTGGACAGTTGAGTGATATGGTACGAAACTCTGTAATACACTGTTGTGTTCTGGCACAGCAGTAGCTCGGCATTAGGGACAGATGTCGGGACGTGCTGTCAGACAGTTGAGTTTCAGACTTCATACTCCGGACATTAATGCCATTGTGCAAACTGTCATTCTATGATATATCTATGTTTATCCATCCACATGGATATATTCCTGCTTGCACCTGTTATACATTCTACGGATCTCACTCCTCTGAGCTCTTCATACTCCTGCTCCTCTCTACCCTCCAGCTTAACCAGACTTAGCCGACACTCACTTGACTCCCAGTATGTCCTTGTTGTACATTTCTGTATTACCACTACAAACTCTGGATTTGCACTGTCTTATTATGCACATGTTATGCATGTGTATTTCCTGACTGTATGCCTTTTACTCTTGTATTTTACCTTTAACATTATGTAGCCTTTATTTCCTTGTATTGCTTGTGGAGCTTTTCTACCCGGGCCTCTGCTGTTACTGGGCACTTCTTCACCCAGTGGACTTCCCGAGTACTCAGACTGCACATACATGAATAACTTCTAACAGCTATCTTTGCATATTGTACCTGCTGTTGTACCTTTGTCTCACTTGTAGTCATGGCTCTGTCCAGATATCTAGCTCACACAGGTTGTCAGGTATGGTCGGTCACGCCGGCACACACTAGGTATCCCTCACACTTCATCAAGGTTCTCCTGTTAATGTCGGGTGTCTTCCTCACCCTTCTGCCGTTTGCCACTATGCGAGTGTGTGATATATTCTCCCACATATTTGTGTGGGGACACGTGCGTCATGGGAAGTTGTTTTATCCTGGGTACTGGGTTATGCATGACCACTCAGGCCTGGACAGTGTCTTGGACCTGTACTTCACGTTCTGACTTGTGTCCAGATATGTACAGGATTGGACATCTTGTCATCATACCCATTCTACTATTTACACAGGTTACTTATCCCGTAAGGGATATTCCAGAAATTGGACCATTTCACACAGAAACAATATCGAAATGTATTTTGGCTTTATGAAAATGTGCAGGGGGTTTAACATGCAGGGAATACATGGTTTGCTATCCTGACACTGCCTAGGGTGACAATACCTACTACATATGCGTAGGGGTCGGTATGTGTAGCTGTGTCTGTAACGGACCAGTGGGTCACGTACGGGTGGATTTGGTGGACGTTCTGTTATGGGGCTGGGTTGTGTAATGTGGAGGGTATGCTGGGTAGCCCATTATGCAGCCAGGTGTGTTGCATTTGTTATGGCCAGTTCCATCAGGACCAACCTGTGGGTATGTGATGGTGACATATCTATACATTTTGATCGCACATTTACATGATACATATGTTTGTGGGATTGTGTTCTACACTATGGCCTGTCTGCTTGTCTTGCAGCTGTTTCTCCATGAGTTTGTGTTTATGTCCACTTCACCCGCTGCTCCCTCCTATACCTCTGGTTCACCTTTTCTGCATACGACACAGTATCGCCTTTGTGGGTTTTACCATTACCCATCCACCCCTCACATGCAAATTACTCACATCCGATAGCTCACTACTTTTGTTGTTGGGCCATGACACGGCCAGAGTAGCACATTGACTGCCCTACAGGTGTCGGGTACCTTTATGGTTGTGTGGACTACCCTGCCATGTTTGCTTGCCACGTGCTATACCTCACACACATAGGTACACGCCCATACTTCACTTTCGTTACTTAGTTGGTATACCCGGGTACTACCTGTTCGGCTGTGTCACATACTAGTTTGGCTTCTACCGATGACTCCCGGGATTTGCAGACCTGTTGTACTCATTGTGGGGATGGCACCTTTTCCGATGTCCATGCTATTCCTTCCACATATCTGACTGTTGTGGACAATGCATCCCCACAGTCTACGGTACTGTTTCCACCTTTTCAATTGGCCACAATGTAACATTTGCGGTGGACACAACACATTTTCCATGCTGACACATACCCACGGTCAGTTCGGCAGATAGAACTTACAACTCTTGCCTATATCTAAGCTTTAGTCTTGTAGCATTTCAGTGGCTTATTCTTTTTCTTATGACATTTATGTAATATACGTGTGGAGAACAACTGTTTAATGCCACTATTACATGATGTCTGAGGGATAATTATGTCCTATAATCTCTGCACATTTGCCATGTTTACATGCTTGTGTCAGGACACATCTGGCCGCAGTGGCACTGTCGCTCGCAAAGTGGGACAGGTGGTATTCTTAGTCGATGGTACAGGTCATACTGTTCCTTTCGGCCTACATGTGTCCTTATTGTTGCAGCTGTTTCTATGCTCCTGATTCATTTACATGTGTATTCTATTCCCTATCACATTTGTTATGTGGGATACAGACATACCTTTTGTATGTGACTATTACATCCCTTGTGGGATATGATTCAGACATACAGTCACTACATATATCTACATTTCTCCTCATGTATTTTGTTATGGACACATCTGCACAGCTATGTACCCTCCCTCACATTATGGGTCAGCTGGCGACCCTCTCCATTGGGCTGGACGTACCTCCTGGTGGCGCCCTAGCATATGATATGTTTCACTTCCACATGGTATAGCTATAAACACTACGTTGGACCACGGGCACACGGTTTTTCTGTCATTTGTTCAAGGGTAGGGACCTGTTATTCCCTATCGTGCATTTGTGTTTGCTTCTTCATTTTCTGTTCGCAGGGACTATCTTGCATGCTTTGTATATGTTTCAGTCTCCACGGACACTGATAGGTGCGAGTATTACTGCAGGTGGAATATACTATTCAGCAGTTTAGGTTGCTCATCGACAGCTGACATTGACACGCCTCCCTCCGCAACTTCGGTATGCCCCATGCACTCGCACACGTTTCCTATGCACATGGCTGTGGCAGCTGCACATCTTCATTAATATGCATATGGCGCTACTACTCCATATATACGCTGCGCGGCCGGCGCAAGCCTTACACTGGCCTTGCGCCGAGCTTCATGAATCCGGGGGATGGTCCTGAATATGTACCATCTTTCCAAAATTATAAATGTGTGATAATCTTCCCTCGAAGAATATTTTAAATAATTGCTGCTATAATAAAATAATTAATTCATTTAAAATATAAAGGAAATTATTTTAACACTCTATCATTTATTTATCTACATCTATCTTTCCTTCTTTGTGTATACTGTTTACTTATATTTTAAAAAACATCCAAAGCCTCAGAAAAGTTGCAAGTTTTGTAGCTATTTATAATAATATATAGTAGGACACTTCCAGAAAATTCAATAAATCAGACTTGTTTTCCACAATCATAGATGTATATTGGGGAAAACATGATCTTTGTTGTTGTTGTTTAACGTTATTTGTAGACCATTTTTGGTTTAATTTCTCCAAGTATTTTGGGTTTCTTCTACATTGACAGGAATGGATCTCATTCTTAACTCATGGTATGATCACAGTTCATTACATTATTATTATTATTATTGCAGTGTTTGATGTTAGCCAGGGGGGCTCTTGTCAGCACCTGCAGTGTGCCCAGAATTGCCTCCTTCTGCAGTTCATGTGGAGTCACATATATCAGTAGCATATTTAAGTACACTTGTAAATTTCTTTATTTTTATCCCTGTCACTCCAACTATTAGTGAAACTGTCTAGATATATGTCTTCCTTATCTAGTTCCTGCTTGCAGATCCTGGTATTATATGACTTTGTGTCTCTCTATATGTATAGTTCAATGATCGGTGCTACTTTTTTCCTATATTTATTTAATTTATTTATTTATTTCCAGTTTGATTACCGGGAAAGTCCACTGGGCCCAGAGAGCCCATTTTCAGTGGAGGCCTGGGGAGAAAAGCTCCATGAAACAGATTACAGTAAATATAGCAGTCCAATGAAAATAAGGTACAACTACAAATTTATATCGAATAATACAAAGTGTGAGCAATATTGCCCATAGTGGAAAAATATCATGCAGATACATTTTAACAAATTCACATAGTTAAAGTCAAAGTCAAAAGCTATTTACAATATTTACAGAGTGTGAGAGATCGTATGATATTAGCTATAGAAGGTTATAGCCAGCTATAAGGTGCTTAGGAACTCAGGAGGATACCCTCCCAAGGGCTTTTGTTAAAGAGTTCTAGGTAGGGAGAATGCAGTTACATTTCCTTTTGGAGGAGAGGTAGGTATAAAGCTGTGTTTTGAAGTTGTTTGTGTTTGACATTGTCCTTAGTGTGGAAGGGAGAGAGTTCCATTTCTTACCTAAGGAGAAGGAGAGGAGAAGTTGTCCAGCAGGATGTTTAGGTTTGTGGATAGTAATCAAGTTTTGGTGTTCAGATCTGAGAGTTCTGTTTGGGGTGTATGAGGGAAGGATGTCAGTTAGAGCTGGGCATTTGGTTGGATTAAATATTAGTCAATGTGCTGTAGTGAGCTGGAGGAAGTCCAGGTAATTTGTGAATTCTAACCAGTTGAGGGATTGGAGGGTAACACAGTGATGTATGGAATGTTTGGCTTTGGTGGCAAATTTACAAATTTTGTTATAACAGCTTTCAAGTTTGAAAGTGATGGAAGAAGATAGGTTAGTTATTAGTGGGGCAGCATACAGAAGGGAGGGAAGGAGGTAAGAGGAGGTCAGAGTATGCCTGGTAGAAGTAGAGAGGAAGTAGTTGTTTCTGTATAGCATACCTAGTTTTTGGTGGGTTTTCTTTATATTTTGCTGAATATGGATGTCGAACATGAGGTGTTCATCTATAGTTACACCGAATAGTTTTGCATAGGGAACAACTTTGATCAGAGAGTTGTTTTGGCTAAGGACTTGGAAGGAATTTTTATCAACAGAGAAAGATATTGAGGGAGAGAATAGTAGTATTTTAGATTTGCTAGCATTGAGAGAAAGGTGATTTTGGCACATCCAGATCTCAGTAGTTGAAATGGCAATCTGAGTTTTAGATAGGAGTTCAGAGACATTAGAGTCAGAGCAGACAAGTGTAGAGTCATCTGGTTTTATTGCATCAATTTTTTGAACTGTTGTTAATGGAAGATCCCATATGATATAAACATCATCATTTTCTAAAATATTCTGTGGTTCATGTTTCATGTTCATGCATTGTCTTAGTATGTATTGTTTATATGTATCATTTAATAAACAAAGTATTTTTCTTGGTTTCTTTTCTAAATGGATCATATTGATTAATAGCTTGGACTTTATTTCTAGATATCAAAGCAGTTTTCATTATAGGTTCATAGGTTCATAGGTGTGTACTAGGCTAATGGCCCTGGAGCCTTTACAAGCCTAGCCCATAGGATTACCCTGGCATTATGCCACCTGACCTTAGTTCCCAGTGCATCTGTTGAGTAGAGCTACTGGAGTGATCCCCGGGATGAATTTTCTATTTTCCATCCACTCATCAAGATTTCTCTTGAAGAGGGCCAGTGAAGTGCTCTGCTTGACATGTATGGAAAGTCTATTCCATAGCATGGGCAGTCTCTGGATTATGAACCTGTCTGTCGAGCTTGTTCTGTTGATTGTGGTAATGAGGTTGAGGTCTCTGGAGTGTGTGGTGTGGAGGGATTGGGATTTCTTTAGATGTAGCATTTCTAACAGAGCTGGGTCAGACATGGCTTTGTAAGTTAAGCAGAGATTGTCTCTAAGTAGGCGATATGAGTCAGAGAATAGTTGGAGTTTTTTGAGTCTGTCCATAAAGGACAAGTGTCTAAGGCCTAGGATCCTCTTTGCGAGGTACATTTGCAGCCTCTTCAGTTGTTCCAGATGTCTAGTGAGGTACATACCACATGAGGCATTGTACTTGATGATTGGCCTAATGAGGGAAGAGTTAGTTTTAATCTTCCGAAATAGTCCTTACTAAACTTTGTTCTCATTTGTCCATGTTTTATTTGTTGATCCTTCATATATTCCCAAATATTTATATACTCCCTCCCGATCATTCCCTTTATATTGCATTCCTGTCCCTGGCTGATACTGTGTTGGTGCAGCTTCCCTTTTATAAGTGTTGATTTTCCACATTTATCAAGACCACATGTCATTCTTATATCATCTGAGAATGTTTTAAACATTTTTAGTTGTGCTTTCAGATCCTTGTGTAATGCCTATACCATTTTAAATCATCTAGTAAAAGGAGATGAGATGTATTTAGACAAAGTTGGTTTCTAAGAATTAAACTATAACCATAACCTAATCTGTTAAATAAATGGCTTAATGGGTTAATGGCAAGACAAAACAGCAGTGGTAACAAAGAATCACCTTAACATATTCTCCATTGAATTTGTATCCCTTGTATAATAATTTGCCCTTTGTGATGGCTTAACTGCAAAGTGATTTTCCAATAGTTTACAGTCACTGCAATGTAATCGATCAGCATAGGATATGTCTTGTGTATCTGTAAGCATTCCATTATATAGGAATGTGGGATGCTTGAAATGCTTTTTTGTAATTTACCCATGCCATACTTAGAATTTTCCCATTTGTAACTCTCTTTTATAACATTTTAGCAGAAAATAATGCTTTATTCCATATTACTTTGTTTATTATCTTTTTATCTTTTCCCATAACTGATTTTTTTTCTAAATGATTGTAAATTGTATCTATTTTTAATAGAACTCCAACAGCATTCATCATCTCCCCGATCCTGTGGTCAGGCTGCTAAGGATCACCTTCTCTGTATTCTACCCTGGGTACTCCCTCCCTGCCTATATACTCAAAAGGAAGATCAACTGTTTTAACCCAGAAGAACTCCCTGAATGTTTGCCTGCTAGCCCTGCCCTACTGCTAAGCAACATACTGCAAGGACTCCCTATATCACACTGTGTATGAATGTATGTAGCCAAAGAAATTACCTCTGTACTCATTGTTTAGCTACTATTATTACCCATTTTTCTGCTTGTATGCCCTACTGAGAGTGCGTTCCTTAAAGCAGCCTACCACGGACCATTCACTACAGCCCCCCCCCCCTCCTATCACTATACCCTTTTAACCACTTAGTTCCACCTAAGGCCTTTATATCGCTTCTTACCTTTATCCTTTATTACCACTTTCTACTACCACTATGTGGCAGCACCCTATCACTACATATCTAGAAAGAAACTAGTTCTTTAGTGGCTTCTGCACCCAACGATGGCTATACTTTCCATTTCTTTTAACAAATATACATTCTCCCTACCTTTTTTTTTTTTTTTTTACATCCACTCTCTCCTTGCTATATCTCAAACTCCCTCATTCTCACCTTGTTAACCTCATTTCTGTGTTCCCATATAGCATACAATACCTACCCACCTACCTTCTTTATTGACTCCTGTTGCTGATACTTTTTTCTCTGATCCTCTATCTTGGGTTGCTTACCACCTACTGTGTTTCTCTCTCTCCCCTCTTACTCGCAGTCCTCGCACAGCCTATCACTACCCTCCTATATATCCCCTCCCCTATTAGGTACCATCCCCCAGAGCTTATTTCTAGGCGTCACTTTATTCTGGGGCCATTTTTAATAGAACTCCAACAGCATTCATCATCTCCCCGATCCTGTGGTCAGGCTGCTAAGGATCACCTTCTCTGGTAAGTTTAAACATAGACTGTTGACCTTTTTTGTGTCCTAATGGTTAAAGTGCTATGCATATTTATCTTAGGTAAAATATACTGCTGACTTTGAGTCTATCTCATTGTAAAAGGGAAGGTGTGCTTATTACTGTATAGGTGCGCTTTGAGCATCAAACGTGTAAACTATGTGTTTTTAAGATGCTTATATGATTATGTTGCAATATAGCTGGTTTCTGTCTAACCCAGTGATAGCAAAGAGAATATTACTGACACTTGACTAGAATTACTTGTAGCAAACTTTGCCACCAGCTCTCTGTCTATGTGCGACACTCGCATACATAACAGCTGTCCATGTTTTATCTTGAATTTGGACAGGAAATACTTGTCCCTCTAAATGTGGGTTTCTTATAAACTGGATTACTCTACCTGTTGGTACATTGTTTGCACGCAAAATCGCTTGTTTTTGTAGCGAGTGTTTTGGCTTTTTGCATATCTGCTGACTTTCTAGATATAGTAGCTTACTGTACCTGTAGCTATATCGTTAGCTGGTGGAGTCGCTTCATTTGTAGCGTTTTTGTTTGCTTTCTGGATATCTTCTGTCTTTGTTGTTTTAGTGGATTACTCTACCTGTCGCTACATCGTTTGCATGTGTAATCGCTTATTTTAGTAGCGATTATTTTGGAATCGCTTATTTTGTAGCGTTTTTGTTTGCTTTCTGGATATCTTCTGTCTTTGTAGATATAGTGGATTACTCTACCTGTCGCTACATCGTTTGCACATGGAATCGCTTATTTTAGCAGCGATTTTTTTGGCTTTCTGTATATTTGCTGTGTTTTACATTTTTTAATGTTGGCTGTTCTTTATTGAACTGTGACGGCTGATTTTGGTGGGTCAACCAAGCATTTACCTGGTCCTGGCTGGTTTTCTACTATTTTGTAATGCATCCAAGCTATAGTCTGGGCAGTTGTACAAGTGAGTATAGTTCAACTTATTGGGCTTAAACGGCTGGTTTGTCAGGTTGACAGAGCATTCTGTACTTTTTTCCAGTCTCTCACGATACCTCATGGTATTCTTTTTACTTTATTAGTTTGGTAGTTGTGTAAGTGGGTCTGTTAAAACATACTGGGCTGAAGTGCTCAAATTTGGTGGAACCTCAGTGCTCCCTGTACATGTTTCCTACCTCTTATGTTGCCACATTGTACCTTACCTAAGCTATAGTTTGGGTAGTTGACCAAGGCAATCTGGAAGACATTTTTGGGATTGATGTGCCCATAGTTGGAGGGACCAGACAGCGTTTATATAGCTATTTTCTTCTTGGACTTTTATGCTGCCATATTGTCTTCTTTGCAGTATATAGTTGGGCAATTGATAGAGTGCATCTTTAAAAACATTTTGGGGCTGGGACCGCAAAATTGGCGGGCCCATAGAGCAATTGTTTTGCATTATCTTGACTCTTACACTGCCATATTGTATTTTCCTTTAATGCTATAAGGCGACCCTATATGTTCTACTTGAAGTGGATTTAGACATAGAAACAGTGTTTTATTATTTTTCACATAGTTTGTTATACTGTATCTCACTGTTAGACACTTGCTTGTTACTAGTACTTTCTTTTTTATCTTGATATACCTGTTGCATTATTCAGCTGCATGGTACGTAGAGTGATTAAAATGTATGAATAAACTGTCTATCACTGGCTGGCTCTCTGCTGTATTTTAACCTTATCCTTGGCTTTCCACTACTTCCTCTTCTAGCTACTCTCCCAATACAGTCTATCATTCAGCCTTTACTTTATTCCCTTGTCTTACTCACTATGTAATTATATCCTAGTTGACACTCCAACTCCTCAGACTCTTGCTTAACTCTTTGTTCTTCTGTCAATCCCTCATCACTCAGTACTTGCTATCCTTAAATAACTTAACCCACTGTGGATCTCTCTTCTGTTTTATTTTACAGTATTCTACCCTGGGTACTCCCTCCCTGCCTATTTACTCAAAAGGAAGATCAACTGTTTTAACCCAGAAGAACTCCCAGAATGTTTGCCTGCTAGCCCTGGCCTACTACTAAGCAGCATACTGCAAGGATTCCCTATATCACACTGTGTATGAATGTATGTAGCCAAAGAAATTACCTCTGTACTCATTGTTTAGCTACTATTATTACCCATTTTTCTGCTTGTATGCCCTACTGAGAGTGCGTTCCTTAAAGCAGCCTACCACAGACCATTCACTACAGCCCCCCCATCACTATACCCTTTTAACCACTTAGTTCCACCTAAGGCCTTTATATCGCTTCTTACCTTTGTCCTTTATTACCACTTTCTACTACCACTAGGTGGCAGCACCCTATCACTACATACCTAGAAAGAAACTAGTTCTTTAGTGGCTTCTGCACCTAACGCTGGCTATACTTTCCATTTCTTTTAACAAATATACATACTCCCTACCTTTTTTTTTTTTTTTTGCATCCACTCTCTCCTTGCTATATCTCAAACTCTCTCTTTCTCACCTTGTTAACCTCATTTCTGTGTTCCCATATAGCATACAATACCTACCCACCTACCTTCTTTATTGACTCCTGTTGCTGATACTTTTTTCTCTGATCCTCTATCTTGGATTGTTCCAACCCACTCCGTTCACCCTGTGGGCTCACTCCGCTCCCCTACCCTACCCCCAAATTCCACCCACCCCCAGTGCATCTACACTTATACTCACCTAACAACTCCTACTTCCTCCCTACCTATACTTTCCATTTCTTTTAACAAATAAACATACTCCCTACCTTTTTTTTTTTTTTTTACATCCACTCTCTCCTTGCTATATCTCAAACTCTCTCTTTCTCACCTTGTTAACCTCATTTCTGTGTTCCCATATAGCATACAATACCTACCCACCTACCTTCTTTATTGACTCCTGTTGCTGATACTTTTTTCTCTGATCCTCTATCTTGGATTGTTCCAACCCACTCCGTTCACCCTGTGGGCTCACTCCGCTCCCCTACCCTACCCCCAAATTCCACCCACCCCCAGTGCATCTGCACTTATACTCACCTAACAACTCCTACTTCCTCCCTACCTATTACACCCTCCCCTTTCCCTACCACTCCTACTTCCTCTTTATCTATAATACCTCTCCCCTTTCATCACCATCTTCTACACCCCTATAATTCACCTCCTCACACATCACACCTCCCTTCATATTTAACAACACAATATATATTTCTAATCCCTTCTCCCAACACTACATATTCTACTTTAGCTAAGCCTCAACATGCTTACAAAACTTCTGTCATTCTCAATCCAACTATTACTACTTCTGAGCCTTACTTATATCCACTACCTTTCCCAGCCCAACACCACAAATCACACACCATTACTTCACACAACCAGCTCACTCCCTTCAACTCACTTACACTCATTTGTCTCAATCTCCTCTGGACTATATCCCATTAATACCCATCTATTTTTTCACTACAAACTATCCTCTACTTATAAACTCTCTAACCCCTCTTTAACCATCAATATCTACTCAAACCTGAAAATATACAATATACAAACAAGGCAATCCAAACATCTCATCAACATAATCCAACACCTAACAACCATACTACTATCTAGAGATATACACCCTAACCCAGGCCCAAACACTACTTCCCCTACATCTAAATCCATCCTATTTGCTTCTCTAAATTCCCAAAGCATAGTTAACAAAATCCCCAATCAACATGCCTGGCTTCTCAACAACAAACCTGACATCTTAGCTATTTCTGAAACCTGGTTAAAACCTCACATAAAAGATATTGAAATAGTGCCACCAAACTACTCTATCGTCAGAAAAGACAGGGCCCACAAGAAGGGTGGTGGGGTAGCTCTACTCTACTCATCCACCCTTTCCATTACTCCCTACAACAAACCCATTCCTCACTTCTCCAATGCAGAATTAGTTCTAGCTCTATTTCAATTAAATAAACACAAACAAATTTGCATAGCCTCACTTTACATCCCCCCTGGAGATAATACCTCTGTACTTGAGGATATCCTATCCTGGCTTTCTACCAATATCAGTAATGAAACCATTCTCATGGGAGACACAAATATCAATTGGTCTTCCATTAATTCTCCTACACACCCCCTAAACATCAACCTATATAAGTACTCTCAGCTAATCAACCTCACTACCAGGCCCTCTAAAGACTTCTCCAGTGGCAGTACCCTAGACTGGATATTAGTCTCTCACCCCCACTACTACACTGATAGTGGAACTCTTCCTGACTCCCTCAGTGACCACCTTCCCATTTTCACTAGACGACTTCCATCTCCATTACATGTAACTCATAATTACATCAGCACTCGGAACCTTAAAAACTTCAACCCAATAACCTTCTCAGACTCCCTAAAATCAATAAATTGGAACCCCCTAAAAATACTACCCTTGGACAATGCTGTTGCACACTTCAGTACAACTTTCCTTAAACTACTGGATAGTCTTGCCCCCATAAAAACCAAAAGAATAGGAAACAACACCACCCCCTGGCTAACAAAAAACACACTAACTGCCATGCGACTTAGAGACAAAACCTGGGCACAGTACCAAAGATGCAAAACTCCAACCACCCTTAATGAATTCAAAACACTCCGCAATTCCGTAAAAAAAAATTATCACAGCAGATCAACAGAATTACTTCTCCTTACTCCAAAACAACCACAAAACCAATCCTCAAAAATTCTGGAAAGGCATCACTACCCTCCTAAAACCTGGCACAGCAGAAAACCCAAGCCCAGACCCAAACGCACTAGATATAGATCTGGCTACCCAATTCAACTCTTTTTTCTTAGACTCTATTACCAAACTAATCTCATCCTTCTCTAATAACACCTCACCCCCTGCTTCTGCATCCCCCCTCTTGTCATCCCCTTCATCTCCAATCACTCAACTCCCACCATTCTCCCTAAAACCCATTCCTACTTCTACCATAAGAAAACTCCTGCAAAAACTAAAACCATGCACCAATGCCCCTGATAATATTCCCTCATCCTTCCTCAGCATAGCTGCCGAAGCCATTGCCTTCCCCATCAGCATCCTAATCAATTGTTCTATCCAAGAAGGGCTTATACCCAAACTCTGGAAAAGGGCATTCATCATTCCCCTGCACAAAGGAGGCAATAATAACAATATTACTAACTTTTGTCTCATTGCCATCCTCTCTCCTATATCAAAACTTCTAGAGAAATGTATTCATCTTCAACTCCTTCCCTATCTCTTAGATAATAACTTATTAACTCCCACACAACATGGATTCAGACCCGGCCACAGCACCATGACTGCCCTCCTTTCCTTCCTGGAAACTGTAAATAAAGCAGAGATTCTGACTCTACTGTATCTACACTCTTTCTTGACCTCTCTAAGGCCTTTGATACTATCTCTCATTACCTTCTCCTAACTAAACTATCTAACCTAAACCTATCCCATTCCTCTCTCAGTTGGTTCACCAGCTATCTTTCCAACAGGCAACAAGCTGTCAAGTGGAAAAAAGCCATCTCCTCTTTCCTTAACACACCCACTGGTGTTCCCCAAGGTTCCATTTTGGGTCCTCTCCTTTTCAATATATTTATAAATGATTTCTTCCACTCAATACCTCATGCTAAACTTATTCAATATGCAGATGATTCCACAATTATCTGTTCAGCCACATCCATCCCTGCTCTCTTAAAACTGACTCAAGACGCCTTCTCTACCACAGAACAGTGGATGATGGACAATCATCTAGCACTCAATGCATCAAAAAACAAACTTATGGTATTTACCCCCTCAAAAACCAACACCATTGATAGAAAACTATTTTCCATCGCTAGCCAGAATAACACACCTCTTGAACTGGTATCTGAAACCAAACTACTAGGAGTCCAGATTGACGACCAGCTTAAATTCAATAACCACCTACAACTAAACATAAAAAAACCCCACCAAAAACTTGGCATGCTCTATCGACACAATCGATTTCTCACTACATCTACTAAGCTCACTCTTGCTACTACATTTCTCTTCCCTTCCCTCCTTTATGGTGCCCCTCTGCTAACAAACCTACAATCCTCTCTCAAAACAAAACTGTCCTCTTGTTATAATAAAATTGCCAAATTTGCAACTAGCCACAAATCATCTACCCATCATTGTACATCTCTCCACAAACTTAACTGGCTAGAGCTTCCCAACCATCTCTCCTATACTCAGCTTACTTTTGCTCATAAACTAATTTTTCAGCCCTCCCTCTGTCCCTCTCTCAGCTCTACCTTTAAAATGCACCTGCCACAAAGACTCCTAAGATCTAATAACCAAAACCTAATAGAACTGTACATACCCCGTCACTCTCCAGGACAAAACCTCCTGTCCTTTGCCCTGGCACGCCTATGGAACTCCCTTCCTCCCTCCACCCGTATCACCACCAACCTCCCTGCTTTTAAAAAATCACTGCACTCACATCTAACATCCTCATGGGAATGTTCCTGCTCCCACCCCTCCTAGCCTATTCTTCACTTCCTATGGCAGCTTTACCATATATTACCAGACACAAAATAATAAGCCAACTGTAATGACATCTTATAATTCTTTTATTCTACTATTTCACTCAAGAAACTATATATTTACTGCAGCAATGCTTTGTTTTTCTACAAAATGTAACCTTAACATTTTTATTATACCTGCTTAAATCTTAGTTTTTCTACAAAATGAAAAAAAAAAATTTCCTTTGTAAATGCTTAATCTTTGTTCTGTCTTGAACCCACAAATTACCACAATTGTAAACTGCTGTAATCTTTTTTGTTTACCAATGTTTTAAAGCTTTGTCTTTAACCTACAAATGATTGAAATTGTAAACTGCTATAATCTCTTTGTAACCTTAGTTTTGGAGCTTTTCTCCCCAGGACTCCATTGAAAACGGGTTCTTATTGGCCCAATGGGCTATCCTGGTAAACCAACTGCAAATAAATAAATAAATAAATAAATAAACTCTGTCTGCTTCAGTTGTAGTATATATATTATACATCATGAATTTGTAAGGTTTTAATTTCACCAGTTATTTTGGGTTTCTAATTCCATGACAGGAATAGATTCTTTTTAATTTCTCCAGGTTTTTTGAGTTTCTAATATGATGAAGGGACTAGACCCCATTCCCAAGTCAATTATGATTAGAGTTCATGAAATTATTATTGCTTCAGTCTTTGATGCTAGTCAGAAGTACTCTTTGTAGCACCGACAATGTGCCCAGTATTGATTCATTCTGCAATTCATATGTGTTACTTGGATTGGTTACATGTCTAAGTACAATTGAAAATTCTTTTTATAAGACCCATTGCTCCTACTACTATTGGGACTGTCTGGGTATCCTTCATCCACATTGGCCTTGTTTCTGCCTGCAAATCCTGATATTTTATGACTTTGGGTCTGTCAGTATGCATGACACTGTAGTCACTGGGTGTGGTGATTTCAATGATCAATGCTGTTTTTGTCTTCTTTTCTTGGTTTTCTCGCATCTATTTTTGAACTGTTGGTAATGGGTGAGCCCATGTGATATAAAGCTCAACATTTTCTATAATGTTTTATGACTCCTGTTTCAATGTTCCTCAGCTACTTTTATATTATAATGTTTGCACAGTCCCCAGTGCAACAGTCTTGCCACATTACTATGCCTTTCAGTATACAGTCCTTCTGACATTAGTATATCACAACAACCAACAAGACGTGAGACTGTTTCCAATCCTGTTTTAAAAAAATCAACACTTGTCTGTTTCTCCCTCATGTTCAGTGGGCTTTGTAAATGAATGTGCATGTAGTCCACTATCTTGGGCCAGCAATATTAACCTTTCTTCTTTTGGTTTAAATTCAACTATCCTTAATCATTCCTACATTCAGTCCTGATCAACATGAGGTTGCAACTATATTTATGCATTTTCCACATTTCTTGACTTTTCATCTGATCCTTGACTTTATATTCTTTGTTTTTTTTTTTTTTTTTTTTTTTTGGCACATTCAGTTGCTGCCTGATTTTTGTCTACTCCTGGTTTGATTACCATTCCCGCTTGACACTGATATGCTTCTGCTAAACTATGTAGGGAAGTCCTCTTAGACTTATTCTCCTCATATATTAAAACTTTCACTATGTTTGGGTCTTGTGAGGTCAGCAGATATGTATGCAGTCCTATGACTGCAGATATATACATGTAATCAATTTCGAGGAGGCCCATACCTCCTTCAGAACGGGGAATATATAGTCTTGCTATACACTGATTTTTATAAATCATTTGATGACCATGAAGCATCCTTCGTGTTTTCCTTTCCAACTGATACATCACCTTTTGAGGCCAGTCAATTACTCCAAAACCGTAAGATAGGACAGGAAGAGCAAATTGGTTTATACCTTGGACTTTGTTCCTAGATGTCAGTGTTGTTTTCAGTATTAATTTTAGTCTCTAAAATATTCCTTACTGAGTTTTATTCACATTTGTTAATATTTTATTACTGATCCTTCATCAGTTCCCAAATATTTATATGCCCCATCTTGCTCAAGTTCTTTGATATCACATTCCTGTACCAGGCTGATGTTTTCTTGGTGCTGCAGCTTTCCTGCTTTTACGGTTGCTTTTGCACATTTACCAAGACCAAATTACATTTTTATATCATCTGAAAAAGTTTTGATCACTTGTAGTTGTGCTTTCAGTTCCTTATCTGATGAACTAAACAGTTTTAAATCATCCACAAAAAGAAGATGAAAAATCTTTACAATTTGTTGTTTTCATGGAGCCAAATTATGGCCATGACTTTATCTGTTAAGTAGACAGCTTAATATGTTAAGGGCAAGATAAAAAAGCAACAGTAAAAAAGAGTCAGCCTGGAATATCACCCTTTGAATTTTTATCCCTGGAATAATAATTTCTACTTTATCATGGCTTAACTGCAAAGTGGTTTGCCACTATTTAATGGTTGCTGTAATATAATCAATCAGTGTATGGTGTATTTTATATATTTTTAAGCACTCTTTTATCCATGAATGTGGAATACTGTCACATGTTTTTTGTAGTCTATCCATAGCATACTTAGATTATTTTCCTTTTTACAGTGCTCCATTATGACTTTATTTAACAACAAATGAGCTTTTGCCTCATATGACTTTTTTTGTTACCCTTTTGTTCTATTACCATGATTGAGTTTTCTTCTAAAACTCTGTTGGCACGAATTCCAGTGTACAGTTTATACATCGTCAGAAGGAAAGTTATTGGTCTATAGTTTTTTAGGATAACTTGCAGGTTCGCTCTTAAGTAGGAATATTGTTTTTCCTGTTGTTAACCAGGCTGGTGTATTTTCAGGGTGCAAATATAAATAGTTCTTACTTATGACTAAGTCTTCATGTAAAGATGTTAATACTTTTAGCCAGAAGTTAAGTACTGCATCTAGGCCTGGGGTTTTCCAGTTAGGAGTTTTTCTTAACTTTGTCTCAAGCTCTCTGGGTGTTACTTCATCCTATTTCATATCATGTACATTTGAACTTCTTATTTTTTCTTTTACTACTTCTATCCATTCAGTTACTTTGTTATGTTCCACAGGATCTTCATAGGTATTTCTCCAAAATGTATCCTTTTCTTCTTTATTTGGTGGTGTTTCAATTCCTTTTGCCTTGTTTCCCAATTCTCTATAAAACATTTTTGGGTCATCAATGAATTGGTTATTTTGTACTATTGCTTTATATTTATCTGCATATCTTCTAAGTTTTTCTGCCTGTGCTGATATTTTTAGTTTATTATTTGCGATAGTGCATGATAGCTCCTGATCTGTTTTAATACTGCACATTGCGTTTATCACATCTATCTTTTTGAGCATTTTTGTTGATCTATTCCCTCTTCTATACTCTTCTAACAGTCACACTTCTTGTCTTAACTGCTTTATAGTTTTCTATATTCGATAATTCCATGATGGTATTTGATTTCTCCCCTTCCTTTCCCTTACTGCCCTGTGTTTTTGTGGTAAGACTTTCTCTGTTATTAATTTAGCTGCACAGTAATATATTCTACTTACTTTTGTTATATTGCATGAATCTCTATGAACAGTTCTAACTACTCTGTTCATTTGTTTTATCAAACGTTTAACTTTTGGGGTTTTATTGACTTTCTGTAGTCTATTTCTTTCATTGATTTTAATATGTCTGTCCATCTCTATTAAATCAAGCAACTCTACTCTTAGATACTTTTTTTCTCTAAACTGAGGGCACATTCTTCATTCTCCATTTCCTGCAGACATTCTAGAGAAAATTCCAGAGCACCTTCCTGTGCCACATTCTCTTCAGTTTCACCCTGTGTCATCCATTGCTCTTTCTTATGGGAACTCACTGGGCTATCACTCTACAACACTGACTGCGTTAAAGTTGCCACAGTCTCCTGTTCCTTCCCATGCTCTGCAACTCCAACTGAACTTTTGTATTGGTTTTCTGTGGAAGGCTCCAAATTATCTTCATATGGCAACTGATCAGATGTTTCCCACTCCTTGTGTTTCTCCTTATTTTGGGGATCCATTGCTCCCTCTTGCTGTGATTTTATCAGAGTTAGATTTTCTACACTAAATCCTTCACTTAGTAGGTAACCCATAACCTCTGTTTCCATTTTTTTTACTTTTCCATTACTAATCCTTCTTTATACCTTTTCTCTTTTCTTATTTTTTGTATTGTAAAATTTTCCATATCCGGAATCTGTTGCCTATATTTATCTTCAAATATCTGTGGTGCTGCTCTTTTTGTATTGGTTAGTTTTGCTTTCTCCTGTGCATATGTATTGTACCATATTAAATCTCTTTTCCTTTCCCATGTCAATATTTCTTCTTCAAATGTCTCCTGCTTCTCCTGTTTCTCCTTACTTGGGAGACTCCATCATGCGGTGATATAACCTGTGTTACACTTTCTACACTAAATCCTTCACTTTGTAAATATTCCATAACTTCAGCTTCTATTTTTTAACTTCTACTTTAGTAATCCTCTGTTCTACATTCCATCTTTGTGATCTTATTTTTTTAGTGTGAATTTTTTCATATCTGGATGCCTTTGCCTCTATTTCTTTTTAAATATCTTTGGGGCTGCTTTTTATATTGATTAATTTGGCTTTCTCCTTTGCACAAATATTGCACCATATCAGATATCTCTTTATTTCCCATCCCATATTACTATTTTTAATTTTTTTTAATCTCTAGATTTTGTTCTTTATATTTATACACTTCGTCAGTCACTTTTTATTCCAAATGGCCCAAGGTTTCTTGGTCTATATAATGTTTTTCATAAGTCTGTTGTATTAATGAACAAAAAAATTTTTATTTGAAGCTTCTGGATGTTTTTCTTGTGCAAGTAATTCAGTAATTAATTAATGTTATACTATTTAGAAGATTTTTGAAGATTTTTGCTGTTTTTTACTAACCTTTTTCTAAATGGCTTATTGTTATCTATGCTGATTTTTATGTATGTATACATTTTTTACTTCTGTGGAGCTTTTCTCCTCGGGCCTCTACTGAAAATGGAAATATATCCAGCTAGACTAGCCCGGTCAACAAATGTAAAATAAAATAAATAAAATAAAAAATAAAGTATTTTTTTGCCTGTAATTTCTCTCTTAATCTTTTTGTATATTTTCTGTCTAGAAATTCTGGGCTTCTTGCATAGTCCAGTTTATCATCTTTATGGGTCTATATTAGTTCACCAAAGTAACTCTTCAATGAACAAACATTCATTGACCCGTATTCATCGAAAATCAGTTCCGCGATTTGCTGAATTCTCCCAGAGAAAAGAAATACTTGCCCCACAGTACAACAGCCCCAAATCTAGCTAAATCTAACCCACTCAAGTGGGAGGGCCTTCACCCCCACCACCCTAACTATATATACCAACTCCAAGATCACAGTACAGTGGAGAAAAGGATAAAGTTGTGCTGTGGGGCAAGTATTTCCTTGCCCTGGGAGTATTCAGTAAACGTGGAAGTGATTTTCACTAAATATGGGTCAATGAATGTATATTCGCTAAAGAGTGACTTCAGTGAGCTAATATAGATCCATCTTTATGGATCTTTCTTTGCTCATCACTTTTTGTGATTTTTGTTGACTACTACTTCATTCTACAACAGGGGGGGGGCATCCTCCCCCTGAGCCCGGCCTACCCCCATTGTAAAAATATTTCCGTGTCTTGAGGATTCTACACTATTTATTTCCACTCCTGGCACTAGTGTGCCTACCAGGATTGGGCACTTTTTTAACCGGGGTCTTGTGCACCCAGCTATCATTTTTTTATATTTTAACCTACTTCTGTCCATGATATGTGCTATATAAAATACAGTTTATATATCAGTGTTGTCTTGATGAGATTTTGTGGAAAACAGGGTCCACCTTGTGAAGGTACTAAGCAAGACTTGAGGATCAATTCAATTCCACCAGTACTACTCTCCTTTGTTTGCTGATTTATTATCTCTCCATTCAGACCCCTTTTATCATCTCTCCATTTGGACTTTGTCTTTTTTTTTTTAATTTCTCCAAGTCTTTTGGGTTTCTAATACCATAACAGGAATGGACCCCATTCCTAAATCAAAGTACGATTAAAGTTCATGAAATTAGCATCATTAGCATCAGTGCACCTACCAAGATTGGACACTTTTTTTTATCCTGGGTCTAGTGCACCCGGCTATCTCTTTTAATTTTTGACCTACTTCTGTCCATGACATATGCTGTTATAAAATACAGTCTATATTTCAGTGTCATCTTGATGAGATTTTGTGAAAAACAGGGTCTACCTCATGAAGGTACTCACCAAGACATGAGGATGAATTCAGTTTCAGCAACACTATTCTCCTTTGCTTGCTGACTTATCATCTCTCCATTCCGACCCCATCATTTCTCCATTCAGACCCCTTTTTCTGCCATTTTTAATTTCTCCAAGTCTTTTGGGTTTCTAATATCATGATGGGAATGGACCCCATTCCTAAGTCAAAGTACGATTAAAGTTCATGAAATTAGTATTGCTTCACTCTTTGATGTTAGTCAAAAGTGCTCTTTGCAGCACCCACAATGTGCCCAGTAATGACTCCTTCTGCAATTTGTACGGTGTTACATGAATTGGTAACATATCTAAATACAATTGTAAATTCTTTTTTATAAGACGAGTTGCTCCTACTACTATTGGAACTGTCTGGGTATCTTTCTTCCACATGGCTCTCATTTCTGCTTGCAGATCAAGGTATTTAATGACTTTGTGTCTTTCTGTATGCAAGACACTGTAGTCACTAGGTGTGGCAATTTCAATGATCAATGCTACTTTTGTCTTCTTTTCTTGGACCATTATATCTGGTTTTCTAGCATCTATCTTTTGGACTGCTGGTATTGGGTGATCCCATGTGATGCAAACTTCATAATTTTCTAGGATTCTCTGTGGCTCATGTTTCCAGTGTTTTTCAGCCACTTTGATACCATAATGTTTGCACAATCTCCAGTGTAACAATCTCGCCACATTATTATGCCTTTCCAACATACAGTCCCTCTGCCATTAGAGAGTCGCAATCAGCAATAAGGTGTGTGACTGTTCATAGGTTCATAGGTTCATAGGTTGGTACTAGGCTATCGGCCCTAGGGCCTATACAAGCCTAGCCATAACAATTCCCTGGCTATTCCTTCCCACACTATTTACTTCCCTGGACCCCTGTCTAGCAGGGCGACTGACATGATCCTGGGGGTGAATTTCCTTTCTCCCATCCAATCATCAAGGTTCCTTTTGAAGAGGGCCAAAAAGGCGCTCTGCTTGACATGTTTGGGCAGTCTATTCCAGAGTCTGGGGAGTCTCTGGGTCAGGAACCTATCCCTCCAGCATGTTTTATTTATTGTGATGACAAGATTTAGATCCCTGGAGCATGTGGCTCTGAGGGATTGGGATTTCTTTAAATGTAGCATGTCCAACAGCTCTGGGTTTGACATGGCCTTGTATGTTAAGCAGAGATCGCCTCGGAGTAGACGATATGTTTCCAATTCGGTTCCACAAAACCTACATATGTCTGTTTCTCCCACATGTTCAATGGACTTAGTAAACCAACGTGTAAGTAGCCCACTATCTTGGCATGCTAATATTAACCTTTCATTTCTTGATGTAAATTCACCTCTCCTTAACCATTCCTGCATTCATTCTTGATCAACATGAGGCTCTTCCAGAAGTTTTCTATACTTGCAACTATATTTATGTTTTTTTCCACATTTCTTGCCATCTCACCTGGTCCTTCACATTATATTCTTTCTTTTGTTTTTTTAACACATTCAGTTGCTGCCTGGTTTTTATCCACTTCTGGTTTGATTTCCATTCCTGCTAGACGTCGATATGCTTCTGCTAAATTAAGCAGAGATGACATCTTAGATTTATTCTCTTCATGTTTCAAAACTTTCACCACATTTGGATCTTGTGAGGTCAGTAGATATGTGCAGAGTCCCACGATTGCAGATCTATACATGTAATCAATTTCAAGGAGGCCTATCTCTCCTTCAGAAAAGGGAATATATAATCTTGGGATTCAGTGATTTTTATAAATCATTTGGTGAGCATGAAGCATCCTTCTTGTTTTAATATCCAATCTATCCAACACTTTTTGGGGCCAGTCAATCACTCCAAAACTATAAATTAGGACAAGAAGAGCAAATTGATTTATAGCTTGGATCTTGTTCCTATGTGTCAATTCTCTTTTCAGGATAAATTTAAGTCTTCTAAAGTATTCCTTACTAAGCTTTATTTGCATTTTTTCATGTTTTATTGCTAATCCTTCATCAATTCCCAAGTATTTATACATCCTCCTCTTGCTCAAGTTCTTTTATATCACATTCTTGTCCCAAACTGTTTCCTGGTGCTGCAATTTTCCTTTCTTAAAGGTTGCTTTTGCACATTTATCAAGACCAAATGACATTCCAATATCATCTGAAAAGGTTTTGACAACCTGCAGCTGTGCTTTCAGTTCCTCATCTGATGAGCTATACAGTTTTAAATCATCAACAAAGAGAAGGTGAGAGGTCACTAGACTTTGTTGTTTTTAGAAGCCAAATTGTAGACATGACCTAAGCTGTTAAGTAAACAGCTTAATGGATTAATGGCAAGGCAAAATAGCAATGGTGACAGGGAGTCACCCTGGAATATAGCCCCTTTGGATTTTTATCCTTAGGATAATAATATGTCCTTTATCATGGCTTAATTGTAAAGTGGTCTGCCACTGTTTCATGGTTACTGTAATGTAATCAATCAGTGTAGGATGTACCTTATACATTTTTAAGCAATATTTTATCCATGAATGTGGGATACTATCAAATGCTTTTTGTAGTCAATCCATGCCATACTTAGATTCTTCCCTTTTTTACAGTTCTCCACTATAACTTTATTTAACAACAAATGATCCTTTGTTCCATATGACTTTCTTTTATTGCCCTTTTGTTCTACTGCCATAATTGAGTTTTCTTCTAAATTACTATAAACTCTGTCGGCGTCAATCCCCGTGTATACTTTATACGTCGTCAGAAGACAAGTTATTGGTCTATTATTTTTAGGGTAGCGTGCAGGTTCACTCTTAAGTAAGAGCATTGTTTTTCCTGTTGTTAACCAGTGTGATGTCTGTTCGGGGTATGCATATAAATAGTTCTTACTCATGGCTAGGTCCTCGTGTAAAGAAGTTAATACTTTAAGCCAAAAGTTAGGTACTGCATCTCGGCCTGGGGTTTTCCAATTAGAGGCTTTTCTCAACTTTATTTCAATCTCTCTGGCTGTTATTTTATCCCATTTCATATCCTGTACCTTTACACTTCTTATTCTTTCTTTTACTTCTTCTATCCATTTAGCATCTTTGTTATGTTCCACAGGATCTTCATAGATACTCTCCAAAATGTATCTACTTCCTCTTTTTTCTGTGGTCTATCACTTCCTTTTTCCTTATTTCCCAATTCTCTATAACACATTTTTGGATCATCAGTAAACTGCTTATTTTGTGCTTTTCCCTTATATTTAACTTCATATCTTTTGAGTCTTTCCACTTGTTTTGAAATTTTTAGTTTGTTATCTTCAATAGTGCATAATATATCCTGGTCTGTTCTAATACTGCTCATTGCTTTTATCACATCTGTCTTTCTTAATGTTTTTGTTGATCTGTTCCCTCTTCCATAATCTTCAAACAATGACAGTTCTTGTCTTAGCTGCTTTATAGTTTTCTCTATTCGATATTTCCATGATGGTATTAGCTTTCACCCTCCCCTTTTCCCCTCACTACCCTATGTTCCTGTGGTATAATTTTATCAGTTATTAATTTAGCAGCACAGTAATATATCCTGTTTACTTCTGTTATATCGCATGGATCTCTGTGGACAGTCCTAATTACTGTGTTCATTTTGTTAGAAAAATATGTATTAGTAATATGCATTAAGCATTCCAGGTTTAAAAGGGTTAATACATTTATTCTGTTCACACTGCATGAATCTGCACAGTTATTAGAAACTTAACAAGAAGCATTTGATTTCTGCTAATGTCATCAAATAACAAGAAGTGTTTCATTTCTACTAGTGTCATGAGACTTAACAAAGAGTTATTAATTTTCTGCTTATGCCATGAGAAAGTACACAGCTGTTAGAACTTTGATAAGGAGCACAATGGATGCTTGAAAGTATAAACCGTAGACAACATTACTTGTACCTAAGCTAGAAATATACCTTGAATCTAAGCAAAATGTAACACATATATTAGAACTGCACAATTAAAGAATTGAAAGTTTGTGGTGGGCTAAAATAAGCCTCAAGGCCAGGTTGTTTTTCTCAAATGTTTTGCAAATCAGCAGTTATTCTCAACTAGTCAGCAATTAGTCTAGTAACATTTTCTGTAGAACAATACAGAAAGCTGTGTCTAACTACGTCAGCAATAGAAGTAACATTTCTGTGTGACATGGAAAGAACTGTATAAAAATACCATACTAATTACTAATGTTCAGACAAATCATTCTGCCTGCATGCTTTGTCTCCTTGCTGCACGTTAATAAAGGGTGCCTTACTTGAACCTTACGTGAATTGGACTTTGAAGTTTTTCCCTTTGACAGATTGGTCCTTCGGACCAGAACCCTCTCTTCACCTCGGATCAGACGGGCCAGGTGGTTGAAACCGCACGAGGAAGAAACCAAATCGGTTCTTCTTATTTGAAAAGCCCTCCGACTGAATTGTTGTTCAAAAGAGGCCAGCCACTTTCTGATCTGCGACTGAAGGACGGGTCTCCGCGAATCAGGTGATCAATCATGTAGGCTCAGGTAAGGTGAATCTACTTTTTCCTGTTTTCTGTTTTAGATCAGGGACTAGATATGTATTGTTTTTGTTAGACTGTATTTTTCTTACAAGTCAGGGACAGAAAAGATTACTGTCTTGTCATAGATCAGGAGAAACAGAATAAGTAGGCAGTCATTCTGAAGAGACTATAACAAAATCCGTGGTACCTCATTAAAAAACTAAGAGGTTACGTAATGATCAAAAGGGTAGAACAAAATGGGTAATAATTGCACAAAAAGACCCCAAAATCCGCCATTAACAGAAGACGCAAAATACATGCAGTCGCAGCGCACCGACAATATTAAATATTATTCAAAATGGGTTAATAAATATGAATTCGATGGAAAATTAGAAAAATCCTCACTTATCAAACTTGTCAAACAGCTCAAAACTGATTCCAAAGGTTGGGCAAAAAAGCAATGTAAATTAGGAATTCCTCAGGCACACAGGTGGATTGAGGAAGTAAACCGTAGGGAACAAAAGAACAAAAATTCAAAAACAATGTTTTTAGATAAGGAGGACCATAACTTAGTAATAGCATCAGCGCCTCCGCCTCCCTTACCGGAATATGAAGCAAGTGAACAGGTTAGTCCACCCCCACGATATCCTGTGGTCACTGAAGAAAGAGGCATTATGAAAATAAAACCGTATATTAGGGATCCCATCGGGACCAGGTCTCGAACAGGGGCAGGTAACTCAAATGAAGGCATTGAGTTATATCAAATGGTTAAGAATTCATGCTCTATGAGTGAAGAAGAAATATGCCCACTTATAGAAGTACCCAATCCTCAGGCAGGACAAGATAATCAGGACCCAACTATTTTAGTGTATAGACCTTGGACTCCGGAAGATATCTGGAAAGCTACTGAGGGAATTTCCCATCCAAAAGTTAATTTTAGAAAATTCTCAGAAGATTTACAAGGAATGAGGCTGAGTTATAAGCTAAACGGAGTAGAGGTAGAAAAAGTAGTTAGACAAATTGTGGGACCAGATTGGCACATGATTAGTGGCAACTGGAATGCCAGTGACGCTGCACAAAGACCCCTCCCACATAGTAGTGCAGAATTAGACAACAGAGTAAAAGGTCTTACAGACCGCATCTCTGAGAAATGGAAGCCTAGGGCAGACTGGACTTGCATTAATCAATGCATCCAACAATAAGGTGAAACTATTGACCGGTGTTATGCCTGACTATTAGAATGTTTTAATAACCACTGTGGAATGCAGGTTCCTGAAGATCAAACACAATATTCCCCATATGAACAGCAGTTAAAAAATGCATTTTTAAAGGGCAGTATTGCACCTATAAGCAGTTTTATTACAAAACACATGGTAGACCATCGTACAAGCAGGTTACAGTCATTACTTGAATATGCTAGGCATGCCGAGAGGCATTTTAATAGCAAAAAGAAAAAGAAAGCTCAAGTATTTTCTGTAGAAGATGGAGCAGAAGTTTATGTAGTACAGTCCGGGAAAAAGGGCAAGAAAAATGCACAGGGAAACAAACAATCTGATCAACGATCAGAGGACTTTGAAGGGCGAAAGAAAAGGGGTGAATGTTTTAAAAGCGGTAAAAAGGGACACTTGGCAAAGGATTGCAGGAAAAACAAGAAGGCAACCATGGAAGACAAGGAGGGTGAGGACTGACTATATGGTAGTCAGGAATCACTAGAAGGGGATAGCGAAGAAAGGACAAATGAGAATGTGATAGAGGGAATAGAGGATGTGACAGAAGAGGTAGAGGAAGTGCAAGAAGTTAGTGACAATGAAGAAGATGAAATATTAGACCTAGCTTTATTGAGCTTGGAGCTCTATTTAGCAGACACGAAACCAGAAGTTACACTCTTGGTAGAAGGGAGGGAAGTCAAATTCTTGTGTGACTCAGGGGCATTACGAACCCTGATACATCCCTCCAAACTGCCAGAAAACACGGAGTCACCTGATTACATACTGGTAAAAGCAGCTAATGGACAGCTGTATCGGGAGCCCCTCTCCCGTAATATTGCAATAACTGATCCAGTTTCAGGATTGACTCAGAAAAGCAAAATTGTTGTTTCTGCAAAATGCCCAGTAAACCTCTTGGGCAGAGACCTCATGCAACTATTTGGTATAGCAGTAGTCCCAACCATGCAGGGTATGGAAGCACAGCGACAAATTGATACATTTGCAGTGCAATCAGAGGGTGAAATGTTTTATTGGTACAGCCAGGACTTGGTTACGACTGGTCCAGGGACTGTGACTGAAGAATTAATGAATGTAGCCATCAGCAAGTTCCCCTCCCTTGACATTGATAAGCAACACCTGTTGCACTGTACCCTGTATTATTGTAACACACCAGGACCTGACAAGGAATATGAGCAAGAATTGTTTAAGAATCATGCAAACAGATTGATATTACATAACCTGTGCTGGGACACAGAAGGGAACAGTGTAGCCAGCTGTTCATTGCCCCAGGAGTTCTTTACACTTTATAAATCTAATCGATTACCACATGTTAGCTTAACCAAGAACAAAAATATAGAATGGGCAGACCTAGGAGAAAAAGTCACGAGATGGGAGAAACAGACAGAGCTAGAACTATCAGAACAGGGAATACAAATACAGAGGCTGAATTGGATAACTCAGACCCACCCAGCCGTGCACTTGCAGTCTAGCAAGGACAGCTGATTAGCACTCCTATTAAAGGAGGAAGAGAATGCCTTACAGAATATACCAGAAACTCTCTGGTCAACAGGAAAGTCAGATGTAGGACTTATTCATGCAGCAGGACCAGTAACTAGCACGCCAAAGTCAGCATTCAGACCACAAAAAAGACAGTATCCCTTAAGAAAAGATTCAGAGGCAGGAATAAAGCCTATTATAGCAGCCTTACTTAAAGGGGGAATACTGGTAGAATCTCCCGATTCACCATGTAATACACCCTTATTTCCAGTTAAAAAAGCAAATGGAGAATGGCGTATGGTCCAAGATTTACAAGCTGTAAATGATGCAGTAATACCAAGGGCACCTACGGTGCCAGATCCACACACCCTGTTGAATGATTTAAAACCTCAACAGAAGTATTTTTCTGTGGTAGACATCAGCAATACGTTCTTTTCTATACCAATACACCCTGACACCCAGTATTGGTTTGCATTCATATTTCTGGGGAAAAGGTATACATATACGCGACTACCACAGGGGTATTGTGAAAGTCCAACAATATTCTCACAAGAAATGGCAAGCAACTTGGCGGGATTCACCCTACCAAGAGGCAGTCAGATTTTACTTTATGTTGATGACATCTTGCTGGTGGCCCCCACCCAGCAAGATTGTAGAGAAGATACCATAGCGCTATTATGATTCTTAGCCACTGAAGGACATAAGGTAAATAAAAGTAAACTGCAGCTTTGGAAGAAATAAGTCAAATACCTGGGATATGCAATATCCAAGGAAGGTAGAACATTAGATGAGGACAGAAAAGTAGCAATATTGCAAGCACCAAAACCCACTACCAAGAAGGAAATGATGTCCTTCCTGGGTACAACTAATTTTTGCCAGAGCTGGATTCCAAACTATGCTTTGGAATCTGCACGTCTGACTGACCTCATATATAAGAAGCCTATGGCAGCACAGGATTTGTTACAATGGACACCAGAGGCAGAATCTGCTTTCTGCAAACTGAAACAGTTAATAGCGTCCTCATTAGTTCTAGGATTACCAAACTATCATAAATGTTTTTTCCAAACTATAGATTGTAAGCAAGGTTATATGACATCAGTGTTAACACAACAGCATGGGGATAAGCTATGCCCCATTGCTTACTATTCATCACAACTAGACCGAGTGGCATGGTCCTTACCCCACTGTGTACAAGCAGTAGTTGCAGCTGCAATGGCAGTACAGGCTTCGGCCTCAGTAGTCTTATTCCACCCTCTCACTTTGAGAGTGCCTCATGCAGTCGCAATTATTTTACTACAAGAAAAGGTGGCATATCTTTCCCCTGCTAGGCATCTTTCCTGTATGACTATATTGTTGAGCAAACCTCACATGACAATTGAGTGATGCATGACTTTGAACCCTTCTACTCTGCTCCCGATCCCTGCAGACAGCACACCACACCGCTGCCTGCAGGTAATTGAGCAAAAGACACTACCTAGAAAAGATCTCACGGATGTCCCCTTGGATGATGCCGAGGTGTCATACTACATGGATGGTTCGTGCAAAAGGAGTCCTGCAGGACAGAACCTAGTAGGATATGCAGTAGTTTCTGACACTGAGATTATAGAAGCAAAACCTTTACCACACAACTTATCTGCACAGGCAGCAGAATTGATTGCCTTGACACGGGCATGTACCTTAGCAAATGGTAAATGTGTAAACATTTTTACTGACAGCCAGTACGCTTTTTCTACTGTACATGTTTTTGTGCAACAGTGGAAAAAACGAGGAAGGATAACATCTATTGGCAAACCTATAAATCATGCACATTTTATTTTAGATCTTTTAGAATCTATTCAGTTACCACAGAAAGTAGCCATTTGTAAATGTACAGCTCACAACAAGCAACAAGATAGGATTTCAAAAGGTAATGCGAGAACTGATACAGCTGCAAAACAAGCAGCCACAGAAGTATTTATTTTAAATGAGGAACTACAACCCTCTGAGATTTTAGACTTAGAAATGTTAAAAACAATGCAGACACTCACTACGCAAGCTGAAAAACAAAGATGGGTAAAACGAGGAGCAATTCTTGAAAAGGGGCCGTACATCTCTAAAGAAGGGAAACCGATACTACCATATAATTTGTTTAGATATGCAGCTTTGTTGAGCCATGGGCAGTGCCATGTCTCAACAGGGGTGATGGTACAGCTGGTGAACCAGGTGTTCACAACGTACGGATTTACAAACTACTCTAAAAAATTCTGTTTGACGTGTCAAATTTGCAACAAACATCATGCACAAGGGGCGTTAAAGCCCAAGCAAGGGAGTTTCCCTACACCACCATATCCATTTCACACTATCTGTATGGATTTCATAGAATTGAACAAATGTGAAAATAAGAAGTATTGTCTTGTCATTGTAGATATGTTTTCCAGATGGGTGGAAGCCTTTGATGCAGCCATGGTAGCAAAAGTACTTGTCAAAGAAATCATCCCTAGATTCGGCATTCCGGAAAGGATCTACAGTGACAATGGTATACACTTTGTAAACCAAACCATACAACAGTTAAGTAAGCATTTTGGTATTTCTTTAAAAAAATTATTGTGCATACCATCTGCAATCTGCAGGGCTAGTTGAGAGACATAATGGTATATTAAAAAACAAATTGAGAAAGTTAATAGCTGAGACAGGAAAGAATTGGCTGTATTGTTTGCCCCTGGCACTGTTGAGCATGAAAACTGTTCTGACTGCAAAAGGATTGACTCCTTTTGAAAAACTATTTGGAAGGGCTTATTATACACCCCAATGGAAACTTCTTATGTCCTCAGACCAGGAAGCTGATTTTACACTAGCTGAATATATGAAGAAAGTCATGAATTCTAAACATCTGTTGCAGTCAAATTCTGTTTCAGATAAAGAACAAACCAAAACATCGGAAGTGGCAGTGATCCCCGGGGAGTGGGTGTGGGTGAAGAATATAAAGAAGAAGAATTGGTCATCACCAAGGTGGGAAGGTCCATACCAGGTGCTTCTTTCGACACCCACTGCAGTCAAGATAGCAGAGCAAGCTTCGTGGATCCACCTGACGCACTGCAAACTAGTTAAGAACTTTGAACTGGACAAAAATCTTACCTCTCCATCAGGGCCCTCAGCACAAAGTCTGGCTACAAAGGGGGGTCAGATCAATAGGACTGATCCGTCCCAACCCCAGTGAAGATACCATCGGTGCTGAAGGTCCTATTAGGGCAGAGAGTAAGAACACATGTCTGAAATAAAGATGACAGGATCCAGTAAGATCCAGATGCACCTATTCGGAAGAGTCGGAGAAAACAGGAATGCAGAACAACCGTTTCCTCAGAAGTATTGCTTAATCATCCTGTTGACTGTACTAGTGACAATAATCTTTTTGTTGTGGCCATTCATTTTCCCAGCCACACAAACTGAACTGAATAAACGTGGAGAGTTGCACGTAGAGTGGCACCCAAACTTCAACACTTACCAGGCAATCAAATATGTGTAAGCTGAGACCTTCAATGTTTCGAATTGCTGGATTTGCACAGCTTTGCCAACAGCATATGGGGGTTATTGTTAACTTCAGTCCCCCTAGGAGCCAACAAGACCTGGGAAAACTTAGTCTATGATACATCAGATGTCACATCACAAGATAAAGTAGCGTTGCACTTGTCTGTTCGACAGAAGGGGACTGTATGTTTTTACAAAAATGATACAGTTCAGGTGGGTTGGAGCAATTGCAATGTGACTGTTCCCTATAGATGCTACAATAAAACTGATAACACAGGTTCCTATTGCAACACAAGTTGAACTGATGCATAGGACAACTGATGAAGTAAAACATAATGCTGACCTTTATAAACAACTGATTATAGTTGACAAAAAAATGTTTCATCCAGAGCCAGGACATAGTAAAGTTACTACCAAAGTAGAAGATTGCTACTTTGTATGTGGTAGGAAAGCATATAAGTGGTTACCTGAGAATTGGTCCGGCAGTTGTTATTTGGGGTACCTGGTTCCGGCCATATGACACACAGCAGTTTTACCTCAGGGGAAAATTCAGAATGTTTGACGAGAAATCAATAAAACTTGCCAACCCAGTGGGGCAAATCAATGCAGGCTGGAAAAGCCATTATGCTGTGAACCTAGGGAAAAATGGACTGTCACATATGGACTTGGGTGATACCATCATCTCGTGGGCAGGTGTATTGCCAGCAAATGGAGCAACAAAATCAATCTGGGAACTGAGAAAACTGTCTAAACTTCTCAAAATAATGAGCAATGCAACCTTTTCTGCCCTAGAATTGGTGACTGATGAACTGACTGCCATGAAAACTGTAGTGCTTCAAAACCACATGGCTCTTGACTTCACCCTAGTGGTGAGAGGAGGTACTTGCGCTTTAATCTAGGAGGAGTGCTGTTCATATATTCCTGACCACAAACACGAGATAGACAATAACCTTGAGGTAATTCAGCAGGTGTCGGCTATGACCAAGCCAGAACCAAATCCATTGACGGACTTTATCCAGAGATTGTTTGGGGGGTGGGGCAGTATCCTAATGAACATCCTGATTGCCATCTGTGTAGGAATGATCCTACTGGTGGTATGTGTGTGCTGCTGCATCCCCTGCATGAAAAGACTAATTAAAGACTTTATAGACATGTCAGTTTCAGAAACCTTATACCAAGGTGCTGAACTTGAAGAATTGTTGAAAAATTGAAAATGCTTTCATAAGTTTAAACTGAATGACTGTCTTAACTGCAAATCCTGAGTAGGAAGAGATTAAGGGAAGAAAAAAAAACGGTTTATGCTTATTTTGAAAGTAGAATAAAAGTATTAAAAGGGGGGAAATGTTAGAAAAATATGTATTAGTAATATGCATTAAGCATTTGAGGTTTAAAAGGGTTAATACATTCATTCTGTTCACACTGCATGAATCTGCACAGCTATTAGAAACTTAACAAGAAGCATTTGATTTCTGCTAATGTCAGCAAATAACAAGAAGTGTTTCATTTCTACTAGTGTCATGAGACTTAACAAAGAGTTATTGATTTTTTGCTTATGCCATGAGAAAGTACACAGCTGTTAGAAGCTTTGATAAGGGGCACAATGGATGCTTGAAAGTATAAACCATAGTCAGCATTACTTGTACCTAAGCTAGAAATGTACCTTGAATCTAGGCAAAATGTAACACATATATTAGAATTGCATAATTAAAGAATTGAAAGTTTGTGGTGGTCTAAAATAAGCCCCAAGGCCAGGTTGTTTTTCTCAAATGTTTTGTAAATCAGCAGTTATTCTCAACTAGTCAGCAATTAGTCTAGTAACATTTTCTGTAGAACAATACAGAAAGCTGTGTCTAACTACGTCAGCAATAGAAGTAACATTTCTGTGTGACATGGAAAGAACTGTATAAAAATACCATACTAATTATTAATGTTCAGACAAATCATTCTGCCTGCATGCTTTGTCTCCTTGCTGCAAGTTAATAAAGGGTGCCTTACTTGAACCTTATGTGAATTGGTCTTTGAAGTTTTTTCCTTTGACAATTTGTTTTATCAAGCTTCTGACTTTTGGGGTTTTATTAACCTTTTGCAGTCTATTTCTCTCATTGAGCTTGATATATCTGTCTTTGTCTATTAAATCAAGCAACTCTTCTCTTAACTCCTTTTCTTCCATACTGAGGGCACACCCCTTGTTTTCCATTTCCTGCTGGCATTCTATAGAAAGTTCTACAACATCTTCTTGTGACACATTCTCTTCAATTTCATCCTGTGTCATCTATTGTTCTGTCATGTGGGAACTCACTGGCCTATCACTCCTCAACATTGACTGCATCAGAGTTTCCACCGTTTCCTATTCCTTTCCTTCCTGTCTAACTTCAAGTGAACTATTATACTGGTTTCCTGTGGAAGGCTCCAAAATATCTTGATATGGCACCTGACCTGCTGCTTCCTGTTCCACTGGTTTCCCCTTAATTTGGATATCCATTGCTCTATCCTGTTGTGGTGCTTTCTGCATTTGATTTTCTACACTGAATCCTTCTCTTTGCAGTTGTTTCATTACTTCAATTTATATTTCTTTGACTTCTCCATTACTAATCTCTTTTTCTGCTTTTCCTCTTAGTCTTCTTATTTTTTGTATTGTAAGGTTTTCCATATCAGGATTCTTTTGCCTATATTTTTCTTCAGATATCTTTGGTGCTGCTCTTTTTGCATTGATTAGTTTTGCTTTCTCCTTTGCATAAATATTACACCATATTAAATCTCTTTTCCTTTCCCATGTCCATATTTCTTTTTCACATATCTCCTAATCTTCTTGCTTTTCCTTATTCTTGGGACTCACTCCATCATGCTGTGATGTAGTCTGTGTTAGACCTTCTACATTAAATCCTTCACTTTGCAGGCACTCCATAACTTCAACTTCTATTTCTTTAACTTCTACTTTACTAATCGTCTTTTCTAGATTAAATCTTTGTGCTTTTAGTCTTTTTATTGTGAAATGTTCCATATCTGGATGCCTTTGCCTGTATTTTTCTTCGAATATCTTTGAAACTGCCTTCTGTATATTAGTTAACTTAGCTTTCTTCTTTGCATAAATATTGCACCATATCAAATCTCTCTTTCTTTCCCATGTCCATATTTCTTTTTTATATTTTTCAAATATCTCTAGGTTTTGTTGTTTATATTTTCTCACTTCTTCAGAGGCTTCTTTTTCCAAAGAGGTCAAAGTTTCTTGATCTAGATACTGTTTTTCAAAAATCTGTTGTATTAATGAAAGCAAATTTTTATTTGAAGCTTGTGACAGTTTTTCCTGCGGAGGTATTTTTCTTTACTCTAGTTTCTCTCTTAATAGTTTTGTATATCTTGTCTCTGGAAATTCTGGGCTTTTTACATAATAGTAACAATACATAATTGCCTGATTGCAACTGAATGCGCTAAAAAACAAAAGAAAGGATTTTTCCATTGTGACTTTCCCTGTGATATATCAAGACACAGTAGATTGATCACAACCAAATGACTATGCAAATTCCTGTAACACCATACACACTGGGTGAAAACAGTGATTTTACAGATGGGTGAAATCTCCCCTGACCCCACCCATTCTAGGGGTTTCATTTTCCCCACCCCCAATTCTCCCCACCCTTTTAATTACACATATCAAATCCATATTTGCGCAACAATGGAAAAAGAAGAAAATCCCCGGAAGAGTATGTGTGAGCTAGCTTGCAAACACACACACACACACACACACACACACACACGCACACACGCACACACGCACACACGCACACACGCACACACACACACACACACACACACACACACACACACGCACTCATACACTGATGCCACACCGTGTATGCAACAATAGTAAAATGCTTTCATGAAAGCTGAAGAATGATAACATTAAGGACATTTAATTAGGATGTTAGAACCTGATGAAGCTTCCTTCTGTGACATATAGGAAAAGTGTTATTTTGGGATAGCTGATAATAATATGTTGAATGGTTCCCTCATAATTATTGATTGCCATGTAGAATTTCCTTCTGGAAATATTTAGCTTTTCATCCTATCTTAAAATTGTTTTATCTTTCTAGGAACATAGTTACCCTATAGTGACTTGAAGCCTGAAATGAAGGACAACAAATGAGCTACAGCAGCACAGGGACAAGGAAATGAGCATTAGTCTTAGGTTAGAAATTTGTTAACCAGGTAGTCCCATTGAACCCTTGCCTCATTTTCAGGGGAGATGTGTAATTAAGGTCCCCACATAGCAAATATAAATACATAAGTATCAGAATTACCCTTAAAGGATACATTGCAAAAGGAATAGAACATTATTCCTAAATAGTTAAATTCTGCTGGTAAAATTTTACACAGAAACAACAGACTGTCTAGACTAACCTAGATGCAATTGTATTTTTCTAAGAATACCTTTTCTTCCCCTGTTACTTGCCAAATATCACCTATCCCACTACCTGGCCAGTTTATCTATTCTACTTCGGTGAGAGTCAGCTGCAGGAGCTGTGATATAGGCAGCAATCGTGGAGTTTTTTATTATGATTGTAACTCCATCTCTGGTGGCTGATATAAGATCCCCATTTGCTGATCCCTTTGCATGTGCATATTATAACAGACATGCTGAAATGATTACCATCAATGGCTCTGGATTACCAAGTCCAATTTTTTTTATGTAGGCCACAGTGGTGCCTCAGAAGCTTCCATGTGTACAATGATGATAAGCCAATTGAAAGCCACCTTTTTCTTCATCACAGGATGGAAAAACAGCAAGAGTCACTCAATCACTCCCGCCCTCCCCTGCCTGGTCTTTTAGCACAGCACCCAAACAACTATTTGAACTCAGATTATCTAGGTCATAGTAGAGTCTTCATTCCTCAGTGCTTGTCTAACCTGGAAGCAACTATTTCACCTATGTCCTGCAACAGACACCCACACCTAGCCTCTTTGCCCATGTACACTCTCCACCAACATTAATCATTTCCATGGAGGTCAGCTAACCCTCAGTAGTTCACTGTACTCCACAAGCTGACTCACTCTGCTCATCTGTGCAGTAGGCTTAGAACTTACAGCTGTCCTAGCAATCATGGCCACACTGGGTTGTAGTTATGGTCTCTGCCAATGACAAGAAGCCACAGTGCTTTAGTAGACATTCCTTTATACTTAACACACTTAACTATTTTCTTACCACAGAGGCATCTGTAGACTCTTGTTACCTGCAATAAATCATCCTAATAAACTATGGTTATTATGTGCTTCCTCACAGTCATCTGGATCTTAAAATGTTAACTCTGCTGACAGTGTTGATAGATAATATGGAATAATGTCTGAATAAACCTTTGTAAAACATCATTTCCCTGCTTGTCACTGCACATATAGGATCATAGGAAGTTACTAGGCTAATCACCCTAGTGTCCTTGCAAGCCTAACCAAGTTCTTACCCTTATTTCCTTGATCAGCACCTATTGCCCCTCTCCAAGAGGGACACAGGTAGAACCCTGGGGTGAATTTACTGTCACCCATCCAATCGCCCATGTTGCATTTGAAGAGGGCCAATGAGGTGCTCTATTTGACATGAAGTGGAAGTGTGTTCCAAATGTGTGCTAACCTCTGGGAGACAAATCTGTCCCTCCAGCAGGTTTTATTAATGTCACATACCAGGTTAAGGTCTTTAGAGTGAGCAACACATGTACCATTTGACTTTCGGATATGAAGCATTTCCAATAATGTAGGGTCAGAGATTGCCTTATATGCAAGGCAGAGATCATCTCTGAGTAGTCTGTATGAAACATAATAAAGTGACAGTGATTTCAGATGATCCCCATAGGACAGATGGTGAAGACCTGAATTTTGCTTGCAAGGAACCTTTGTGGTTTCTCCATTTGCTGCAGGTGCTTAGAAAGGTATATACCAAATGTTGCATTGTACTGACTTATTGGCCTGATGAGGGAAGAGTACAGGGTCATAATAACTTCTTTTTTTCTGGAGGCAATGCCCTTACTTATGAGATGAGCAATATTGAATGCCCTTCTTACCACTGTGGAGACATGGTTGTCAAAAGTAAGGTTTGCTGTCAACCTGTGTGCCCAGGTCTCTCACCACTGAGTGCATACTTAAGGTGTTGCTATTGATGTGGTAGCTAGTAGGAACATTGCTTTTATCAAAAGGAATGATAATACATTTTTTGCATTGTGTTTAAGGCGATAACGTTGGCACCAGTCATTTGTTTGTGTAAGACCCTCTTGTAGGATGTTGACATCATTTGGAGATTCTATGACCGCTGCCAGTTTGTAGTCATCAGCAAATTTTGTCAGCTACAGACCTTTAGTTGTTGCTTGTACTTTGGAGAAATAGATTCCAAACAGTAGAGGTCTCAGGGCTGATCTCTGTGGAACACCACTGGTTACAGGTCTGCTGTTGGAGGTGGTGGCAAATATTTTTAGATGCCACCACTCCACCAGGTCTTAATGAATTTATATCAATTAAACCTTTATTATTAATATGATTACATTCTATACATTCTACATATTAAATATATACCAAATGTATACATAATTGTTTGTTGATAGCTTCTCTAGTAGCACATATTTATTTATGTTTATATTTATATACGTATACATTTCGATATGTGATTATGATTTATTTATATAACATCGTACATAGATTTTAGATGGTTTATAGTTGTGTAGGTTAACTTGAATTTAGTACAGTGAGGGCATTTATTAATTATATTTATATTTATATTTTTGAAGCATTATGAAATGATTAGGTGCATAATATTTAAAACACTTATTTCAGCAGATTTTATAGGATTTTATACATTCTCATATCTATTATTGATTTTATACATTCTCATATCTATTTTTTTAGTAATGTAAGGCACTTAGGATATGGAATGTAGTTATAGTAATGTTATGTGCACAAATTTTGATTATGGACACAAAATCATGAAAAGTTTTTTACTGTTATATTTTTACAGAAAAGTTTTAAATAATTTTATATACTGTTTTGTTGATGATGATTATTGAAATGAAATATTATAATATTATTGGATGACAGGTGCTTGACATTTAGCGCTCTTGGAAACTGAGCGCTAATGTCACTTTAAGAAGTTTGAATTTTTCTGGCACCAAAAAGGTATTTAAACTATTAATTGTTTTAGGCGATCAGTTCTGATGAAGCCCTGCTGTCAAGGGTGAAAGCGCTTAACTGATTTTTAAGGAATATAGTACTTTCATTATAAAATTTTTATTTTTTGGTTTATCGCATTACACATTGTAACAGATTGAGTACGTTTATGTTTTTGGCATAATAAATTGGCTTATATCACATTGGACGTGTGGCACTTATTGGTGGATCCGCAGACTGTATTTTATTTTGACTATATGAGTTCTATCAGTAAGCCGGTTAGTGACCCATCTAATGATATAATATAAAGGTTGGTTCCTAGTTAAGTGAGTTTGTCAATGATGCCTCAGTGGCGGATATTGTCAAATGCTTTAGCTAAGTCCAGGGAGGCTGCATGGACAGATTTCCCCTCCTCCAGGGCCTTGGTGATTGTCTCGAAGAAGCACACCAGGTTTAACAGGCATGATCTCCCTTTGACAAATCCAAACTGAGTAGAGTCAAGTGTTTGGAGATTAGCTGTATCTTTGTTGATAAGCTCCATGATGATTCACTCCATGGCCTTGCAGATAAGGCTAGTCAGGCTAATAGGCCTATAGTAATGGAATCACCACCTTTGCGCAAGGGAATAACGGTGGCTGTTTTCTATTCAGCTGGTATGAAGCTGGTGCTTATGCTATGATTGAAAAGAGTACCCAATTGCATTCTAATTCATGTAGGATGCAGCCTGGAATGTTATTAGGTCTCATAGATGGTGTGTTTTTGGTCTTAGTGAGGCATTTATGACCTGCTTTTTAGAGATACCAGGTAGGGAACAGGTGGTAGGGATGTCATGGGGTACATGTGGTGGGGACAGGGGAGTGAATTTTTTACAGAACCTGTGAGGCACAGGTTAGCTATGTCCACAGGCTTAGTATATTTCATATCACTGACTTCCAGTTCTGCACAAATCTGGGCCTTTCCTTTTAGGTTATGGATTTAACTATTAGAATGCATTGTAGCTGTCCTTTGTTGATTAAGCTAATTTGGGCTCATAGCTTGCTTTGAAGGACTTCACAAGAAGTCTTATTTGCTTGTTTAAGCTGAGGAGGGAGTGTTTCCAGTTTAGGAGGGCTTGCTCCTTCTTACTATTAGACAGCAATTTCTTCCTCTTATTGTAACCCCTGTTAAAGGCAGTTATCCACCAGGTAGATTTGCTCTTCCTTGAGGAGCTTGTTTTTATCATAGATTTCACTTTGTTGTTTTAGACAGGGTAATGAAGGAACCCTGGGGGTTTATTGTAGATGAACATCTAAATAAAAGGAAACTCATATGGATTCTTAAGACTTAACGCTATGGAACCTCCTGGGCTCAGTGATGCTTGTTTCATAACACCATTATTAAAACGTGAAAGTTTAGATGGTTAAGATGAGTAGAACCTAATAGATCCAGTTCGTCTCCCCCCCCCCCTTTTTTATGTTTTATGTTTGATTGCTTGTTTGCTTAATATATGCTGTTGTATCTTCCTTTATTGGAATGTTTTACATTTTTCTACTTTTTATTTTTATTCAATACACATACTATACAGGATTCATATGTTCTATATATTCTCATTTTATATATTTTTATTGAATATTCTCATTGAATTTTTTATTGCATAGATATAAGTATTTTTTAGTGAGGGCAGTTCATTATTGATTGGTGTTTTAAGTTTTGTATCAATTGATTAATTAATTGGTGGAGTTATTTTATTGGCCGGTTTTGGTCATATGGTTTACATGTACCACATATTTAAAAGGTGTTTTTAATTTTGAAAGCAGTTCTGAAGAAGTTTTATGGTGAAGATGAAAGCACTTAACTGCTGTTACAATTGGTAATAAAGTGATTCCTGGTTTCCAACTGATTCCCTGAGCCTTCTTTTCAAGTGTTTCTGAGCTTGTTTGGTCCTCTCAGGTATGACCAAGTCAATGCAGTTATGCAGGTGTCTATATAAAGCACAGGTGTAGAGCTCAGCAGAGTTGCCAGTTCCATCTGAGGGAAGAGGTGCAGTGAGGCTATTTATATAATCCCATAAAAGGTTATAATCTGCTTTGGAGAAGTTTTGTAGTTTAGTTGCTGATGGGCTGGGGTTAGGTGTGATAGCTACTTTGAATGAGACCATTCTGTGGTCAGATCTCACCAGGGAGGACCTCACAATGGGGGTGCTGCAGTGGTCCCCCATATTGGTGAGCACCAGATCCAGGATGTTACCACTCCTTGTTGCCACTCCTTGTGGGGGTGTTAACCAGCTGGTTCAGGGTACTGGAGTTAACAAAGTTGAGGAACCTTTGGGCAAATGAGTTTGAGCACTAATAATTTATCCACTCAATGGATGGGTAGTTAAATCACCCAAAACCATGGTGTTTGGATGTATCTTGATTGACTCAAGTAAATCCAAATAGGCAGAGTGGATGCCCTGATTCATGGAGGGGGTCCTGTAGCTGGCAATGACTTGAACAGGTGTCCTACCAATAATTAATTGCACCTGAAGTGTCTTGAGGGAGTCATACTGTTTAACCACTCTGGAGGTGCATTTATCTTTAATGAATATTGATACACTGATTCCTTTAGTTTTCCCACCTTCAGTTTGAGGTCTGAACATGTGGAAGGAGGTGTAACCCAGTATGGCTGGAGTAGTCTCCGCAGCCTTGAACCAGGTCTCTGTGACTGCACAAATGTCTGCATCTTCCAAGGTGAGTACAGTTTACTGTGAGTGCAGTTTCATGTTGAGACTCCTAGCATTTAGCAGCATAACCTTGAGGTTGTTTTTAGATGGAGTCTTTACACTGGGAATTTTGTCCTTGAGACACCACCTAAAAAGGCACTATGGGGGTGGCAAAAGCCTTGGCCAGTACTCAAAATCCCAGGTGTGACAGATGAAGACCATCTCTGGCAAAGCATTGAGGTCTGTCAATCATGTCATCCCAGGCTGACAGATAGTGGATCCCCTTAGAATGAGACTAGAAGCTAAACCATTTATTGAAGTCAATCATTTTCTGTTTGTATTGAGGCATCATCCTAGGTGAAGTAAAATGCTGCTTAAAGCTAGGGACATACCTGTCTGAGACACATAGTCCAAGAGCTCAGTCCTGTCTCTCTTCATATATTCCAGAGAGGTACATCTCAAGTCATTCACACCAACATGGAATATGACAGTTATAGCAGTACATGTTGTTGAGAGATTTGAGTGCATGTGAGATATGGTATATCCTAGCACCTGACAGACAGCTGACAGTGACCTTTTCCTTATCCAGCCTGGTGAGAGGGACATCAGTGTGTCTCATGATGGAATCATCTATGGCTAATATGTTTAATTTTGTGTTTTGTCTGAAGGGATTGACCGGTGAGTCACTGGTGCATGAGCTACTATGTGTAATGTATTCTGCAGAGGAAGTATTATGTGCAGCATGGTTGTGTTTATGTTTGGGAGGTCTCTGGTGTTTAGGTATGTTTCTGGTGAGGACCTCTGCATATGTAAGTTTGTGTGATGTGGGTTTGGGTGGAGTAGGATGTGAGGTGTGCATGCTGGCAACCCGCTCATTGTCATATGTAGTGACTAGTGTGTGAGAGGGCATGGATTCAAGGTTCTTAATATAGCTGCATCTCTCACACATTGTGTTTGTGTGGACTAGGAGCAGAGGGTTGTCAGTGAACATGAGACAGTTGCAACACTGCCTCAGGATGCCCATGTCGACCAGCTGGCTGGAGAAACTGTGGGAAATTGTCCATCCATAGTGATAAGTAAATTTATATGATCAGGAAAAGAGGTCATACTTAGGAGTGGCTAATCTGTGAGTTAGTACCTCTGAGGTTAAGCTTAGTGTTCCACCTGACAGAAGAGAGAGGCCATGAGAAAGCTCTGGATGACCACAAGCAAAGTGCTAAGGGAAATTTAACAAACAAAATGCTTGCATCTGTAACCACCAATGGTAACAACCACTATTCAGCAATGCACGATGGAGCACTACACACAAGTGCAAATACAGGGCTTAAATAAAACAAGAAAATACCTGTTTTAACTCAAAGTAGCCAATAAGAATGCTCTCCCTGAGCTCTAGTCCAATCACCCTCGATTAGATGGGACCCGGACAGCACTCTCCTCCTACAAGAGTGCAGAAGGGCCTTCACTAACAAAGGTGGTTTGAAGTTGATACTCAGAAGTTACAAAACAGACCCAGAAATAGCAAATTTGGAACTGAGCAGTGCTACAGCTGAACTAATACAGTGTACAGTAAAATGTGACAAAAAATAGTTCAGGCAATTCAAACAGATGTGGAATGTAAATATGAATTAGAAGTGCAGTATTAGAGCAAAAAGAGGCATTTATAATTAGTTTGGAAGCAATGGATGCCTCAAATATTTCAGTATCTCAGTGAAGAGCTGGTTTTAGTGCTCAAGAGATACCAAACAGTTTAGATTCAGGGAGCCTGAATCTAGCCTATGCTATAAAATGCAGAAGTACTAGAAATTAAAAGTGCATAAAATCACAGTCACAACAGCAGAAGGCAGTTTAAATAATGCAGCAATTCACCAGAAATTCCCAGCATAGAAGGGTGTATGCCACACTCTCCTGCCACAAGAGTGTAGACCACAAACCTTCCTGATGTAAAAGAACTGGTTTTGGAGCATAAGTGCTTAGGCCAGAACTAAGACACTTCAGAATAACTGAGACATTCAGACTAGCAGGCACAATAGGCCTACAACCAGCAATTTCCAGCCAGAACGGTGTAGTCTACCCTTTCCTGCCTAAGAGTTTAGACCACGAATCCTCCTAATGTAAAGTAAGTGGTTTGGAACCCATGTGCTTAGACCACAATAAATACACTTAGAATAACAGGCACAATAATCCTTCACTAGAAATTCCCAGCTTAGAAGGGTATAGGCCACACTCCTGCCACAAGAGTCCAGACCATAACCCTCTGAATGTAAAGTAAATGGTTTGGAGCCCAGGTAGTTAAACCAGAACTAATACACTTTCAGAATAACAGACACAAAGAACCTACAATCAGCAATTCCCAGTTTAGAAGGGTATAGGCTATACTATCCCACCACAAGACCCCAGATCACAACCTTTCCAATGTAAAGTAACTGGTTTGGAGCCCAAGTGCTAAAACCAGAACTAAGATACTTACAGAATAACAGACATGATGAGCCTTCAACCTTCAACTTTAGCATTTACCACACAGTGCTGTAGGACATTTTATTGCTAAGATCAGGACTTGTTTATATGACTTTTTTAATTTAAACATTCTGAAGTTTTTGTGAATCATTTATCAAATAGTTTTTCATTAATTCATCTAAGAGGTGCATACATAGATAGTAATCTCAACCATTAAAAAAGATTTCCAGACTAAAACAACATGCCACAAGACAGAGTATAAAGAAGCAAAAGACATTAGACTGCTTCACCTAAATATTGCAAGTATATCCAATAACGTCTCAAATTCGTCTAGTATTTCTTCAACCACATTTATAGGTATGCTTAGAAACATGTACATAAAATAGTGATTTAATGGTACTGGGTTACTCTATAGCTATAGAAAAAAATGTTAATGTAAAAGAGAAGAAAAGGTAGCGTACTTTGCTAATAACTCACTTACTACTTGCATTAAGGACCCAAAACCATTTGATTTTGTCTGAAGACCAGTTCTCTTTCTTATTAACATAAAGCCATTATTTAGGGGTATGGATACCTCAAACCAAAAATTATTAAACAGCACATTACCATGGTCTGAGGAGCACTACAAGATAAAAAGGTACTGTTAGATATCTTTATTATCCCATAAGGTAATCATAAACTTAAAGCATGAATGGCTTCATGAAACTCATTAACTATTCAAATGTGGTGGATAGAAACATTGATGTAAAAAATAGACTGGAGTGTGTATCTTAACTAAACCTCCAACAAAGAGCAGGAATCAATAAACCATACAAGACTCACTGAAAATGTGTGTGCATCACACGGCGACACACACACACACACACACACACACACACACACACACACACACACACACACACACACACACACACACACACACACACTCACACGCACACACACACACACACACACACAATAGCATGCCAATTTGTATTCATTAAGCAGTTCTACATTATGTGTAGAGCTATGCAAATACAGTAAACATTGTGACATGCTAATTACTGCTCAAACAGCCAAATCAACCAATTCAAGATGGAGGAGCTATTCAACAAGCTATAAAGCAATTGTGTACACTTAGTTTAGCCTTCTGAATTGTATTCCAAAACCTACTAGAATACAGCCATGGAAACTGCACTGCAGGGAAAGAATGTTAGGGGCTGTTGCTGCTCTTCTGGATGTGTATGTGCAACAGGCTCAAGTCTGTGCTGCTGCTGCTGTTGATAGACAAGGAGGAAAAGGGTATTTAGACCCAATTTAAGTTTTCATGGTCTATACAATGTGGAAGTAATAGAGTGCTACAGGGTGGATCGAGACACTCCAGGAACTCTGCAACCTGTGGCATCCTCACCTGAGGTCAAGGGCAAACCAAGGAGTGAAACAATACCTGTGGAGACTAAGGTATGTGTAGCACGTAGAATATTAGCTACAGGAACCTTTCAGAGACCCACAGGGGACATGCTGGGGGTATGACAGCTATCAGCTTCCAGGATCCTCCATAATTTTCTAAATGCTATACTATACCATGCCAGTGACTATATATATTTCCCTCCTACCCTGAGGACAGAGCTAGAGCTATGCAGGAGTTCTACCCTGTAGCTCACTTTCCTGAAGTCTTGGGTGCTGTAGACTGCATGCACATTGAGATCAAACCACCACCTGGAGATCAAGGAAGGGTCTACTTCAACAGAAAGGGGTTCCACTCCATTAACTGCCAGGTCATGTGTAATGCTTAGGGAATCATCCTAAATGTGTGCACTAGCAATCCCAACAGTTACCATGACTCCCACATCTGACACAACTCACAGCTCTACCAGAGGTTTTCCAGGGGTGATGTCCTACAGGGATATTTATGGAGGATGTAGGGTATGCACTTGAACCATGACTGATGATGCCCATCAGAAATACACCCACACCCACAGAGGAATGCTATAATGAGGCACATGCTCAAACAAGATATATCATTGATTGTGTGCTTGGGGTGCTGAAGTCACAGTTTCAGTGCCTATATGCATGGGGGGGGGGGGCTCTGCAGTACAATCTCACTACTTGTGCTGAAATTATCACAGTCTGTGTTATCCTACACAATATCATCCTGTGAAGACAGTTGCAACAGGAAGACCAAGGGCTAGGACAAATTTTCCTCCACCACAGGCAAGGTCACCATATCCACACACAGGTGAAGAGTCAGCGGGGGACACCCCCTGCTGTGATTGTAGGTAGATGTATGTGTGTGCAATATGCCCTCACCCTGGTTAAAAGGCAATGGACAGTGCACATGCTGACCCCCCTAAGAGGTATACCTTTCATCTTATGCACATACATACATACAGCAAAATTGATGCCAGGCAATGCTGACAACCTCTACTTGCCCATGTAATGGCTGTGTACTGATGGTATCAGACAGTCAGCCCTGAATGACAACATTTGTAACTGCATGACTATGAAAGTAAGTGCTCAACCTGTAAAAGAAAAATAAATATGTAAGAGCAGGAATGAATGTCAGATTCCTGCATACTGGTACTTGAAAATCTACCTAAGTAGAGTGTGTGTGAGTTGTCCAGCAATGACAAAATATATGGGACAGACTGGCTTATGTAATATATGTTTATGCAGTTTATCAGTTAACATGATTCATGCATCTAAAATACCCAGCATAGGGCAATCAGTCCAAACTCTACTTATCTCCACATTCTTCCAAATGGAGTAATAAGCATGACTTCTGTATCAATGATTTCAAGGTAGGAATCACAACACTAAAATGCTGTAATAAATCAGAAAAAAATGCCAGATAACATAACCAGTACATATCCTAAGTATTCTGTTAGCTATCGACCCATTCATCATAAAATATACATATGTAACCCTGAATCAAAAAGATAGAAACAAGATGATGGCACAGTTATCATCATTTGCATAGGGTTGAGGTTGTGGGGGCATGAGGCCAAGATGGACACCAAAGTAATGAATGTGTGTGAGTAAGAAACACAGATGGGCAGAAATGCAGATAATATGAAATAGCCACTGAGACAGAATGACCTGCAACCCTCATTAATGCCTCATGTAGTTGGTATGTGCTCTGTGCTACTACTACATTCTGACATGCTAGACAGATGTTAGCTATGCACGATAGAGGTATCAGTTCATTGTCTGCCTTCTGTGACTTCAAAAACTGGTTCTGCCAGGAGTTGCACTGGCATGTTCCTGTCCATGTTCAGATGTGGTTGTGCTACCTGAACATGAGTAAAGTCTACTTGATGAGCTTTCCTCATGACTGCACCCAGGTCCACAACTCCATGGCCTACTAAGCCTGGGTGTGGAAACCTCAACTGCTGATGGAGCAGTGGAAGTAGTGCCTCTATGAGAGCAGGATTGGGCACTGCTATGTTGATTAACACCAAATAATGTTGTGGCCCTACAGTCATGTGGATGCTTTTCCCTTCCCAGCATATGTTCCATCACAGACACCACCCAGTCCATTGTGACATTCATATGATCCACTGAATTGGACTCACAATGGAGGCAGTAATGCACATCACCTTTTGCCACATCTAGAACCCTAAGCATGTCCTTGGAGGCTCATGTGGAGCATGCCTGTTTCTCCATGATGGCCCCAAACATATGTAGACTAGCATGTAATGACACACTAACATCTGGTGGAGGATGGACAATGGGTCTCTTCTGATTACCCCTACCAACTCTCCTGCTTGGCACCTCACCCTCACTTTGGCTGCAGCCAGAATCAACAGGCACTGAAACCGCAGCAACCATGTTATCCTGATGAACTGTATCACCCTCAACCTGTCCGATATCTAAGGGCTCAGTGGAATGGCTATGTGTAAGAATACTGACTGCATCTGAAGGGAATACAGGGAATGTGTGAGTCACAACCTCAGTGTCAGATTCATCTTCTGCAGCCCCCCCCCCAAGTGTGCCTCCGTTTGGCCACCATCATCATCAGGGCCTACCAATAATCCAACATCAGGTGGTAGAAGTCCTACACTTTCACTGTCGATTGACTGTGATAATAAGCAAAGAACACAGGAATGAAATTACTACTCCCTGAAATATTAACCCAAAATACCTGAACAAAAAGTAACACTGGTCAGACAACTGATGATGCTACAGCAGTACAGATGCTCATTACACATTTCTCACACATACAGATAATATAAATCTAAATAATGCTTAGTAAGAACAAAAACAAAAAAAATGCTTACCATGTGCAGATATGTCAACATTTTGCAGGGAGGAAGGGTGTAGAAGAAATAAAGCAATGAAATGACAGCAATTAAGCATCACAATGGAAATAACACAGGGACAGTGAATAACCAATAAACAATCATCTATATGTTCCATAAGAAATAGCTCTACATGAAATTTGCCTGAGCTGTCAACCCACACTCAAGTCTATTGAACAACTATGTTGTAAAATGATGACATATCAATAGGTACAGAAAGAAAGAAACATGTATCACAAGCAGTAGCAGGCAAATTATATTTTAGTCTACTAGCCAATATAAATGTTGTCATATGTAAGCTCACCTGGAATCAGCTCCTGGGACATACTTGTTGTCCAAGCCACATCAGCACCAACATCAAGCACATGGTTCACAGGCTTCCCTAAGCTGTCTGGATCAATGACAGTGGACAGGAACTTCTCATTTGGTGCCAGTGGTGGCTCAGTAGCAGGGCCATCCCCTGTACTAGCTGTTCACGGGCAACTGCAGCTGCCCTCCTCCATGCCAATGAAATCATATCAGTGGGCCAGTGCTGCACCTGATCATAATTGTGGTCATGACCATCAACTGCATTCATTTCAGCCACTAATTGGTTTCAAATCTCCTTTGTGGCAGCCATATCCTCCCAGCCTCTCTCAAGCAGGAAGGCTCCATGGTGCCTCAGAGCCTGGATGATGACTCAATGTCAGTAAAATGGAGTTTTTATTGATTTTAGGCTTGGGTGCTATAATCCTATGTGACATAAAACAGAAAGGATAAAACATATTAACATCATATAAATAATGTATTTGTGCACAAAAATAATCAGAATGTGTACCCTTTTTCAACATAAGGCACTTGAAACATGCTTCTCATTTAATATAACACAATAGTAGGTAGCTACCCCACCTCCCTCTCCCGTACAAATGAAGGTTTGTACAAACCAAGGAATACCACATAAGTAAAGTATATGTCTTCTACAAAAGTATCTGTCTGTCTACAGAATTTCAACAGAAAAGCACTTGAAACACACATCATTTAGGAGAACAGAATGGTAGTTTGCACATCCACACAATCCAACAAAAATGTAAGGGTCTGTAGAAGCACCCATTCTGTCAACATTCACATAGTAAAAACTGAAAAGTTATGTCACTGATTACTGGATGAAAATTATCATTGCAAAATAGTAAAGAATGCAAATTATGAATGCCAGTCAATTTTCACTGGGCCCACCACTCTTGTGGAAGCTGCCGTGGGCCATCTGAGAAGTATAACACCAGTGTCAGCAGAATGTACGTGACATTTCTCTCCAGTACCATAGGAAATTGAAAATGTAAATGGTAAGAACATAGTTTTGCTGAATGTATAACATGTCTGTCTCACTTATGTAAATGCCTGCCAAACCTGCCTCTGCCACCACTGAAGTATAAGAAGTGCATACAGATCAACATGCAGTTTTCTAAAAGCTATATAAATACATTTCTAAAAGCTTAGGAAATGTAAAATGTAACTGATTAACAGAAACATATCTTAGCAAAATAAATACTTCTCTTTAGAGAAATCACCTTCAAAGAAATACCAATATTATGCTTTGTCTGAATACACAGATCTCCTCACCTTCAAGTTCCCTGGCTACGCACTTACCTTTTTCTAGCATAGATTCTTCCCTCTGAGCACTGTGAAGATTTAAATGAGGTATGAACTCATTAGAATTGCTGAATACCAAACGTTTGACTTTGTGTAGCAGATATACCCATAGTATAGTCTCAAAACCATTGTTAGGTGTTAATGGCCTGTAACTGTGAATGATTACTTTGACTAAAGGAAAACACAACAGCAATTACTTGTGTGTGATCACTAATTGGACTAAATATGTTAGCCACACATGTGCAACTAACTGAGAATGTCCAATTTTATGAACTGTTAATACTGGATATGAAATGTGAATTAACAGTATGCACATGAATTCAATGGTGTTGTAAAGCTGTGTCTGTGGCAAAGAGAAATAACCCCACTACAACTGTGTTGTGTAAGTGCAATAGTCTAATAGTTCACATCCAGAGCTAATTGTTTAACCATTGTTTCATTTTTTTATTTTTTATTTTTTTTGTTCTTTTTTTTTCATTTTTGGTTTTGCCATTTCTGAGGCATGTGGCGTAACACACACATGGTTAACTGCCTAAAAATTGAAAAGTTAATGTCAGTTTCCTTATGAAATACAGACATACTTAGTGGCATTAAGTGGTGGTCAGGAACATGGATGGTAATGACTGCAGAAATTCTAACGGTTACCTGAATGCCTCTGTGGCACAATGTGTCAATACTTTGAGCTAAAAGAAAGGGAACATAGGTAAAGCAGGGTTGGAGTCCCATAGTAGTTATTTTTTTACTGAAGAAGGGACATAATGAGTATTTACACAATGAATATATATTTATTATTGCCTTTTCCATCTGTGTGTTGCCTACCTGTTTGCTAACACAGTTCACTACTTAAGGAAAAGAGTGAAAACTTTAATTTGTTTTACCTTTCTTCATGCAAAAAGGCTCAGTGGTGATGCATCTGTCAGCACTCTGGACAGAACTGAGATACACCTCTGGCCTAGTTTTCCCTGTAGCACCAGGTATAAATGCAATCATATTGTAGTCAGAAATTCAAGTGAGCCTGGGTTCTAAGCCAGCGCACTCCATTTTTAGTAAGGCTGTCTCACTGCAGTTTTTCACAAAACTCTGATTTAGCTATGTAAAGCAAGTTGATTGAGCTACAGCTGTAGGCTGACCCATGAGACTATACCGGGTCTCAGTATAAGGCTAAGTCTTGGTGCGACTGTCATACTACTTAACTACTTACTGGGGAGCAGTGCAGGCAACATTACAGTGACCTGAAATGTCACAAGCAGGTACAACTCAACCAGTGGCTAGATGAGTTCAAAACTGCTGAGATCTCACAGTTGCATAAGTATGCAGATAAAGAAACTTAAAATGACATGGAAAGGTATAGATAGGCAAGACTGGTAGGTATAATGCTTTCATGTCTCTTTTTCTCTCATTCTTTATTTTACAACTGCACAGGAAATCTTAGCAAACAGGGAGACACCAGCTGAGAGGTTGGAGAGACTCAGAGAAGCAAAGATTATGTATTACCTGTCCAGGCTGCTTACCAGATAGCCTCAGTGATCACTCCCCAACATTCCTACTCAAACAATACCTATACCAAGCTAAACCTGTCATCTACTGTCAAATAGGTAAAAAACTAAACTTTAACCCACTCACATTCATCTCATCCCTCAAAGACTGTAACTGGCATCCTCTAAAGTACCTCAGTCTAGATGATGCAGTTGAATTTTTTAATACTACCTTCCTGAACATCCTTAATTACCATGCCCCCATAAGATTCTCCAGAACCAAAGCACAACCCTCCCCATGGTTACAGAAAACCGCTAAGTCAGAAATGAAAAACAGGGATAAAGCCTGGGAGCACTGGCGCAAAACCAAAACCCCTTCAGCTAGACAGAAATTCCTAGAGCTATGCAATAGAGTCAAAAAGCTGATAAAACAGGACAAATCCCAATACTACCAGTCTGCCCTAGACTCCTCACAACACAGCCCCAAACAATTCTGGTCCTCCATAAACTCCATCCTCCACCCAGGTAAAGTCAGTACCCCCCCCCAACATCCTTCACTCCTCAGAAAATATTGCTTCCTCATTCAACACACACTTCACCCAAACCATACTATCACTAGCTAAACAACACAACCCCCCTCCCCTCCAACCCACACCTTCAACTAGTAATCTCCCCACTGCCTTCTCTTTTTCTCCTGTACCTACCTCCAACATAAAAAAACTCTTAACTAAACTTAAACCCACCAAATTAGCAGCAGACAGCCTCCCAAGTGAATACCTACAAATCGCAGCTGATGCTCTGGCCTACCCAGTATCCATCTTGATTAACTGATCTCTGTCAGAAAGTTACATTCCCACACTGTGGAAAGTATCACATATAATTCCCCTCCACAAAGGTGGACCCTCCACAGAACTAACCAATTACCGCCCCATAGCTATTCTCTCTCTCCACTCTCTAAAATACTAGAGAGATGCATAAACTTTCAGGTCTCAGACTACCTCCTTACTAACAACCTCCTTTCCAGTACTCAGCATGGTTTCTGACCAAACCATAGCACCACCACTGCCTTACTCTCCTTTACTAACACTATCCTTCAGCATAAAAACAATGGCTATCTCTCCTCTGCTACTTTCCTAGACCTATCTAAAGCATTTGACATGGTCCCACACAAACAACTTATCTCTGTCCTCAATAACCTATCCTTCTCACAATCGGTCACCAACTGGTTTCATAGTTACCTGTCTGACCGCCAACAATCCGTTGTATGGCAGAATGACATATCTCCCCAACTACCTGTCTCCATAGGGGTTCCCCAAGGATCCATCCTTGGACCCCTACTCTTCTCGGTTTACACCAATAATCTAGCCTCTGACACCAAACATGGCACACTCATACAATACGCAGATGACTCGACCATCATCTGCTCAGCCCAGTCCCTACCAAAACTGCAAAAAGTCACACAGGAAGCCTTTTCCTCTGTTGAAACATGGTTATCCGATGCCCGGTTAATACTCAACCCAAACAAAACTAAACTACTCATCTTCCAACCCACCAAACATACTCAAAACAACTCTCACTTTAACATCACGGCAAAAGGCAACACCACTATATACCCAACTGAACATACCAAATTACTAGGAGTGGAAATAGACAATAAACTAAAATTTGACATTCACATATCCATGACTATAAAAAAAGTCCACAGAAAACTAGGAGCGTTATACAGAAATAAGCAATTTCTCACCAAAGCAGCAAAGATTTGAATAGCAAATTCCCACCTTATCTCCACCCTACTTTATGCCTCTCCAATATATACCAACCTAAGGCAATGTGATCTAAACAAGCTAGAGACCTGCTACAACAAAATCGCCAAATTCGCCACAGGGGCATCCTACCGTAGTCACCACTGTCTCTCACTTGCTGAACTGGGCTGGCTTGAACTCCCTCACCTCCTTCAATGGTATCAACTCTCACTCGCCCACAAACTAGTAAACCATCCACTAAATGTCCCATCACTTCAGAATCTACTCCAACCCTATCGCACCACCAGATCACTAAGATCCAGCAGCAAAAATCACTTGCAGATCACTAAAGCCAATAACTCTGCTGGTGAAGCACTATTCTCTTGCACCATAGCCAAATTATGGAACTCACTCCCACCCACAATTACCTCCATACCATCATGCACCCACTTCAAAACTTTACTAAAAGCACAACTAAAACAAGCTGGCTATGCCCTTGCAACTCCCACTCTAATATCATCCACCCCATCCAACCACTACCTTTCTTTCCACTCCACTAACTACCTTGATTATAGCAAGCTCAGATGCTCATAAGCCAGTACTTATTATACAGCACGAACTTCTTCTTCTTGTAACATTTGTTAATGTCTGGTATGCACTTCACAGATAAAGATTCTAGTTGTCTACTGATGTACTATGTTCTTCATCTGTAAATATGTTGTAAGTAATTGCTATGTAAATTGTTAATCCCTATGTAATCCAATGTAAATACTGTCTGTTTATTTTAACTGTGGAGCTTTTCTCCCCGGGCCTCCGCTGAAAATGGACCTACGTCCAGTCGGACACTCCCGGTCAACAAATTTAAATAAATAAATAAATAAATATAAAGGCATTTGACACACTTCCTCACTCAGGTATTATAGACACACTCTCTCAACTGGGCATAAACCCATACTTCACCAGGTGGGTAGCAAAATGGCTCACTGACAGGGTGCATACTGTCAAAGTAGGTAAATTCACCTGTAGCAAGATGCCAGTCACCATGGGCATAACACAGGTTTCTGTATTAGGCCCTTTCCTGTTATGTATTTATTTCTCAGAAGTCAATACAAATGTAGGCAGTTTTTATCTGACCAAGTATGCTGCTAACTGCAAATTGGGGACAATCACATAATTCATGAATGATACTGATATACTGCAGAAAGGAATAATGCACACAAATGATTGCTGCCTGAGTCATTGATAAAAACTAAATGTAAAAAAATTAATGATTATTCTCTTTTGGAAATGACGTATCCCACCTAATTACAATATAGACAGCACACCCCTAACAGCAGACCCAGTGATACGTGATATGGTTATGCACGTTGATACTAATCTGTACTCTGACCACCCTGTGTTCACAGTTGTGAGAAAGTCCTTCTATGTGGCAAAACACATAAGTAAGGACACGACATCCAGCTCAAAAAACATTATAACTCCATTGTACTCAGCCCTCATTACACCAGTAATTGAGTACAATGTACCCTTTTGCATGTACCTCACCAAACAACTGCAACAACTGGAGCAAATCCAGAGTTTTCTCAGCAGGAAGATACAGGTTATAAAAAACAAGTCCTACAAGGAAAGATTGGAAGCCCCATTACTGTATTCTGTCTCCTACAGACTACTAAGGGATGATCTGTGTCTGGCCTACAGGGCAGTGTCCAATCAGGCTATGATGGAAATGTTACACATTCATAAATCAAACTGCACGAGGGTCAATCATTCCAAGGATCTTAACCTAGCCTCTGACATAAATAAATCATGTTGGATAGATAGATAGATAGATAGATAGATAGATAGATAGATAGATAGATAGATATGTATCTTAGAGACTACACCTTATCTGGAGCAAGATTCCAGTTCATATAATGCAAAGCATTTCCCTGACCCCCTTCAACTGCAACCTAGATCAATGGATGTATATTTGTAAATTTACTTCTGGGGTGGCGTCCATGTCCCTCATGGGTGGAGGCAATCGGTGTGACATACCATAGCATAGGTCCATACCTCTGTAAACTTTGTTTACCTAGTTATTGAAAATTGTTAAACTCGGGTTAAATCTGGCTAGGCTTATTTGAGCCCTTGGTCCTTTAGCCTGGCACTCTCCTATGAATCTATGAACATATGAAGTGTGAGTGTAGCCTAGGTACAACTATAGTGTGACTGACTCATACTTCTCAACTGTACAGATTTTTGCAGAATATCCATATTTTTGTCTTATATTTTTTGGTCAGTTTTTCATAAAATTGTGGTTTTTCTGGCAAATTAGTGGTAAATCATTAAATACTGAAATTGAAAATAATGACAGACATTTGAGTTTTAGACTTCATATCCTTCAGAAAATTCATGCTAATGCACAACCTTTTATTCTATCAAATTTCTAAGTTTTTAAGAGTAATATTTAAAAATTGTCCCTATTTCGGGCCTTTGTCCCACTTTTATTTATGACTTTGCCCAGATTTCTTGCTCTAAGAGGTTGAGAGGTATGGGACTGTGCTGTGTCATGGACATACAAGTACATCACTTCAGTATTACCACCTGATAGTTTGCATGAACACATATGACTGTATGTCAGGATTTTATGGCAGTGTAACATTTCTACTGTCAATGTCAGGGGGACAGTGATCATGTGGCACATGTCTTGAGGTTTGACGTGTGTTTATAGAGGGTGCTCCATGTATTGTTTGGCATGTGTACAATATCACAGCAACAGCTTCCTTGCTCATTGTTGCTAGACTTTGAACTGCTGCAGTTTCTGTGCACATGGGTATAACTGATGCATTGCCATCAGTCTCACATAGCTCTATGCCATTCATTATAATGGTTTACGTCTTATTCACACATCAATTGCAGATGCTGCAGACAATATCTAATGGGATTTCATGTGGTAAATGCATGCAATACCCAGCTGTGTAGGGAATCCACTCATAATAGTGTGATTTTGTATGTGTTGTTATCAGTATGGCAATACCTTTGTCAGCCAGGGATGCTTTAGTCAAGTGTATTACATTTGGCACAGTGAGCTCCCACACATCTGGTAGGCCATACAGAAGTATTCTTTGGCATGTATAACCTGTAGGATTTGACAATGCAGCCTTCCCTTCAAGCTGCTCTACTAGGTGTTCATGTGATACTTTTTTTCAGTTTTGCACCCAGTAAATTCACAGCTTAGTGATGACATTGATGTCGTGGGTTTGATTCTTGCAGGTCATGATTGTGGCTTATATGTCATGCAGACCTATGAAATTTTCCATGACTGGCCCTGATTTCAACTCCACTTTTAACACTGTCCCTCTTAAACCATCCAAAAATTGGTCATTTTTGGAGAAAGGGTAGTGAATTCCCCTTATAGAATACTGACAGTCATTACAGTTGTACTTGTCTCTTCCTGAAGAACATATATAATAAGTTATATCACATATTCTGACAATGCCACACATTAATTTTCATAATCTTGTAAAAGTGTCCATGATTGTTCCTGTTCTTGTATACATTTGTCCACGATTCTGTTGCTATGTGTCCCTCACTGGTTGAGAGTTACAGTGACTTGTCAGTCATACCTCTAATTTATATATTGTCCTTGCTAAATGTCCTCTCCAGTGAGCATGTCAGTGATGTTTATATCACAACTGTTCACCTCCATTGACATGTAACCTTGTGTGACTGTCACATATATACTATAATGTGTATTTACATCATAGCATACTTACTCAGGAGGTGTAAACAGCAGCAGTACATAATATGCTATTTACATATGTACTTAATGTTATGCTACTGACTGGAAGTGTACATACATTGACATATCCTGTCTTGGGAACATTTGCCATGTTTACTATTCCTTCTTTCTCTTTATTCATTCCTATTATTCATATCTGCACCCATTTTCATAGCACACTTTCCCTGCCCAGTGTATGTTTCATTGTATTTGCCCTTCTAATTTAAAGCCCCTCCATTATTTTATTTTTGAAATACATTTTTACTGTACATTACACTCAGTACACTTTTATTTACTGTGCTGTTATTGGTGGAATTCAATATTTCCATCCCCGGTAGTCATAGTGGCTGTCTGTACGATCTTGCTGAACAAGTTTGCCCTTAAACAAACTTAAATGCATCTTCTTTCTGTGCTTGTGCTGCTCTGCTTGGTTTCCTGGCCACTGACACTGTTGCTGGCCATGAAATCATGCATGCTTGTATGGGTCTACATTAGTTCGTAAAGAAACACCTCCACTGAACACCTCTCCATCAACAAGAAACCATCGAAATTCACTTCCGCATTTCAAGGAATTTTTCCCGGGACAATGAAACAATTGTCCCGTAGCACAATGGAACACACAATACAATAAAACAAACCCACCCAAGTGGGGGGCTTTGCCCTCACACCCTCCATTATGAGTGGCTGTGCCCCCACCCCCAACTATATACATCAACGCCGAGATCGCACTACAGTGAGGAAAAGGGCAAAGTTGTGGAAGTGGCCAACTACTTCCTCACCCCAGGAAAAATTCTGTGGTTCACAGAAGTGAATTTTGACAGTTTTGTGTGGATGGAGAGGTGTTTGATGGAGATGTCTTTTGATGAACTAATATAGACCTGTGTATTTGTATATGTGTAAACATGAGGAGCCACATGAATATGCAAACAGCACTGCTGCTCATCGTGTTAACATGTAAACTCTGTGTGGATTTTGATCAAAGCCTACACCAAGTTTATTGAATCCCCAGGTATATAAATACCATGATAGTTTTTATGGTGATATGCAGCTTGCAGCATTTTATCTTATGCTTAACATCACTACGTCATGGCTAAACAGTGAGCCGTCTGGTTCAGCCCTCTAAGTTGCCCAATAAAATTGAAAACTAAAAGTACAGTATGCAGAAATATGCTGAAATATGGCCAGTTGTAAACATTACAAAACAACTAATGCACAGATCTGACTCATTCCTTTTCTGTGTATTCCATATAGTAGGAAACTCATAATATTTGCAAACTGAAACAAAAACAGTGACAGCAAAAAATGGTTTTCAGTGCATACATTATTAGTTTCCTGACATATGTTATGCATGACTGAGAGGTCTGCATAGAAACTTGGAGGATAACTGTCTATTTACTACTTTGAAATTCAAGTATTTTAGTCTGTAGCCAAACCTTAATAATGCTAAGAAAATTTAAAGTCACTGCATTAATGTCCATTCTTACTTTTATGACAAATATTGAAGTTACATGACATAATCAAGATACGGATGCTGTAGAGGGTAACATGTTTTAGTAGGTAGTGTAGCTCTATCAGATAATATGTCTACAGGTGAACTCTTGCTGTATCTTGGTTAACAGTAATATGCATGCCATCATATCTGTATAAAATTTTACACCTCTTAGCTGAATTCCTTCACTGCAGTTGCATGGAACTACAAACTCATACATGTGATGTTTGACAATAAATTTACCACCGTTCTCTGAGCCATAGTACACCAGATCATTGACTTGTAATTATGCATTTAATACCTGTAGCAGATAACCTAAAATATGTGATTCAATCTATAGTGTTTACAGTAGCAAGAAAAAATGTGACAGTATGTGACCGTTTTCTATGCAATGTATAAAAAAGTATATGACATATGTCACTGAAGTTTGTAACTGCATTCTGCAGTTGTACAGTTGTGTGTGTGTATGTGTAGACATATTATATATGGATCTGTCTATCTATCTATCTATGTATTTTTGCATGTTTCTATGTAACTAAAAATACTCTCTGTTGTAGATGGGTCAAGTGGGCCCCAACTTGGTTAATTTAGTAAGAGAATGACATTAAATTCATTGCAATCATGAAGCTTGCTTCTTGACTTGTCATAATTAAGCTTGTGCTGTGTCCCGACAATCTTAATTTATTTTTCAATTTACATTTGTCTGTAAACTGAGCCAATGTGTTTCTGAAGTATAGCCAAACTATCCACTTATGCTTTGCTGATGAGATCACTTGTTTGTTTGTCTTTTCAGCTTTTCCCGGTTAAGGGTCACCACAGCGGAACTCCAGTCTGCTAATGATTGGCAATAGATTTTTTATGGTGCTGAGTTGCCAGCCCAACACCCAACCTTCAGCAAAGGCACATGCCATTCACGCATGTCTTTCGGAGGCCACTCGACCGCAGGGAGGACATGCAGACTCCACACAGAAGGCACTCCAGCCGTGAATCGAACAGGAGAACCTCTTGCTGTGAGGCATCAACACTACCGCTGTACCACTGCAGCTTCTATTTTGCTGATGAGATCACTAAAAGGCCAAAATAATGTATTTCCATAGCTAGTGAGGTTTGGCTTTATTGGCCTGAATGTAACCATAAATTCTTAAAAAGTAAAAAAGTCAGGGACATTCAGAAGCCATTTAGTAGAAACACTTGATGTCTTTAAGGGGTCATTTGCATATATCCAATGGGCCTCCATTACAGGAGGTTTAATATAGCACACATTGAAAACTCTAGCTTGGCTAGGTTTTTCTATATATATATGCATACTCTCACTCCATGGTTGCTGTAACTCGGGGGGAAAAAACAGTAAGTTACAAAAATAATATTGTCTGGGATATTGTAATCTGAAATCCTTAGAATTTTATAGGATTAGAGCCCCTGGAAGTTGATACGGTTCGTAGCATGCAAACGCACACAAGCACAGACTGCATCAAACAGTAATGCCTGAGCAGTTTTAAAATGAAGCAACCGTGTTGAACAGTCGGCTGTAACCTTTTATTTCCCTTACAAAAATAAAACAATTAAAACTGCTCTCATGCTTCAGTTTTTTTATAAAGGACATTTTTTGTTCCCATTACCAAAATCAAGAGTATACACCGATGGGATAATTTTATAGTTATGAAAATATCTGAACTAGATCAAAAAGGGTTATTATTATTATTATTAGACCAGAGGATGGTATTAGAATGGTACATTGTTTGTTTTGTGAAAATCCTTATGTTGCAGATAAAAATAAATGAAAGTAGTAATTGTTGTCTGCTGCCTGTTTTTCAACCCTTCAGAGTGCAAACGGAAAATGAAACTAAAACTGAAGATAATTTCATCAGATGGTCACCTTACAGAGTACTAGAAAAATGTGCCTCATACACATTTTAAAAGCATTATATTTAGAAGTTATTTTGGAAGTTCATGAAAAATATGCCTGAAAAAATCAGGAATCATATAGCGTAACAGAAGAGCTTTAGACGTCGTATTTATTTAGCTTTACTTACAGATGGCAACATTCCCTGCTTATGAATAACTTTTTCTTGAAGTTGTTGCTGTGAGAACTTATAAGTAACAGTGAATTAAAAAGCACAAAGTTAAGAAGGATATATTACTGCAGATTGTGCATGCCTTGAAGCGATTAAGACATGTCTGTGGCTCTCTTGTGATTATATCAAAGCGTTGTGACCTAAGTCAGCTAACATATGGAATATTATTTGCTCTAGCACAGATCATATTCTGCTTTGATGTTTGGACAATATGATACAGTTTAGAGAAAAAAGAGAAGAGCTCTTTACATTGTCTTAACACATTTATAAAATGACACACACATAGAAGATACACTGTTGGTATAATTTTTGCCAGTTGGACAGAAGAGGTGGTAACTATAATTTCTGAGGATGTAAAAATGATATGGCATACTGAAAGGTCTGTAGCAGTTCAGGTTACCTGACTGTAATCACTCAGGTATTCACATTTGTTTCATTATGAAGTAATGTCTATTGTCAAGGTCTTTAATCATTCACTGTTCATTCCTAATTTTTCACTTCTACAGGTTTTGGGCAAGTGATATGGGTATTTTATCATCAGTCTAAACTCCCACCAGAACATTTAAGCATTTATCTTACCTGATATGTCATGTTAGCCTTTGTACTTTTGTTTTGTTTTGTAAGGCCATTTATGCTCAAGAGTCTATTTTCAGGGTCACAAGTTCAGCTTCAAGAACTAATACAATGGTTATGTGTGTGCATATTATTTTAAAAAAATATGTTATTTTGCATGTTATTATTTGCATATTTGGGACCCTGTCATATTTATATATTTATTTATTCAGTTGATTATTTACAGTAAAAACATGGCATATGGTTATTTAACCTCACCTAGAGTTTGAATAATTAAGACAATATTTGTATTAGTTCTATAGCCCTGTATGTAGCATATTGTGTGTGTGTGTGTGTGTGTGTGTGTGTGTGTGTGTGTGTGTGTGTGTGTGTGTGTGTGTGTGCTTTTAAAAGGGGAAAAGCATTTTCCCCACTGAATCAAGTAGATAAATTGAATAGTTGATTTATCTTAATGGTGTACAAGCAATCGTATATGGATGTTATGATTTTATTCTGATGAAGTATTAATGATGAAGAGCTTAATGGTGTTTCAATAAAGTGCAAACGTTGGTGGATTTTGCTCCTGGTTTTTGTGATTTTCTCCTGGTTTCTAAGTTTACTTTCGGCAGTTTTTTTATAAAATTCAAAAAAAAAATCGTATTGTTATTACAGGCATTTGTAGTACCCCAAAGTAACTAGCTCTTCAAAGGTTCATTCATAGTACCTTCACTTTTATATTTTTATCCTTATCTGATATTACTAAAAGTTCACCTTTTCAGTTCCATGGTCTGTGCAAAACATCATTCATGTCAATATCAGTTATATACGTCATCCTCATGTCTGACTGCCCAACCTTCAAGTTGACTTAAATATTTTTTCCACACATAACATGAGTACTCGATGTAACTAAGCACATTACTATGGAAACCTTACTATTAGTATTTCTAAACTATGGTTACTCTGCAGAAACACAAACAACAACCTGTCAATATCAATATTACTTAAAAATGATTTCATAAACTAGCATTCAGTGGATTAGCTTGTCGACATTTTTCCCATAAATTAATTATACAACATGCTATCATACATAGTTCAAGCAAACTACACCTACTTAAATGCAATATAAAATAATCAAAAATCAATACCTTTTTTAAATTTAAATTTCTCCCATGTCTATGTAGTACACTGCATTAGCAAACATTTTCTTACACAAACAAAATAAAGTACTGTAAGCTGCTTGTAACCCATTGACCAAACACATGCTGCTGCTGATTCTGATCAGGACAGTCAAACAAACATTGCTTTACATACATTTCTTCCCAAGTATGGCTATAGCAGAGACATGTTTTACAGTTTTGATGGAACACCTAGCAAAACTGCAGAAGTCATGGATCTTTAACAGAATTGGAAGGACCATGGAGCCTCAGTAGAATGAATGAAATCAACATAACCATAGCAGGATTAAAAGGAGTCAAGCACCTCCAAAGAATTAACAGATTTGTGGATCTTGGCAGTATTATCAAAAATCAGAGGGGCCCCAGCAGGATTATAACAGTATAAAATGTGATAAGGAATTGAAGAGAATTAATAAGGTCAAGAAAACAACAACATTATTAATAAGATGAAATTGAGACAATGAGGGTTAGCTAGATTAAATCTGTTATAATAAACAGTAGAAGTGGTTCAAGCAACTCAGAGAAGGAATAGAAAAAGTCAAAAGGCTCTAGTAGGAGTAAATGAATAACAAAGCAAAACAATTCAAACAAATCAAAAAGGTTCTTCAATAGGTTAAAGAGAGTCAGTTAGGACCACAGCATAAATAAGGGAGCCGGGAAATTTTCTTTAGAACTAGTGGAATCACCCCCTTGCACCCTCAACCAAATTAATTCAGGTGTACACATTAGTTCTACACTATAGAATGCCCTCTCATCAGGAGTAACTGGGTCAGTGGGCCGCATCTTGGTTAATTTAGTAAGAGACTGACATCAGATTCATTAAAATCGTGAAGCTTGCTTCTTGACTTCCCATGATACAATTTGTGCTGTGTCCTGACAATCTGAATTTATTTTTCAGTATATTCACAGACATGTTTTAATATTACATGGACAGAAGCAGAGCTAGACTTTGTGGTTCCTCATCTGATTAGAATCACTGTTACAAAACTGAGTTCCTAGCTACACAAAAGCAATGCATAAGCTTTTGTTGCTTTGACATTTTAACAAAAATATCAGAGTAAGATAATGTGCTAGGATTGGGGGTTCACCTTATGCAGGTGGCCATCAGCAGTTGCAGGGTTCAGCAGTGGCTCTTCCGGGTTCCTTCTGTTGTCAGCTAACAGTATGGGTACAGTAGCTAGCTGGTAGTGCATGTAAAGACCCCCCCCCCGTGCCCCAAAAAAAAGGTAAAATGTCTAAAAGATGCTAAAGAACCATACTATAGTTCTGTCATTAGATTAAATAATTAAATGTCAGAGTAAATATTTATATACAGTGACCACACAACACCATGTCACAGTAAAAGTAAATTAAAAAAAATGTATCCATAGCGGAGGTAAGTGTCTACTGACAACACTGCCTAGAGTTTTAGCTAACTTCATGATAGTATTCAATATAAAATGCATGTGCCTGCAAAGGAAAAAATTGTTCAAAGTGTTAATGTTCTAGGCAGTCTCTAGTCATATGAATTTTTGACTAGAGATTGCTGGCAACGAACTAGTGCTTAGACTGCAGAATTGTTGGTATTCTCCATTCATATTATTAACTGAAATGAGATTGCCAAATTAAAAAAAAAAAAACAAAAAACACTGAAATCAGTTGGTAGGGGCAACTCATTGCGAACATTTAAATGGCATAGCAATCGGACATGGGTTAGCTATTCATATTCTATTACTATGATCAAAAGATTAAGAAAATGAAAAAAATCTTTAAAACTTGATTTGGAATTTTTTTAATGGGGCACTCACTGGGCACAGTATTTTACAGCTGGGGCATGTGCTATAGTATGCCCATATGTGGTGTCACCTATAGAGTTTAGTGGTGCTTAAAACTCTCTGCAGTAGATAGTAAAACTCATTTATACTTACACATTTATATCTACATCAGATGTCATCAACTGTCTAGCTAAGCCTTTGCATCTAAATAGAACCTAAACAGCCCGCATTTGCTACATTGCTTTATGCAGTAGTAAAACAGCCATCTCATAATGACTATGTTATCTGGCAATGCTCAGAATTTTAAAGCAAAATCAAACAGACAGTGATGTACAAAACATAGGCAAAAATGTGCTTGAGGACATGCTCTCTTTATTTATAGTACTTTCATATGTTTAGAATTTGAATGTGCTGCTATATTTGCCATTAGAATTGCAAGGTATCAACAGGAAAAAGGTTTTAAATTAGTTTTGTAATATGATATTGTGCAGGTCTTAGGAACATGCTACATGCAGTGTTTCTTGGTATCTATATGCATAGAAGTATTGAACACTATGTCCACATGCAAAATGAAGGGTTCTCAGCCATAGCCCTGACAGATGTGAGACTCATAAACAGCATCTGATGTCTGTCAGGTCATGCTTAATGCACCTTAAAGTGAAGTGCCTGTCACTGAATTACAGCTCAGTATACAGACTGTTTGCCCTGAAATTCTCTTGTATTATTAGTTTGAGGAGGTGTACAACATGATTCAATAAGGGTGCACAGCAGTGCAGACAGTGTACCCTGTCTTTGTATACATGTCCAGCATGATACAATGAGGGTGCACAGCAGTGCACACAGTGTACCCTGTCTTTGTATACATGTACAACATTAAAAAATGAGGGTGCATAGCAGTGTAGACAGTGTACCCTGTCTTTGTATACATGTACAACATGATACAATGAGGGTGCACAGCAGTGCAGACAGAGTACCCTGTCTTTGTATACATGTACAACATGATGCAATGCAGACTATGTTCCCTGTCTTTGTGTACACAGTACAAGAATGTGAATGATATGGTAAGAGAAGCACACAACATATCATAGGGCTGAGACCTTGCAGTGCCATAAGTGTTAGGAGTGCATGATAAGTGAAGGCTGAACAGCATTGCCAACTATGCTAAGAACAGTTGTGTAGCACTGTTTGTGCTAATAGGAAGGATTATTACAAAGGAAGAGGAACAAGCAGTGCAGCACACTATGGCCTTTACACATATACAGTAAAATTGCTTGTTACTTTGCCACTCATCATAAAACTTACATACTTCATATCTACTTCTCTCTCTCTCTCTCTTTCTGCAAGTCTATTTTATGTGTTTATATATGTATGTGAATCAACATGTTATATTCAGTGTATGTATTTATGTTTGTATGTATCTGTTTTATGTGTGTATTTTTGTGTATTTGTGATTTTTATGTATGTGCTTGTGTGTGTATTTAGACATTTTATATATGGATTTGTCTATCTATGCATTTGTGCATTTATATGTGTAACTAAAAACTAATAAATAAAAATACAATAACACCTGACATGTAGGTGCCACAGATTAATACAAAACAATAAAACAAAAATGTGTTGGGACTATTATTAGAAGGTTTATTTTACCAAAATTATTTCAATATATAGAAGCTTGATCTGGAAAGGTTCAAATTATCCAATAAGCATTTAAATGTACACATGCATCTAATTAAAATAATGGTATAAAAACACTTAAAACAATGTTCTCACTTGAAAATATTCCTTTGTTAAAGACAATGCTTAAAGCCAGGAACCCAACAAGCATTTACAAAGAGTACCAATTATAATCCAGCACTGCTCACATTCAGAGATAAGTCTGTGACCATGACCCGACAACCCATGTTTGATTAGTGGCTCAGGAGCCTGTTGAACTTGGTTTGTGGGAGGAGAGGAATGAAGAGACACAGCCTGCTTACCTCTCCTTTGGGGGGGGGGGGCTGATGGGAGCACATGTACAAGCACACACTCTGAGGCTGAGATTATTTTTCAGTCCCTACTGCTCTGACACCTTTACAACTTCAAGAATGAAAAATAAAATCTGTGCCCTTCATTAACTCTGATTTGCTTGTACAAGGCACTATTTTCATTTTTCTTAAACCAGCATATAGCTGTGGGTAAATAGTTCCCTTTGAGCTATATTATTTTTCCCAGGGTAAAAACATTATTTTAGTATGTCTCTGCATACATCACATATGTAGTAACATAGCAAGACAATCAGAGTTTGTCAAAATCTCATCCAGTTACTATCACTAGACATACAGCGAACTGGTAAAAATAAGGAAAAAAACAAAAACTGTGAATAAATAATGCACATATGCACGAAGCTCACTGCAAAACATACCACTGATTTAATATATTACAGATAAGGAGTTTCATCATAAAGAAATACAAAGACTTCATCAGATGAATACATATATTTACTTTTCCTTATCATAATGCCCTCTTGTATTATTCTGTAAATTCTCTAACACATTTATATATATTTCCATACTTCACTTTCTCTTTCTTTCTCACATCATCCTGCCATTGAAAAAAACACACTTTTATACTTCTTTTTAAACTCAATCCACCATTCATACTAGTTTTTATATAATGCTTTCATGTTTATATGACTCTTTCATGATTTAAATACTTCCCACTTCAATTTCATCTCATAATCTCCCATTTATTCTTTTTATTCCCTTTCCTCTTTTAATGTACTCCTTTCTTCCATCACATCCATTCATATTGCTAAATGGTCTGAAAAATGCATCACAACTGCTACCTCCAAACTGTCCGATATTACAAAAATAATAAAATGATAATAATTCTGAGATTAAGTACCCCTTCTATAAGTCCATTGACTTTTGTTCCATACAGTTAATTTACCAAATTTCTATTACTTTCTGTATTTTTAAATCTTTCATTTTTTTAACACTTTCCTCTTAAATCACAAAGTCATCTGCAGTTATTATTTTCATGTCAACTACCACATCATCGAATATTTGATGAAACCGAGTCTCTCTTTCCTTACTAGTTTTATATGTATATAATATGATAATTCTATAAACGTGTTTGCTCCACGTCACATCCACAACAGTTAACCTTCCCATCCTTACCAGTGTTACATGTTTTTCACAACACAGGGACTGCAGAGAAACATCAATTTCCTAAGTTCCATATTATATTTCCACCCCACAATTTTTTGTATTTGCAGTCTTTCTTCACTTGTAATTAATCTTACAACCTAAAAGAGAACAAAATCCACATCACATTTAGCACACCATTCCAGTATCCCTATCCCATTGACAGTGTTAAGAATACTGTTCACATTTATTGAAAATACTGTAAAGTTGTTGATTTTTCTTCTTTTTAAGTTTAGGGTATTTTTTTAATGTTCATTTTCTTATTTTCAGTCTTTTCCCAAATGAATATTTTTCTTCAGTTTATGCACAAATAATCCTTGATCTTCTCAATTAGCTTTTTCACTGGCTAAAACTTAAAAAAAAAAAATATATATATATATATATATATATATATGTATAAGTATCTATCCATTCTCCTTAATATCAATCCATTCTCCTGATCTGTCTTGCTGCATCCACTTTTTCTTCTTATTTTCCTCTCCATATTTTTTTCTTGTACAGTTAGACATCAGATGGTTATAATTTATCAAATCTATGTTTAGTTAACTATTCTACAGTTTCTTTTTCACTTATTTCACCCAATCCCCCAGCCTCTTGTTGTCCTTCCTCATGTATGTTTTATTCAGTTTCCCCTTGTCTTTATTATTTACTGTTTGCTCTTGAAAATCCATACAAAGGGTCTCTTTTTAACACAACCTGCATTTTTTTTAACTTTTTATTTGATTTCAAAAAGAGGTTAACATGATATTATTACATAACACATTGTTCACAACAAAAAAACTATAACAACAAAAGTATATACAAGGTCCATAACTGGATTAGTGTCATCTACTTTTCTAAAATTAGTCTAAAAGATCTTTTAAGTTTTAACCAAGACAGCAGTTTTGCATAACATTTGTTGTTTTGCATATTCTGTCAGTATCTCTAGGTTACAAACAGTCTTTGATATGGAAATAAATTCAGAGAATGAGAGGATTTTCTTACGCTTCCAATTTATAGTAATAACTTTTCTCGTAACAGCAAGTAAAGACCAGAGAAGCTGTACTTGAGATTTTGGGGTGGATTTTGGTATTGGTGCATTAACCAAAAATAATAGTCATTAATTTCACAATTCTCTGACCACAATGCTTTAATGAAATTTTTAAAATCAATCCAAAATGGGACTAACATCTTACAATCTAAAAACATGTGTTTCCAATCTGCAACTAAAGATTTGTCACATCTCCAACAGTTAACATTTTCTTAATTATACATTAAGGCAGATTTGTGCGGAGTTATAAAATATCTATGAAGAAACTTCCAAGTGAAAATTTTCCAATAAGGAGAGGAGGTTGTATTTTTAATAGATTTAAATGCTAAAGTTTTGTTAATGTCAGAGAAAATATGTTTATTCACCTTTGTCGAATAATCCCAGAAGGTTTAATCTGGTTTCAAGAACTCGCAGTTTTATAAAACATCAATAAAGATAATATCCTTTTATTGTCAAAGTCATGTATTTCAAAAAATAACATTAAAATGTTGGGATTATTTTTGGGTTAATATTTAATTTTAACTTTAACTCATTTGTGATAAATTCTCTAAATATCTGTATATTTAAGCAATTATTTTGTTTTTATATTATATTTAGCTATTAATGTAATTGCCTCATGTACTTCCAAATTATTCAAGAACTGATGCCAGACTTTTAAACCATTATCATCCATTTGTTTTATTTTATTTATGTTAAAGGAATCTAAACAGCCTTCAGTTTAAGCAATGGGAAATATTAGAAATAATAGATTTTTAATAAGGTAGTTGCTATGCATTATCTTTTTAAAGTTGTTTATAATATAATTCACAAAGGGAGTGAATGTAATGATGCATCTATTGTTTAAAATAACATTTTTATAATTAGATATAATCTATCTACTTCTGAGAACTTGAAATCATTTGTTACTATATTGTTAGTTGAGGGTAGGATTTATTTATGAATTCTTTTCTAATTTGAAGATAAACAGGATTCAACCATAAACTCATTACATTAAGAATAACTGACTGAGAAGAAAAATTGATATTTGGGAAAGCTAGTACTCCATCCTCCTAACTTCTGTAATGCCACTTGTATGCTAGTCTTGTTTTTTTAGGATGCCGTAAAAACTTCATTAATAATGAGTTTAATTGTTTAATTATTTTTTTAGGAGGGGAAGCAATCAACAATTGTAGGAAAAATAACATTTTTTGGTAAAATAATCATCTTTATCAAAGCCAATCTATCTTCCATAGTAAAGAACATCTTATTCCAATCATCTAATTGTTTTTCTAATTGTATTAGTTAGATTTTTATAATTTAACTTTAATGCTTCATTCCATTTAGGTGTTATGATTACACCTAAATATTTGAAGTGATCATTTTCCCAATTAAACATTTTGCATTTTCCAAGTAATGTGATAATTTTTTTTATTTATTAATAATGTTTCTGTTTTACTATGGTTGAATTTTAAACATGACATTTTCTCAAAAAAATTGATTGAATCAATAATATGTACAATGGAATAGTCTAGATCTACTATTGTCAATAAAATATCATCAGCAAAAAGCTGAATCTTGGAATAATAATTTTTATCAACAAAAAAACTTTTATGTTTGAGTTTATCCTAATATGATTTGCAAAGGATTCAACTGATAGAGTAAACAACAAAGGTGACAAGGTCAGCCTTGCTTAGTGTCTTTAAGAATTTTTATTGTCTTTGATAAGAATGCTCCAATTTTAATCTATGATATCGATTTATCATATATTCTTTTTATTAGATCAATGAAATCTATTGAGAAGTGGTACTCTTAAGACTTTGAACAAATATACCCAGTTTATCGAATCAAATGCTTTGTCTAGATCCAAACTGAAGACTGAAAGTTAATTTTTTTCTTCTTATTTGCAAAATCAATTAAAGAGAAAAGTCTGATTATACTGTCTTGAACTTTCCTATTTAAAATAAAACCTGTTTGGTCATCTTCTACTAGATTAGATACAAGTTGATTTAGTCTTTTAGCAAAGATGATCATAAAGATTTTATAATCAATATTTAAAAGAGATATGAATCAATAGGAAGAGCATAAATTAGGATCTTTGTCTTGTTTTAAGATAGGGGAAATCATTGCATATTTCCATGAAGGGAATGAACTTAGATTATTTTTAAGTTCTTGAAATGCTTTTAAATCAGGTAATATTTTATATAATTCTGGTTGTAAATTATCAATACCTGGAGCTTTATTATTCTTTATATTTTTGATTTGTTCCTTAGGTTCACTAAAAAGATATGCCTATTTAAATTAATATTTTGTTCTTCTGACAATTTCTTTTTTATATTATTTTTTAAGAAGTTATCAATTAAATCTTGATTGTCAATTTATATGTTAACGCTATTAATTGTTTCATGTTGTTTCCTAAAAATGTTTAAAATATCTATTAAATCTGTAGCATTTTTAGTTTTATTACCAAGAATGTAAAAGATGTTTAATATGATTTATATTTCTTAACCCTTTTGATTTCACAGCTAATCTATGTAAATGTTTGGGGTTTACTGTATAAGATTGCAGTTTAATTATTAATAAAAAACTATTTGATTTAAAATGTCAGTATACTTTTCATTTAACTCTTTTTAGTTCAGAGTTTGAATTTATTTCATTAGCTTTAAGATGCAATTTTAAATTATTGATTTTTGTTTGTAAGTTAATCAATTCTATATCCTGTTCTTTCTTTTTATTTAGATACCAGCTTTTGATTTCAACATATAAATAGGCTTTCAAGGAGTTCCATAAAACTATATTGGAAGTCATATTGTTATCACTGTAATCTAGAAATAAGTTTAATTCTTTAAAAAAAGCATTCTTTAAAGTCTGTTATTTTAACAATATAAGCAGGAATTCTTTGCCAGAAAATGAGATTATTAGGTTTAATACTGAAATTGAAAATAATGGCATTATGGTCAGACAATGGACAGGAGATTATGGATACTTCATCTATCTTTGAAAAAAAAAACTATCAGATGTGAATACCTTATACGTTGTTGTTTGTGTGCCAAATCTGAAAGAGTAGTATATATAGCTTAATGGCTTATAAACTTTGATTTCTTAAATATCTCTTAGATTTGTGGCATCAATAAAGTTATTCAATTTTTTTGCAGCAGGTGATAGAGAAAAAATGCTAACTTTAGTGGTGGCTTTTGCATGTAAAACACAGTGTCTAAATATTTTCTTGACTCTTTAGCACCAATACCCAGAATCCAATATACATTGACTAGAGTAAAATATAACTTATTTATCTCTAATACAACTGTACTCATCATTCCATTCTTATCAGAATATGTGTTGACAATCTTAGATAATAAAATATTTTTTTTCCATAAGATCATAGTACCACTTCTCTTAGAGTGAAAATGAGATTCCACTAGGACCGAATAATCTTTGAAATTTAATCTATCCAAGTCCTTTTTTATTAGTGTGTTTTTGTAAAAAGGCAACATCCACTTTGTTTAATTTTAGATATTTGAGTAAACTTCCTCTTTTAATAGGGTTATTCATACCGTTTACATTTAAAGATATGCATTTATAAGCAGACATTCCTGTGTATACAGATGGATAATTCCAAATCTGTTATGGACACAAAAAAATAAAAGCATCACTATTGAAAAACTTTCAAACCTATTTACATCCCTAATCTTGGAATAATTAGTTCCAGGTTTGATGAAATAATCATCACCCCCCCCCCTTAACCGTTGCAGTTTAGAAAATGAGATTCCACTAGGACCGAATAATCTTTGAAATTTAATCTATCCAAACTGCAAATTGGGAGCCATTATTGAATCCCCAAATTATGTGGATATTCTACAAAAGGGCCTTACAGAAACAGATGCCTGGTGCCAGAGCCATGGGCTCAAGCTTAATGCCAAGAAATGTATAGTTATCCCCTTTGGAAAAAACATGTACCCATGAATTACCACATAGGTGGCAGTACACTAAACATTGAAAGTATGATGAGAGACTTAGGGACACAGGTGGACAGTGGTCTCACTTTCGATAACCACATCGCCACAACAGTCAGGAAATCCTTCAATGTGGCACACCTCATCACTAAGGGCTTTTCATCCAGAAAAAAGGAGGTCATTGTATCACTGTACTCATCCCTCATTAGACCCATTATATAGTATAATTCCCCATTTGGTATGTACCTCACAAGACATCTGCAACAGCTGGAAAGGTCAGAGAAATACCTCACTAAAAGAATCACAGGCCTAAAGCAGATGCTATATGCTAACCGTCTAAAAAAACTCCAGCTATACTCTGTGGCATATCGTCTACTCAGAGGTGATCTCTGCTTAACATACAAGGCCATATCAAACCCTGAGCTGTTGGACATGCTCCACTTAAAGAAATCCCAATACCTCAGAGCCACACACTCCAGGGATCTAAACCTTGTCATCGCAATGAACAAAACATGCTGGAGGGATAGGTTCCTGACCCAGCGACTCCCCATACTCTGGAATAGACTGCCCATATATGTCAAGCAGAGCACCTCCTTGGACCTCTTCAAAAGGAACCTTGATGACTGGATGGGAGATAGGAAATTCACCCCGGGGATCATGTCAGTTGTCCTCCTAGACAGGGGTCCAGAGAAGAAAATATTGTGGGAAGAAATATCCAGGGAATTGTTATGGCTAGGCTTGTACAGGCCCTAAGGCTGATAGCCTAGTACCAACCAATGAACCTATGAACCTGTGATATATAGCTACTGCCTACTAAAATGATCAAATACTAAACTTAAACACAAAACAGTTTCTCAATGATAATATGAAACTTCAGTATAACAAACAATACAAAATAGCAAAACATGTATTAAATTGTCAAAGATAATTACATCTACACATATTATGCTAGTATCCTAGTATAGGAAAAAGAAGAAGGAAGGAAGGAAGGAAAGAGAAAAAAAAAGATATGTTAGGCCCGGATATTAAAACAAATAAGGAGCACCTAACCTCTATAAATATAGGATTCAATTACCTAAAATCGGCACAATACTATCAACTAATAGCTATCAACATCAACTATTAATCTAGAGAGTTCTATTTACAGTATCATTGACAGTATTTTTGACCACAAAACAATACTATTAAAACCGACCTTACAAAGCACATACTATGCTGCCCTGAACTTCCAAACGTAGAATCTAGCCTGGGTGGCATAACAATGAGTAGATAATTAAACATAGTTTACTCAGTGTATTAATTTACTTTTTCCTTTCATAATACTTCTCCCTCCTCCCACCTCTTATAAATTACATTAAATTGAGTCTGTAGTGTGAGAAAAAAAAATAAATTCCTATTTATATGTCAATTCCGTTAGAGTAGGTATGGTCAAATAAACACTGAATATTATAATAGCTTTCTGTCAATAATAAAAAAGAATAAATAAAACTCTTAGAAAACTGAATAAAAGATGCTAAAGGTATTCCAGATAATTGCTCATTACAATGAAGTAATGAGAACAGACAGCATATAATTACTAAAACAAACTATCAGATACTAGACAAAGGTATTGTTACAATAAAATGAACATACCAAGAGCTGTGTATGTCTTTGAAAATTTCAGAGTTAATTATGGTCAAAGATAGTATCATAAAACTGATTGAGAACCCTTCACACTAATAAGGGACTCTATAAATAAGGACAGAATCCAACGCAAAGATAAGAATTACTGCTCATAATCCTTATACACTGATTATACTTCAATGTATGATGGTAGTTTATACTATTTCTGTAGCTTAAGGGCTTTGGTACTAGTATTATACAGTTGGTAATGAAATCTGTATCAGAACTGATAAAAACTTAAAAGTTGGACTAGCTGCATATAATAAAAAAGGTGAAACTGTTTCAAACACTGTGTGGGTATGAAACATAAAATCAGATTGGATAACCACTTAAAAAATGATTAAATATAAAGTGATATTACATTTTGTGTAGACTAGAATGACCAGAAATATACATGATGTTATATTAATAAGTAATGTATAAATTGTTCAACATAGCAAACTTATCAAATGTCTTGTGAATTTTGTGACAGTTTGATATAAAGAAAACTTGTATTGAAAGAGTTTTCATTATAAGTATTACTTTTGTTGTATAAAGTATTTGACCAGTATACCAGACTCGCATTCAGAATGAATTTTCCTATACAATATTAGCATTTATTTGTAGTCTACAACATATCGGTTAAAACCCTCTTCCTTGATAGTATATAATTTTGTGGGGCTCATGACAGTTGCATGAAACTAGTGGATCCAAAGCAAACAAGCAATTCAGCTGAGTCAGGAGTGAAACCAAACCACCAGAAGTCTAACAACCAAATCTAGCAACCCCTCGTTTTCTTAACATTAAACTATTAAACCCCCCACGTTTCATATCACTTCCAACCTGAATCAGTAACTTGCTGTATTTGCTAGAATTATTTCCTTGTTTAAGTTAAGTATACTCTGATTTCTAAGGTACTAAAAACAACTATTATAGTCCGAAGAATATTACATACAATAATAATGCATCTAAGAATAAGAGCAGCAAAAAGCCTACATAAATTAATGTATAACTAAATCCCAGCAAGCCATAACACTTTCTTGTAATGTGCTACTATATTCAACAGATAGATCAATTACTTATTAATCCAAAGATATAGCATTAAAATATGCAGCTGGTTATAATACCACAGATTACAGTGCTTAAAAACTGTTATCATTTCTATCATATAGTAGATGATCATTACTATCAGACAAGTAGTTACAAGCATTACCTCTGCAGTAATATGTATACATTAGAACAACTGAACAGAAACACTTGAAAAAATTAGGAGAACAAAGCAGAATTAAATGTATTTCTATGCTGTAATCAAGGAAACTGCCTTTGCATATTTGTGTCAAATAAATGCTATTTACAGGCACTATATATAAACAAGTTAAATTAAATAATTAGTAATAAATTTCAATGAATATCTTTAAACAATTGAAGCTTTTATTGTCTTAGAAATAAATAAACTATATGAATAGGAACCAGACATTATGTGGAGCCATTAAGGTTCAATGACATGTCATACTGATTAAAACGAAACTTCATTGCTACCTTAAAAGAGAAGCCCTTTTTTATTTTTTTTTAAAAATACAACTCTGCATAAAAGCACAACCTCAATAAGGTCATTTCAGCAGCTTTGTTGACACTGATGAGTTCGGTAATGGATGCAGCTAATGTTATTCCATGAAAACAGCTTGTCAGAGGCGATTTACCATGAATCATTCAAGTTGGAGCACAGACTTCCACGTTGAGGGGTCAGAGGTTGACTGTGGCAGCTCTTCACACTTCCAAAGGGTGCGGTATAACAGAAGAAAACTGAATATGCAAAAACTGCTTGTGAACATCAGCAAATGCAGGATTTTTCAGTTCTAGTGGGAAATTCAAATCTTGGAAGACAATTTTAAGCCACTCGTGCCAGAAACACAATGAAAAAAAGGAGTGGCACATATGTGAGGAAAGAAAACAGTTATATGTTAATTTAAGCAACAGTTAATTACAAAATAAATCATTGCAGTAAATTTACCAGCTTGATATACACCATACATGACCACCAGTCAGTCAGGAAATTATCTCATATACTGCTTGGGTATCTGGCTAGTATCACAAATATAAACAGCACTGCACCACTCCACAAATTTAAAGGAAGAGACCTGACTACAGACATAACAGCGTTCTCAGTCAAGCAGCAACCCCAAAAAAATCATCCTTGAAAGACAGCATCGATAAAAAGAGGTGGCATAAAATGCAACTGTACTATAAACTATTTAAATCTCTTGCTTTTACTTGGAAAGAGAGAATAAAAAACTACACTGACGGGCAAAAATGTAACAATAATAGACCCCACAAACAAGGCAAGAGAAAGACACTCAAGTAAAACCTATCAGTCAAATCCCAGTCACAGCCAGACTATGGATCCCACCAGTCACTCAAACCCCAGTCCAAACCAACAATCTCAGATGTGTAAACCCCCATCCACCCCTCCCAAAAAAAAGATTACCTCAGTTATATGTAGACTTCTATATATGTCTTCATATAACTGGAAACCAACATCACGACAATATTATTAAGTTCTTTATATGATGAGATCTTGATTATTTTTCTTTAAACTTCTTAGAAGATTTGTCCTTTGTGACATTTGAGCTCTTGACAGCCTGTCTTTTCAGTCTAGGTAAAGACAAGTCCATATCTTCTACTTTATCCAACAAATTATTTTTTCTAGCAAAGACCAGAGCCACTTCTAGAGTGTTGAATATTCTTTGACCTTCTGGTAAGGAGATTTTTATCCTAGCTGGGAATACAATCTGTGCTTTGATGTCAGCTTTCTTCATAGCCTTAACAAAGGGAATACAAACTTTTCTTTTTGCCATTATTGTGGAGGTGTAATCATTATCAAATCTGACACTTTTCCCATTTATTTGAACTGGTGATCCCGACCATGCATCTCTCAAAATAAGATCTTTATCCTGTGTTGACAAGAATTTAACTATAATAGATCTTGGAGCTAATGAATTCTTTGAACTGTAAATATTTGACAATGACCTGTGCACTCTCTCTATTCCAAATAGCAAAGATTCAAATAAATTTAATGCTTTACGGAGCCAGTCATTTAAAAATTGAGTCATGTTATTACCTTCCATTTTTTCTGGAATTCCATAGAGTCTGATATTATTCCTTCTTGACCTACTCTCCAGATCTTACACTTTCTCCAATAAGTTGTTTTGTTTTAGTAAGAATTCTATTTGAGTGTCATTTTCATTCTGAGAGGCTTCTATGGCTGTTATTTGTTCAAAATGTTAGTAATAATTTCTTTCAGTGTGTCAATTTGTTTTTTACTTTCCTTCTTTATATTTTCCATAATATTTTCCAAATTATCCATTTTGATGGAGAGATCTTGAATTATAATTGTCTGTACCCTTCTTCATAGATGTATCATGATGAGAAGCCTTCAAATGACTCATAATTGTGTCAGGTTGTAGAACTTCTGACAGAATACAATCTTAAATAATCCCTTAATGAAGATAATTCTTATTCAGAAAGGTTCCAAACAATAGTAGAACCAATAATATATGGAATTATTTGAAGTTTTAAAAGTTAGAATAAAATCCTGTCAGAAAAAAGCTTTAGGGCAGAGCTAATGTTCTGTGCTGTTATCTGCTAGGCAACCTAGCCATGCCCCCAGACACGCACCTTCTTGATGTATTTCCTTTCTGCCCACATTGGTTACTTTGTACCTTGTCACACTCATTAATTAAGTGAGAAAAGTCCTGACAAAAGAAACATGATTTAGGCTGGCCAGCACACCTTAATCTCTGTCTATGACCAGCCAAAAAAAGAAAAAAAAAAACAATTAACAAGTGTTTCATCATGTTTTTTTCCACATTTAAACAACTATTTCCAGCCTTCACCCTCCATTCCATAAATTTGTTTCACTTCTGACTTTCACAATATTATCAATAGTTTCACACAGACCCTTCATGCATTTTTAACATAGCGCACTTATAGTTTATCAGTTCTAAACTGCAAAGTAACATTTCTTAAATTAAAAGGCATTTTAAGTTAAAAGGTATTAACCTGATGCAATTATACTTTTAACATCTGCTTGTCACAGCATAACTTGCATTTCTGCCACACATCATTAGGCCGTAATGTTATAGCAAGTAATCAAAAAGAGGACACACAGCAGATTACATTAACTCATTTGACATATCTGAAGTAATAATGATATACTTTTAAAATAAATGTATTTTTGTTATGATTACTTCTTGGGAGGCAAGGACAAGTAATTCACCGTATATTGCATATATTTCCAGATTCCTCATGTCACTGATTTTCTGTTATCACACTTTACAAACTGGCATATTTTACATCATGTATATTAAATGCTCATAATAAAAAGAATAGTTGAGTTTATAACAACAAAACATTTGCAATAGCAAATCACAAGGGCTATAGATAACATATTTAGTATTCATCACTCAGACGTAAGCTGTTCAATTGATATACAAAACTGTGTGTCAATACTTGATCTGACCCCATAACTAAAAGTATCAGTAGTCTAGATTTGAACCCACATCACCTCTACTGTTGCTCTCAACACAATGCCTCAGAGACAGGTAGCTGACGGGTGGATTTTCTTCACTTGGCATTGTTCAGTGTGCTGACAGCTGTGCACTGGCACCAGTCTCATTTGTGTTACTGATGGCAATCCAAATTAAATTTTGAGTTTTTGCCTTGGGAAGTGAACCACCATTCACTGCTAGTGACCACTGACAGTCAGCTGTGCACAATGTCAAGCTCAAAGGATGAAGCCAAGAGTAAAAAAGGATTATTTTAAACTGTTGTTTTGTATAATTTTCTCAACTTTGTTGTCTTAAAACATGAAAATATGCTCATTAAACATCACTGCTTTAATCCAAACAGCACCCTATCTAGATTAGAACCTTGAAACCACAACAGCAACATGACACGTGAGATTATTTTTACTATTTGCCACAGACACAGAGATATTATGAAGAAGAGAGAGTAGATTACATATACTCATGATGTGACATTATTTCACTTTACATTAAAGGATCAAGATAAGTATTTTCTCACAGCTGCACTTTTGTGTAGATGAATGGGATATGTGCAACAGTTAAACTAATAATTCCTGTCACAATAATAAAACATGTTTTCAATACTCGAGTTGTCTTCGTCTCTTTCTTTTGTTAGTATTATTCTCTTTTTTATGCTTTCCTAACATAAATGCAATGCCATTGGGATTTATTTTGATTTGTCTTTGTATCGTACTTCTCAACCTGGAAACATCAAACCTGGACAAAGCCCATGAAAAATAAGTACAAATATGTATGCTGATTAACATACAATTTGCATACATAATTATGTAACCCCACCCACTCCAATGGAATTGTGGAATACCAACTTTTAAACACAAACTGAAGAAAAGACAAAATATGATCATGAAACACAAAATAAACAGAAGAACAATAGTGTTTTATTTGTATTAACATGTGAACTTGAATAAAACTAAAATATATTTTTTTTATAAAAGTAAAATTTGCTACTAGTACTACTACACATCAAATTCAAGCATAGCCTGTAGGCTGCAGCTCTGCACCTTCCCTATCTTGTCCTACACATTAGATGCTTCTTCTCACAAATTGTCATACAGTTATTATGTTCATAAACATAACAAATGATACTAAAATTTAGCTTTACCAGCCTAAAAAAATGTAGTTGGACAGTTTACAGTATGATCAGTAACTGGATAACATGTGCCCTAATTCCTATTAATACCTGCAATGTTTTCAGTCCAGGGCCCGGGCAAAATAACAGAGCTGATATGAATGCGGTCAACTAGAAAACTACTTTCATCAGAAAAAAAATCATCTGCTAAAGTACAGGACTTCTGAGAGCTGCTTATTCAGAAAAATACGAACAAGCTGACAGTCTACTCTGCCCTTAGAAAAATGTTACAGTGTGCAAGATATGAAGCACACAATAAATAGCAGTGTTTGACTATACACTAATATTATGAGACCGAATTCAACTGAGGTGAATAGAATTGCTTTGTCATTTATCTGGGGAAAAATGCTGCAATAAAATAATTCCCTTAATTCCCTTTCAGCAGTACTATAGTGAATAGCAAAGCTATCAGCCTGTAACACAGTCAGCGCTATTTAAAAAAAAACAAGAATTAGACATTAGCCCCCCACCCTTGCCATGCCCTCGTCACCAGGACCATTAGCTGTATGGTACAAGACGATAATGCTAAATGATTCATACCAACAAATCACTTTGTATTGTACACAACTGTATTTTTCTTATGTAGACTAGAAACAACCAGTATAGGAGTTACAGACAATAACAGATGACAATATATTGTGTATTAAAAACTTTTTCTGACCTTCAGCCCACTATTCAAGACCATCCTGTTGCTTTGCTGCTGAAATTATTTTTAGCCAGATTCTTACATAAATGGGTTTGTAAAGATTACCTCTAAAACGGCAAACCTAAAATTTTTTCTGAAATATTAGCCTTTGCTTAACACAACCTATGTGAGGTAAGGTTTGCCTTTTTTTCTTAATGACCATTTTATTTTCCTCTGCTCTTAACTTCATATGAAGTGATAATAAGACAGTAGCTACAAACAACGGCATAAGCTTGAGGGTAAAGCAATGAAACTTCTATTATCTAAAATGTCACTTAAGCCTGCAAAGAAACATTATAATACTGAAACAGCAAAAGTATGAGTAGAGAGACATATAAAGCACACATGAAAATATTACTTTAATCCATATTAAAATGTCAAACACCAGAACTCATTGCTTGCTGATATTATGCAGGTGGAGAGAAACTTATGTTTGGCAGATTTCATATCTTCAGCCTGGCAAAGTTTCTGCACATCAACTACCAGAACATCCTGTCCTGCCTCATTAGTATCAGATTGTGACAGATAGCCCAACTACAGTTTAGGCTGAAATTAATTGACTATCGGTGACACATTTCTAAAATTCAGCATTACAGAATTATGTATGTGTTCACTGTTTGTAAATTCAACAACAACAATAACACATACCAAACTAATCATATAAATTTCAGCTCTATACAATGCATGTTACTAAAGTCTAAATTCTGCAAGTTGATGTGCTTGAACTTAAATTCCGTCTGTCCAAATGTGTGACTAATGGCAAGCAGACCTCTCAATCATACCAAATTCCTCAGTATTTACTGGTTTTGAGGTACAAATAATGGGGTGCCACAAATTCCCAAGTGGCCCCCTTGATTCTCATTTTTTTCAATTTTTTTTTTTTAAAGATGTTCTCACTGACGTCATCACATGCAGGGCACGCGCAATGATGTCAGCTTCATGAGGGAGACTACCAGCCTGTCGAAATAGGCCCTCCCGGCTCGGACTGTTTATTTTTTTATTTTGCATTTTATTGCGGGAGTTGGTTGAACTTAACTATCGAAGCCATATGGAGACTATTTGGACTGGGACTTGTACTGCACACAGCACAACATAGCAAGTATGGTCCAGTGCGGAGGAGCAGGACAGGAGTATGTCTCAATTTTAATATGTTCTTAGAGATTATTATCACATGTAAATTTAAACTCAGAATACCATAAGTCTGCGACTGCATTTAGTTGCATGCTATGGGTCTTTTAACTTGTCTAGTTGCACATTTCCCATACATACATATATATATATATATATATATATATATATATATATATATATATATATATATATATATATATATATATATATATATATATATATATATATATATATATATATATATATAGTCTGGTTAAGCTTTGTATGCTGTTTTTTGACAGCTGTTGAAAGGTTGTTATATATTAAATGTTGCCTTTTGTTCTGGTATGATAGAATAATTAACGTTTGGTTCAGTGTTTTGAGAAATTTGTTGAGAAAGTCTAGATTTTAAAAGGGTTACATGGCATGACTTGCCATTAGTCACATATTTGGACAGACGGAATTTAAGTTCAAGCACATCAACTTGCAGAATTTAAACTTTAGTAACATGAATTGTATAGAGCTGAAATTTATAGGATTAGTTTGGTATGTGTTATTGTTGTTGAATTTACAAACAGTGAACACATACATAATTCTGTAATGCTGAATTTTAGAAATGTGTCACCGATAGTCAATTAATTTCAGCCTAAACTGTAGTTGGGCTATCTGTCACAATCTGATACTAATGAGGCAGGACAGGATGTTCTGGTAGTTGATGTGCAGAAACTTTGCCAGGCTGAAGATACGAAACCTGCCAAACATAAGTTTCTCTCCACCTGCATAATATCAGCAAGCAATGAGTTCTGGTGTTTGACATTTTAATATGGATTAAAGTAATATTTTCATGTGTGCTTTATATGTCTCTCTACTCATACTTTTGCTGTTTCAGTATTATAATGTTTCTTTGCAGGCTTAAGTGACATTTTAGATAACAGGAGTTTCATTGCTTTACCCTCAAGCTTATGCCGTTGTTTGTAGCTACTGTCTTATTATCACTTCATATGAAGTTAAGAGCAGAGGAAAATAAAATGGTCATTAAGAAAAAAATGCAAACCTTACCTCACATAGGTTGTGTTAAGCAAAGGCTAATATTTCAGAACAAATTATAGGTTTGCCATTTTAGAGGTAATCTTTACAAACCCATTTATGTAAGAATCTGGCTAAAAATAATTTCAGCAGCAAAGCAACAGGATGGTCTTGAATAGTAGGCTGAAGGTCAGAAAAAGTTTTTAACACACAACATATTGTCATCTGTTATTGTCTGTAACTCCTATTCTGGTCGTTTCTAGTCTACAAAAGAAAAATACAGTTGTGTACAATACAAAGTGATTTGTTGGTATGAATCATTTAGCATTATCGTCTTGTACCATACAGCTAATGGTCCTGATGACGAGGGCATGGCATGGGAGGGGGGTTAATGTCTAATTCTTGTGTTTTTTAAATAGCACTGACCGTGTTACAGGCTGATAGCTTTGCTATTCACTATAGTACTGCTAAAAAGGAATTAAGGGAATTATTTTATTGCAGCATTTTTCCCCAGATAAATGACAAAGCAATTCTATTCACCTCAGTTGAATTCAGTCTCATAATATTAGTGTATAGTCAAACTCTGCTATTTATTGTGTGCTTCATATCTTGCACGCTGTAACATTTTTCTAAGGGCAGAGTAGACTGTCAGCTTGTTCGTATTTTTCTGAACAAGCAGCTCTCAGAAGTCCTGTACTTTAGCAGATGATTTTTTTTTTCTGATGAAAGTAATTTTCTAGTTGACCGCATTCATATCAGCTCTGTTATTTGCCCGGGCCCTGGACTGACAACATTGCCGGTATTAATAGGAATTAGGGCACATGTTATCCAGTTACTGATCATACTGTAAACTGTCCAACTACATTTTTTTAGGCTAGTAAAGCTAAATTTTAGTATCATTTGTTATGTTTTTGCACATAATAACTGTATGACAATTTGTGAGAAAAAGCATCTAATGTGTAGGACAAGATAGGGAAGGAGTTGCAGCATACAGGCTATGCTTGAATTTGATGTGTAGTAGTTGTTGTTTGTCTTTCGGCTTTTCCCGGTTAGGGGTCGCCACAGCAGAACTCCAGTCTGCTAATCATTGGCAGTAGGTTTTTACGGTACTGAGTTGCCAGCTCGACGCCCAACCTTCAACAAAGGCATGCCCATTCATGCATGTCTTTCGGAACGCCACTCGACCGCGGGGAAGACATGCAGACTCCACACAGAAGGCACTCCCCGCACACCAGCTGAGAATTGAACAGGAGAACCTCTTTTGATGTGTAGTAGTACTAGTAGTAAATTTTATTTTTATAAAAAAAAATGTATTTTAGTTTTATTCAAGTTCACATGTTAATATAAATAAAACACTATTGTTCTTCTGTTTATTTTGTGTTTCATGATCATATTTTATCTTTTCTTCAGTTTGCGTTTAAAAGTTGGTATCCCACAATTCCATTGGAATGGGTGGGGTTACATAATTATGTATGCAAAGTGTATGCTAATCAGCGTATAGATTTGTACCTATTTTTCATGGGCCTTGTCCAGATTTTTGATGTTTCCAGGTTGAGAGGTATGATGGCAAGGCATGCCATGTAACCCTTTTAAAATCTAGACTTTCTCAACAAACTCCACAAACACTGAACCAAACGCTAATTATTCTATCATGCCAGAACAAAAGGCAACATTTAACATACAACAACCTTTCAACAACTGTCAAAAACGAGAGACAGAGAGAGAGAAATGTGCAACTAGACAAGTTAAAAGACCCATAGCATACAATTAGATGCGGTCGCAGACTTATGGTATTCGGAGTTTAAATTTACATATGATAATAATCTCTCAGAACATATTAAAATTGAGACATACTCCTGTCCTGCTCCTCCGCACCAGACCATACTTGCTATGCTGTGCTGTGTGCAGTACAAGTCCCAGTCCAACTAGTCTCCATACGGCTTCAATAGTTAAGTTCAACCAACTCCCGCAAAAAAAAATACAAAATAAAAAAATTCAGAGCCGGGAGAGCCTTATTCCCACAGGCTGGCAGTCTCCCTCACGAAGCTGATGTCATTGCACATGATGACGTCAGTGACAACATCAAAAAAAAAAAAAAAAAACGGGAATCAAGGGGCCACTCGGGAATTTGTGGCACCCCATTATTTGCACTTGAAAAACGGTAAATACCAAGGAATTCGGTATAGTGAGAGGACTGCTTTGTAAATTACAGACAACTTCTTACTCAGAGGCATAGTTGGGTCATAAGCAATGTCATAAAGCTGTTATAAAGATTATCTCCTTATTCAGTCAATACAATCCCTGACTTTTTGGTAACTCTATTCTCCTAGATACACCATCATTAAGTGTACATCAAACTGGCCGGAGTATGAAACACTTAATTATTTTTAAAGTAATATTAATCCTTCACACTTGCAGGCCCTTAGCAAGTCCTACTTCTTAATGCTCATTCTAACTGGTAGGGTTTGTACATGGCATTGTGCATGTCCTCCCACAGTGTTTGCTTGCTTAGCATTTCTTGCAGATTATGTGATTCATGAATGATAATAAGTTGACAGATGATGTACATATTCACTCTGCCAAATCCAGAGCTGCTGCTATGGCACAGGAAAGGAGGGCTACTGGTGGCAGTTCTACTAATGAACCACCACTGACTGAGACAGAGAAATTCCTGTCCACTGTAAGGGATCTACACAGCACTTGGGGGAAAAGATAAGGGGAGAGAGAGTAGAAAAGTGGAGAGAAAATGTGTATAACATCAGTCTTAATATGCAGATTTAGTTGGCATTCCTGTTTATTGTGTCATTTGCATTATAATGCTTATCATCCCTTTTTTAATCTCCATTTAAAGTGTCTAGGTGCATCTGGTACTGAGTTTCCACAAACCACCTGCAAATGGCATGGCCATAACTTTTTTTTCCTATTACTGTATGCAAAGTTGATTTATGTCATCCTTTCTTAATTGCACTTGCATCTATTATTGCATAATTTCAGGTTTATGTATTATAAGTTTGGCCAGCTTTTGTTATATTTCTTTTGTTGTTGTGTTAATTACTTGTTATCACTGGTGAGCCTGCCATTGGCACTGTGGAACTCCTACTGCCTGATATCAGAGAATTAGTAGCCTCTGGTGATGATGATGATGATTATGACAGTGATGAAGAGGCCCAGTCTGGGTGTGCAGTGGGTCAGTCTGACATGAGGTTGTGGCTTCCACATCCCTTGCTGAGATTTTTGACACAGTCAGTATGCATACACACACTCATGGCATAGAGTCATCAGAGATTAGACAACCTGAGGGTTGACATGGTTGATCAGGGTAGTGTGGTTAAAACTGGCTGAGTTTCACCATAGCCATTGTGATGAAATACCGCACAGTGGTGTTGATAGTGGTTCTTGGGGGGGCCTGATCTCCACCATCCTCCCTGATGTTGGCCTGTCACTAGGTGCCATACAATGTATGTATATGGCTAACACAAAGGCACAGGCACATTCTACCAGGCCCTCAGAAGAGATAATTTGAGTACTGTATGGTGTGCATTCTGACACATCAAACTGTCTGACTGTGTGGATGACTCCTTTGACAGGATGAATAACACACTGGATTATGCAGTGTCTGTAATGGAAAGTCTGGTAGAGAGGGTCAGTATCCATGTAGTCAGAGAGCTGTTACATAGGTGTAAACTGATGTAGCCATGCCAAATCCCACTCCTATGGTGGCAATACCCCCAGTGCTCCATCAATGATCGAGGAGTCCACACCCAGACATGGTGGGCTTCGTGGGTATGATCATGGATGTAGTTGTTATGAGAGCTTGTCCAGAAGACATTGTTCACATTCATGGAGCACTTTGCCTTCTAGTCAGGGTCATGAAACTAGCAGAGCAACCCCTGGCAGAGGTAGTTCATGTATTTGAGGGCGGTCATGATGAACTGAATCCTCAACCTTGCACATCTCACACCTGTCCAAGATGCCAGGAAGCAGTGCTAGCACAGTGCTTGATTTTGTTCATGCAGATGTATACACATTAAAATCATCTAGACCATACCACTTCACACACACACACACACACACACACACACACACACACACACACACACACACACACACACACACACACAAAACTAAAGGATGTAAATATGTTCCTACTGGCCCTTACAAGTGGTACTTGCTGATCAACTGTTTTCTCACTCATACCAAATCTTTGGTATCAGGCTTGGCCACTTGTAACGCCCCTGACCCACCCTTTGCATGTGATGATGATGACTGTGCCATGCCCTTTGCACATTTCTTTGTGATTTATGCTTGCCTATGTCTGATGCAAAGAGTGGATACCTAGTGCTTGCTTACTCAGATGTTTGCTTTAATGGAATGTATTGCAGGAACTGTTTTTTATTGTTCTTTTTCTTGACCAGTTGTAAGAGATTTGTTAAGTACTTTTTGATCCTCATTGTATTTGCATTGCATTCTTAATAATGCAATACTACAGCTTAGTAAGTATTGCTTACTCATAAGCTTGTGTAAATGGTGCTAAAATTGCTCTGGTCACTGTTGGGGTATCTATATAGGGCAAATGTAATGTGTGATGCACAGTACTGGCCAGAATTGTGTATGTATATTGCATACATCAGTCATGAGTTACTTCTGACATTATTCTAGAGTTGAGCCATGTTTCATTTATATATCTTATTTTTTCAGGTTCAGCATTTACTTTGGTTATTACTGCTGCTACTAGATGTGTCTTCAGGGGGGCGACTGATGCTCACAGAACACAATAATTACATGGATAAGTAAAGGTTGAGGGAGTTGCAGACATCCCTTTTGCTGTTTGCATGTGCTTAGTATCTAGGTTTTCACTTAGATACTGATAGTGTGTGCAATCCTCTGCATCTTAGCCAGCACCATGGTGTATTGTGCATGCCTACATCTATCAGGATCATCCATGGCTGCAGGCTCTTCATTGACTCCTCATGTGTATCTGCTGGACCTAATGGCCCTGCCTGTGGTCCTAGAAACTTCAATACTTGGCCATGTTGTCCTTGTTGCAGCTGTTTCCTGACATATATATTGTGCAACATGTCACAGAATGTGAGTATTTTGACCGAGGTATCATACTGCAGGGCACCATCTGTTGTGTCTAGAGACCAGAATCTTAATTTGAGCAAGCCAAATACATATGAACATGCCATGACTGTATTCTTGCTCAATGGGGTTGTGTGGATTTCTCATAGGTGCCATGAGGCAAGGTTCCAGTGCATAACCTACATAGACCACTAAATGGCCTTCTGGAAACCCACCCCTAACAAACCTCATGTACAGGTCACAGGTGTGCCATATGTGTGAGTTGTGAAAATTGCCAGAGTTACCTGCACATACATGATAGATGATCTTTTGGACATTACAAACCACCTGACTGTTGATGGGGTGGTAGCCTTTTCTGTTGATGTACCTCCTTCCCAGGTGAGGTTTCATTTCTATGTGTGTGCAGTCTGTAGTCCACAGCAACTCAGGGGAGTGTGCCATAGCGTAGTATAGTTGTTTGGTCTCTCATGTAGGGTACATGGAAACCAAATATGATCCCTTGCATGTTGTAGCATTCCATTTTGAAGCTGGTAATATTTTAGGGATTGAGACCTGTGACAACCCTAATATATTTCTCCTGTAGGTCTCGGAAAAGTACCTGTAGCTAGTATACATAATACTAATCATGCCTTAGTTTCCACCAGGATCATTTCTCCACGATATCTGTGGGGCTCAGGTGAGGGAGGCAGAGATTGCATATTTCCTCTAGGGTATCCATAGCTGCCCTCTGTCGCTCTACAATTTCTGTATCATACAGTCCATGTTAAGTCAAACTAGGTTTGAACACTCTTCTTTTTATAAGTCATGATTTGGTAGCAGTAGCATCAGTCACTTGTATTAAAGTTTGTTGCACATATATGTTAACACATTTTTCTAAGTGTCTTCATGTCTATATTCCAAAAATGCATTGAAATTAAAGCCAAAAGGGAGCACTGCAAGTGCATGCACATTTTATATGTTCCTGAATAGTTCCACCACGTTGGATTGCTTAATTAACATTTATTTCAGCTACTTATGTATTTATTATCATATTCTGCCACTTACCCTTGTTTTGAGGATGAGCATGAAGCAAAGAGTTAATGAATACAAAATAAAGTGCTTGCATACCTAACATGAACCCCTGGATTCAGCAAGCTCTGCACAGCATGCAGGAATAGTGCAGGAGCTGCTGGAGGCAATATGGCTGCCATGCGATCCAGGAATAAGCTCCAGCGATGTGCATGAGCGCTCCTGCACTATTCCTGCACGGACAACGCCCCTGTATGCAAAATACCCCATTTGCAGGTGAAAACCATGCAAATGAGGTGAATATGCAATCCAGGAAGCTCTCAGCCAGCCATGCAGGACTAGTGTAGTGTGCAGAAATGTACTCGGTTAGTAACCGAGTACTTTTCTGGAAACTACACAACGGTGCCATGACAGCTCCAAATAAAGGGTGTATAGTATGTGTAAAGCATGGCAATAGCCAAATATATGGCCAGTGGCATGGAAAACAGTTGCCAAAATAAAAAAAAATAACTTATTTTTTTAGCTGATTTCAGCTGTTTAAGCGTAGGGCAGCAGAGCGCAAATGGGATAGGGTCAAAAAAAAAAAAAAAAAAAAAAAACTGAAATAAGCATTGTATCCAAAATCACTAATTTGCCATTATACTCAATGGCAGGCAGAAGGCAACATGGCCAGTGAATAGTGGTTGCTAAGGGAGAAGGCTCAGTGTGGGACTTGTAACAATGCATTAGCAGGCAATCCTATGCAAATGAGGGGAATGATACTGAATCCCAGATTTCCCCTCAATGATAGCCAGCACCCAACTGTGTAAGTGCAGGAATTACCATGGTGCAAGTCTAAGAGTTAGCTGACATCATAGGGGGGTGTCAGGCATACTGTAAGCTTATTGGAGCCCTGTGACTCGGGTTTGCCCTTAGCTTAGCAGAGCTAAGCAAGGGGATGTGTCTGAGGCTGCCTAGCACTCTTTACATTACGTAAGCAGGTATGCACCGTGCATAAGGTTTTGAAGAAAAAAAAAAACAAAACCAGGAAATAGCAGCTCTGTGCACATCTGAGCACTGTGTTTGCATGGTGCACCCCCGGGCTTAAACAGAAAGGCAATGGTAAGGGAAAACAGCAGTAAGAAGGTAATCAAGGAGAACTATTATAGCCGTCAGGTGACATGTATCAGAATCAGCCAATTACACAGGCAACAGACCAGCCCAGCACACCACTATAAACTATGGAAACACCTTACCCTCTGGTTTTTCCCACATACTCTATACCGCCGGTCTACACAAACGGGGAAATTTTACCAAACAAAAGCAATAAAATGATAGTGGCTGCAGCAGCTATCATACATCAACATGTGGAAGAGGCTGAGAGTGGTGAGGATAAGAATGTTGATGACCAACCCACAGTGAAGAGAAGGAGAAGAGTGCACAGACCCAGGGTAACCTACCAGGGGCTACATGAGCTGGAGATACTGGAGCGCTATAGGATGGACAGGGACCTCCTACAGCAAATTGTTGAGCTTTGCCGACCACGCCTCACACACAGAACTAACAGAGGGGAACCCATCCCAGTGGATACCAAGGTATGTGTAGGCCTACGAATACTAGCCACAGGTACCTTCCAAAGGCCAACTGGGGATATCATGGGGATCTCACAGGCATCAGCATCCAGGATACTCCACCAGTTCCTGGATGCCATGTCAGCACATGCCGGTGAGCACATATATTTCCCCAACACCTGTAAGGCGTTGGCCAGCAATATGCATCTCTTCCACCAAATAGCAGAATACCCTGAGGCAGTGGGTGCTATAGACTGCATGCACATATGCATCAAAGCACCACCCGGTGAGCAGGGTAGTGTCTACATCAACCGGAAGGGCTTTCTCTCCATCAACTGCCAGGTCGTGTGCGATGCCTAGGGCATTATAATAAATGTGTGTGCTGGTTGCCCTGGAAATTATCATGACTCCCACATCTGGCATCTGACACAGCTGTACCACAGATTTTCCAATGGGGACATGCCTTACGGTCACCTAGTGGGGGATGCTGGTTACGCACTGGATCTGTGGCTGATGAGACCCATCAGAAATGCACACACACCCGAACAAGAACTCCATAATGAGGCACACGCACAGACCAGAATCATAATAGACCATGTATTTGGGATGCTCAAGTCATGGTTCTGGTGTCTTGACACATCCTGGAGAAGCCTTGTAGTGCTCACCAGCTACATGTACACAAATTGTCATCTTATGTGCCATGCTACACAATATGATCCTGTGGAAACAGCTGCAGCAGAAACAGCATGGGGCAGGGCCACACAGCCCCCCACCATTGCCAAGGCCTGCACAGGCACAGAGTGACTTGGAGGAGGAACAACCTGAGCCTGCCCCAGTAGGCAGAAGGAGGTGTGCCCAGTATGCCCAGGCCTTGGCAAAGAGGCAACGCATAGCACATACACTGACATGGTAGGGACCCAGGGAATGACCGAGGGGTGATTTCAGTTACCCAAACATTAACTCCCTTGCCCAACATTTCCTAGAATTTATAAACTCAAATGCCCTGGTTCAACTGGTCAACACTCCCACCAGAGGTGACAACATATTGGACCTGGTCATCACCAACATGGGCGACCAGTGTTCCCCACCAGAGGTCAACCCCTTGCTGGTTAGATCTGACCATAAACAAATCACTTTGAATATCCACATTCTGCCCCCACCCCCGGACAAGGAAACCACCGTGAAAAACTTTTCAAAAGCAAACTTCACATTACTTAAGACCGAGGTGGAAAGTTTCAAAGCCCCCATGCTGAAGGATAACGCTGTCCAAGCTGCAAAATCCTTTACTAATGCATTCTATGGTCACCTCCGAGAATGCATAGATCATGCCATCCCAAGCAAAACCAAGACTCACTCCTCCATGAAAAGGAAACCAGTCTGGTGGACTCCTGCCATAAACAAGCTATACAATAGAAGGAGGAATCTAGTACAGAAAAGAGTAAAATCCCAAGAAGGGAAGACATTCCTGATCAGTATCAGCAAGAAACTACGATCTCTCATAAAATCATCCAAGGCAAGCTTTGAAAGAAAAATTGCCAAGGACTCCAATGATAACCACAAGGCATTCTTTAGCTATGTCGAGAATCTAAGTGTCAATGCTCACATCTGCTCGGAGTTAGTGCAGAATGGCACAAAATACACTGAACCGACTAATATCACCAACATCCTGGCAGACAGGTTCAGCACAAACTTCGCCCCCCCCCCTCTCACCCCCAAAAGGGCCCATGACCATATCAGAAGAATGCAGAGTCCCTGAAATCACAGACATTCAGGTTAAAACAGTCCTCTCCAAAGCCGAAAACACAGCTTCAATGGGACCGGACGGTGTCCCAGGCTGCGCTCTACACGAGGTCAAAGACGAACTAACCCCTCACCTAAACACACTGTTCAAACTCAGCCTCTCCGCAGGCTACATACCCATAGAGTGGTACACAGCAATGGTTATTCTGCTCCACAAAGGTGGAGCCACAACAGACCCTGGGAACTATTGCCCTATAAGCCTGACTAGCTTGGTCTGCAAGGCTATGGAGCGCATCATCATGGAACTCATTAACAGAGACATTGGGAACCTCCAAACACTGGACCCTACCCAGTTCAGCTTTGCTAAGGGCAGATCATGCCTCCTAAACCTAGTGGACTTCTTTGAGACAGTTACCAAGGCTATAGATGAGGGAAAGGTGGTACACACAGCCTACCTAGACCTTGCTAAGGCCTTCGACACCATTCCCCATTCTGGTATTATAGACAAGCTCATCAGCTTGAACATAAACCCCTACGTCACAAGATGGGTTGCCAACTGGCTCACGGACAGAACCCACATGGTGATTGTTGCAGGAGCTAGGTCCGACTCTAAACTGGTTACAAGTGGCATTCCCCAGGGCTCAGTCCTAGGACCCCTCCTGTTCGGCATATACTTCTCAGAGGTACAGGCAGGCACAGGAGGACTATGGCTGACCAAGTTCACAGATGACTGCAAACTAGGGGCTATAATTGACTCTCTGGCTGACACAGACATCCTCCAAAAGGGTCTCACTGAAACGGATACCTGGTATCAAAATCATGGCCTCAAGCTAAATGCCAAAAAGTGCATAGTAATCCCCATTGGAAAAAACAAAGTACCCACAAGCTACCACATAGGTGGTAGTCCCCTAAATACGGAAGACGTAATAAGGAATCTGGGGACCCAAGTAGATAGTAATCTCACCTTTGATAATCACATTGCCAAAGTGGTTAGAAAATCCTTCTATGTGGCCCACCTAATCACAAAAGGGTTCGCATCCATATCAAAAGAGGTCATTGTGCCCCTCTACTCGTCACTCATCAGACCCATCATAGAGTACAACACCCCATTTGGGATGTACCTTACAAGACACCTGCAAAAGCTGGAAAGACCACAGAAGTACCTCACCAAGAGGATCACTGGCCTCAAGCAGATGCCCTATGCAGCTCAACTGAAGAAACTCCAGCTGTACTCGGTTGCATACCGCTTACTCAGAGGTGATCTCTGCCTGACATACAAGGCCATGTCCAACCCAGAATTGATGGACATGCTCCACCTAAAGAAAACCTTATCCCCTCGAGCCACACGCTCTAGGGATCTAAACCTCACCCCAACAATAAATAGGACGTGCTGGAGGGATAGAATCCTGTCTCAGAGACTTCCCATGCTTTGGAACAAGATTCCAATCTACATTAGGCAGAGCTCCTCGCTAACACTCTTCAAAAGAAACCTTGACGAGTGGATGGGAAACAGAAAGTTTACCCCGGGGATCACTTCAGTGGCTCTGCTGGACAGAGGCACAGGGAACTAATCTAAGGGGGCGTCAAAAGCCAACACATTCTGGCTAGTCTTATAAATGCCTTCGGGCAGATAGCCTAGTACCTACCTATGAACCTATTAACCTATGACACCTCTCTCTGACTCGCACATACAGTAAAAGGAATGCCAAACATGACACTACCTATGTTTAACCATGTATAGGGAGTGTACTATGTGCATCCAACATATTCAGCCCTCCAGCACCATCCTCAATACTGGCACAGCCACAAGGTAAGTCACTCTTCCTACCAATTGCCAAATGGAGTAGTATGTGTTGTTACTTGTATCCATGGTAAGGATGTGAGCATGCAATGGAATCAGGTGGCTGAATGGGATGCCAGCAGACAGTAGACACCTATAGCAGCAGCATGAGATCTATAATAAATACTGGTGTCACCACAGTAGCCAGTACTAGACAAGTTGACAAAACTCACTACAGAAAATGTGCTGGGCCACACGTGTGTCCACAGGACACACACACATGCCAGTCAGGGAGGCTCACATACCCAACAAGTCTCAGCCAGCAGGTAAGGTATAGACAAACACAAACAAAAGCTGTGCTAAGGCCACTGATTGATGGCTATGGAGAACATCCCCCCCCAGACTTACGCAGACAGACAACAACAGGTCAGGCAGTGGGATGTTAGTTCTGAAGGGTAAGAAGTCAGAAACTGAAATGTAGGTCAATCAAACCTAAGACCTGTAGTACACTGATATGCCTCTAGTCAGCATAATAGGTTAGAATACAGAATGAAATGGAGTACCTGAAATACCAGTACAGTCATAGCAAATGTGTACAAGTGTCAGGTGTGCCTCCCCAATCCTATGTAGAAATGTAGTAACAGCCATGTGTGCCCCCCAATCCTATGTAGAAATGTATTAACAGTCAGGTGTGCCCCCCTCAATCCTATATAGAAATGTAGTAACAGTCAGGTGTGCCCCCCCAGTCTTATGTAGAAATGTAGTAGCAGTCAGGTGTGCCTCCACAACAATCCTATGTAGAAATGTAGTAACAGTCAGGTGTGCCCCCCAATCCTATGTAGAAATGTAGTAACAGTCCGGTGTGCCTCCCAATCCTATGAAGAAATGTAGTAACAGTCAGGTGTGCCCCCCCAATCCTATGTAGAAATGTAGCAGTAGTCAGGTGTGCACCCCAATCCTATGTAGAAATGTAGTAACATGTATGTGTAGGTATAATAACAGTGGAGCACAGATTATCTGAGCTGGCCAAGGTAGCAGGATAGATTGTAGCATGTGTACAATATGCAAGTCTGTGTCTGTTAGGTTGGTGTGTGTTGTATATTGTGTGAAAGTGGTCAGTATGTATGCATGGTGAGGTTTGTCATGGTGGCCATTGCCCAGTATTGCCGATGACAAGGCCAAGTTCTCCCAACTGCAGTGCCAAACACAATGCTTCCCATCAAAACACATTCCAGCAGTAAGCCATAGTAAATGTTTGGAAGTAATATGTGTCACCATCTGAAAGATGGACATTGCATGAATGTCTGCCCAAATATACAAGCAGTACACAGGGGGAAGTAGCCCAGACAGACAGTGTATAATATGTAACTGTCAAATGGACACACCCTTTGAATTGTACATACAGGTTTGCAGCACATTATTTGGGCTTGTAGTAGGAAATACCAATGTCGTCTGGCCAAACACTGGCAGGCCACAAAGGTCATAGGAATGAAGTACTGAGAAACAGCTGATGTCCCTGCACAAGCCAGCATAGGTAGAATGCCCCATGCATATCTGTGAGTCAAATGCAAGTAGTGTCCATAGCACACATGCACCCAGCTCACCCCACCACTGCTGATGGAAATGAATACAATATGACCCCCACCGGTGTATGACAATTGTGAAAGAATGCAGCATGCAGAGCAGGTGTCCCATGCAGGTGTGTCCCTAGCTGTAAGCAGCACCCAGCCAGCATCCACACCACTGGATCAATACTGACAGAAAGTATTGGCATGAACACTTTGCACACCTACCCGGTCACTCCAGGAGAATATAGTGTATTGCAGTCTGGGACTGTAGGAGTGACAGAATGCAACTTCCTGATACAGCTGTCCTGCATCACTACCAAATGGCCTACAGTCCTCTGCCAAAGGCCTGTGTCACACCCATACCACTAATGTATGTTATGTCATGGACCCAAAACAAAAAAGCGAGCTGACAAACGGAGCGGTAAAATTCAAACCAAACTTATTTAATGAGCGCTTTCGGAAAGGCTAGTACCTTTCCTTCTTCAGACATACAACAAACCAATTAAGCAGCATTATATATCAAATGCACCATGCTTATTCAATTAAAACAATCAATAGCCATGACTTAAAAGGGATATTTCCCATTTAAAATTCTTCTTTTTGTGGCAGACACAAATAACGCAAACAGACAAAAAACTTTTGGAATGGATTAGAGATTTTATGGTGGAGAGACAAGTTAGTGAAAACACCATCTACGTAGTCGAAACTCACTTAGAAATAGTCTTGACCAACAACTTTATGTTGTTCGATGGACAAATTTACTTACAAAAGATGGGGGTGGCCATGGGGTCGCCCTGGAGAGGGATTTTCGCTAACTGTATTATGGCACACTGGGAAAAGACCCTTCTTTTCAATAACAGTTTATTTCAGAACAATGTCGCTTGGTACACACGTTACCAAGACGACATGTTCTTAGTTTCCAAAGGTCCCAGTGATTCGGTTCAAGGTTTTATTACCACAATTTCAGCATTGACCGATTTTTTTGAATTCATATGTAACTTGCAACAAGATCATATTAACTTCCTAGATATCCATCTGCATAAGGATGTATTAAAATCCAGGTTTAAAAGTACCATATATAGAAAACCAACTTACTCCAACTCATTCCTCCATTTCACAAGCTGCCACCCTCACCATCAAAGGAGAGCGGTTGTTAAAGGCCACATGGTGAGGGAAGCTAGGATGGTCTCTGATGAGACCGACTTCATTGATGAATGTGAACTTTTGGAATCTATGTTCATCAAGAGAGGTTACCCTTTATCTATGGTAGCAAAAATTTCATCTGAGGTTACTTTAAAGCAGTATACAGGGCATTTTAAACCCCTCCTGTCTGTAAACATCTCTGATAATAATGATGCAGCTGAAGGCCAAAGTCATTGTACCACCAGCTTAGAAATAAAAAGTCTCCATACTAGCTTCCTATGCACTTATAACCTTGATAGTTCTTTTATAAGGGAAATTCTTAGCAAAAATTGGGCATTAATAGTGGAGGGTAGTAGTTTGATGAAACTTCTTGGAGATAAACCTAAAATAACCTATAGGTGAGGTCTTAATATCAAAGCCCTTCTTGAATATCAAAATAAAGTTATATTGAGTAGAACTACAGGAATGTTTAAGTGTGGAGCCTGCCAACAATGTAGGCACCTTAGTACTGAAAAACATGTCAAAATTAGGAATAAGAATTACAAAATTCAAGGCAAATGTTCTTGTTTAACAAAAGGGGTAGTTTATTCTGCTATTTGTCAAGGATGCGCTGCTTTCTATATAGGAAAAACAGAGAGGAAAATTAAGCAGCACATCTATGAACACCAGTATGCTGTTAGTAAGCATGACACAACAAACGCTCTTGCAAGGCATCTTGTAGATTGCCCTGATCACAGTTTTAAATTTGCCATTTTACAACAAGTCTTAGTTGACCAAAGGGGTGGTCCCTGGCAACTTAAATTGGAAATGGAAGAATTATTTTGTCAAATTAGAATGGCAGCTTATGTACAGCCAGGACTGAATGATTTTGTGTCTGTTAAATGTGTTTTGAAAGATTTAGCCCTGAAAAGGTAATTAACCTGTTTTCAACTTATAAGTTTGGTATCATGCCTTAGCAAATTAAATTCTGAGATTGTGCCTCTTTTTTAGTTTTAGTTTTAGCTTTAGCATGAGATCGGTTCACATTAGTAGAACGTGATTTCTTTATAATATAAGAATTTATTATGATTTAATAAAGTAGTTTATTTCCTGCTTTGTTTCTTGAAAGTTCAACTATACAGGTTTATAATACCTGTGTAGGTAGTGTGTTAACTGTAGTTGCTTTTACTATTATTCAGTAGTATTTTTAATAAATGCATATGTCATTTTAAAATATAATTTTTAATATAGATTTTGGATTTCTTAATATTTTTAACATTCATTAAGCTTCTTTGCTCGTATAGCCCTTGTTTATTTATGGAGTAATCGAAATGTTCCAATATCATAGCAAGTTTATTATATGCAGTCATATGCTGAATGTTCACTTAAAGCCTATCTAATGAGTATTTAATACAATATATTTGTAGCGAAGGCCTAACTTCAGATTACGATCTTCTATTATTGTGGGCTTGAAGTTATGCTTGCTTGGTTTTTGTCCGTTTGCGTTATTTGTGTCTGCCACAAAAAGAAGAATTTTAAATGGGAAATATCCCTTTTAAGTCATGGCTATTGATTGTTTTAATTGAATAAGCATGGTGCATTTGATATATAATGCTGCTTAATTGGTTTGTTGTATGTCTGAAGAAGGAAAGGTACTAGCCTTTCCGAAAGCGCTCATTAAATAAGTTTGGTTTGAGTTTTACCGCTCCGTTTGTCAGCTCGCTTTTTTGTTTTGTTTTAAACAGTTTGGTGGTTTTCTCGTTGTCTTATGTCATGGACTCCCAAATAACAACATAACACAGTCCACAGAACCCAAATGCAAGGCCATGTGGACAAATCACAGTAACATGTCCACTATGTCCTACTGCATGAACTGTGGACCAACACAAAACTACTGCTGGGATGAGGTGATAACTATAGGGAGCATATCAGATAATGTTTGCATAATGTATGGAAGAGGATAGAATAATAGCGGGGTGGGAGCATGGGTGGCATGGAGTGTGTGAAGTCCGAAACTCAGCCGTGTGCACATACTATCCCTGGCTGCAAACACAAGAATGGGTGGCTACAAACCTGCTCATAAACCACAGTGTAAAGGGGTATCATCCAGAGTTATGACCCCTGTCTCTGGGTAACCTGTGTGAATCTGTACAGCTGTGAGGTATGGCCACAGCAGGCTATGGCCATACTGTCACATCGATGAATGTACAAGCATGGGATCCTCTGCCAACACTGTACCAAGGTGCTGAACAATTTACACAGACCCAGTAGCAAGTGGCTGCACCTTCCCCTCCAGAGTAGCATGATTGTGCAAGAATATGTAGGCTGCTGACCACAATACTGGACACAGCTGCATTCACCCTGTGTTCCCCAGGACATCACTGCAAGCAAATACGTATGCCTGACAGTACTTCATAACATAAAACATCACAGTGTATAACAGTACCTTTGTCTGAATATCTCTGCTAACACCAGGACCATGTAGCAGAAGCAGCACAGACACAATTACCTACAGTAACCCACTATCCTTTGCCCATTTTGACCACATATTGTCAACCGATCTACAGATGTCCTGCAGAAACAGTTTGCTAGCTGTAGGTGTAGAACACAAAAGTCTGCAATGGAGTACAATCTACCTGGAATGGATTCACACATTCAATACAGAAGGTCATACTGGGCATGCTCCCAAACTTAGAGAAATTAAGGCCATGTCAGACAACAAAATACTGAAAGGTCATACTGGGCATGATCACACACTTACAGAAATGAAGCTCATGTCTGGCAACAACAGTGGACCATACATATCTGACAGTCACCGATGTTAGTGCATACACTCCACTGTACACACCAGTCATACTTTGCACACACATTGGATAGGAATACACACATATATTTAAGGACAACACACTGTAATAGGCCAAACACACACATACATAGATGTGTGGAAGAGAGTGACAGTGACAAAGAGCCTTCCATCATGAGGCCTGTCCTACCCAGCACATATCCAGTTGGCTAAAACCACATGATGTGCAAATGTCAAACCATAGACATTTGCCTCTGGTATCCCTCAGCAGTATAGAGTCTGTGGTGTTTGTGCTAACTGTGTAACATGACTGTACAAGTCAGTAGTCATCTAGCAGTTGTATACACTTACCTGTGGAATATAAACCTATGTGTGCCTGAGAGTTGTGTGTCTGCCTCTAGATTAATGGGTTATTGCCTATGCACACACACTGCACTCCCCATTGCCCTACTATCATAAGCCTGCTGATGTCATTACCTTGAAATACACCTTTGGGGAAGTAGTAGCCCATAAATCTCTGTGGCTCATCTTATAACTGCGTAATGCTGTAGTGTGATGTACTCATTAGGTAGGAGATGTAATCCTCAATGTGGCAAGTGTGTGTGTCTGTGTAGGGATCAATGCATTTTAGACCAGTCACACTCACTACACTTTCAAATGCCCTACTTTGGCATGCCTGCTGATGTCATTCACTTTGAAATATACCTTTGGGTAAAGAGTAGCCCAATAATCTCTGTGGAACTTCCTATAACTGCATAATGCTGTAGTGATAAAATAGTTAGGTAGGAGTTCTATTCACAGACATGGCAACTGTGAGACTTGGTTTATGTGTGTGTGTGTGTGTGTGTGTGTGTGTGTGTGTGTGTGTGTGTGTGTGTGTGTGTGTGTATGTGTGTGTGTGTGTTTGTCATTGGTATCCTGTGATGCCACACTCTTGATACCAAGACTCATTGTGGAGCAGGGTTTGCAAATTTCTTATATGGTGGGCTTATTATATGTCACAATGTCCACCTTACAAGGATAACACATGTCAAACAGCAGAGAGCCTGGGGTGTACAATCCATACCCTTACATGTGACATCAAGGCCTGGCAAACAATTTAGGCAACCCTTGTATTACCCAGAGAACACTCTCAACCCATGTCTCATACACAAACACACTCAGCTAGGCAACAACCACTATGTTGGTAGTTCCCTCCATATTGCCCACAGATAGTAACCATGGTGTGAGTGCAGCAGACTACAGATGGCATGGCACCTTGACCCATCACTACAATAGGCACATAACTGCATACAGTGCTCCTTCACTATGTTCCCCACTGGACGCCTGCAACAACTGTAGTGCCAGCAAATGTAACCCACAAAAGACATACCATGCCTTAGACACATGTCCTGTATGGACAGATGCCACTGATACCAGGGAATACCTGTATCATGTTGTCAAAGTAGGTACAGGGTCAACCTGGTGTCCATTCCCAGTTCCCAGCACATGAGGTCAGGAATGGCACATCTGATGATAACAATCTGTGCACATAACATGCCCCAGACACCCCAGGTACGCTTCCACATGTCACAGAACATTCATGTGGGATGTGTGCACATCCCAGACACTGCCCATGTCATGGACTATAGACCAGATACATAGCAAGCATTGCACAGCACTAGCCTCCCACAATAGTAACTTAGATGACTGGATGGTGAATACAATACCCACCTGTGTGGGCCAATCCAGACACTACACCCCTGAGCCACACTACAGACCATTTTCATGTAGCCTGATGCCAAGGTATACCCTTTACCTAGCCTTCTACAGCCTTCTGGCACAGTCACCCACTACACACCTGTGAAGCAATGCACCCGTGCATGTCAGTACTGGCAACCTGTGTGTGTGTGTGTGTGTGTGTGTGTGTGTGTGTGTGTGTGTGTGTGTGTGTGTGTGTGTGTGGAGGGGGTATAATGATTTGGATGCCATTCACACTCACTACACCTCCCATTGGCCTACTGAAGCATAACTTCTGATGTCAGACACCTTCATATACCCTTTGCCTATATATCATCCTGATAATCCTGTGGTGCATGTGATACCTGCATATTACTGTATTGTGGCAAACTAGCTAGTTAGGAAGTCTAATCCTGACCCTGCCATCTGTGATAATGTGTGTGTGAGACCCTGAGAGAGTGTGGTTGTCGACATTGACACCTGTGCATGTGGACACACACATGTACTACACCTACCTTATCCCTCGTTTATCACGGTTGCAGATATCACTCATCATCAGATATACCTTTGGACAGCTCCCCAACATATAAGCTCTGTGGTGCATGCAATAACTGCATAGACATGTGATAGCAATACATAGACAGGGGTTTGAAGCCCCGTACTGGTAAGTGTGTGACACAAACATGCTTAGGTTTTACTCTCCCGCCCCCTCCATATCTTACTTTGTCTCTGTCTGTCTCTCCCACTCCCTCTCTGGTGGATGTGGAGAAATAAACCTGCTTTGCTTAAGCAGCAGCTTGTGTTTTGTAAGTGATGCTCATGATCAGCTGATGGCCTCTGCATGAATTGCAGTCCCCCACTAGCTGATTGCATGTGGAACAGCTGTGGTAACATTCCCATAGTCAATTGCATGGAAACACACTCCTATACCTAGGAACATCATGTGGGTGTTGTGCCTTTTCATTCACTGTGAGCAGGACGTCATGTCCATGTTTGGCAAACAGCATCACAGATGGGATTGGGATATACCTCTAACAACATACACTGTGGAGACAGGCCAAAAAACAGGAGGGGGATGTGTAGATATGGCTGGTCTACATGATTTAATACCTGTCATGACAGTGTTATGTGTTTGAGGAAACTCCCACCTGTAGGATTATCTGCAGATTGGACAGTGTTTGGAGTCTTATGTTTTTTGTGTTACTCACAGATCACCTATCTTAGAACTGCAGAAGCATAGTCTGAGGATTGCAGTCAGTACATGGTGACAGCCATGACAATTACTGCCTTCATATTCCTCATAGGACGTATGTCACAATAAACTGTGTTACAACAGTAAATGTATGAGGGTATCACAGCAATATGCCAATATTGGCCCAGTGTTTGTGGCTCTAGGCACAAGTCTGTCAACCTTTGTACATATGTCATGCAGTAAGAGGTGCATATGTTCTATACACCATTATTTATTGACATCAAACCTGATAACAAGCCAGTCAGATATCAGACTACTAGACATGTTATGTATAGTAGGTTTTTTTCTGAGGACATAACCTGGGCATTATGTGGTTGTGTGTACAGTAGTGGGGTCCGTGTACTTATGGTGATTGTCGACAGTATGTCTATTGTGATTATGTACCTTGGCCTGTGTACAGAC